>NC_060120.1:349068143-349410143 GCF_021461395.2 Schistocerca americana
ATGCCAGTTTTCAACATCTGAGAGAAAACTGGAAAAGAATCAATTGCAATAATTTTCAAACTGGCAGAAAGCGGATCTATTTTTTAATGACACAGAAATTAAGTAGATGTTACACGTCTCTGAAAGTGAGTTAGATTAACCAACAGTGAGAGGTGATACAGGGAATTCAAAGAGTTTTGTGTAATGTTTTTGGGAGGAGACTTTGGAAAGAAAACTGGAGTTATACCCTGCTGGAGCAATGTATCAAGCAAGATATATGGCAAGAGCAATTTATTGCTTATTCTTCTAGGATCACAGCTTTAACTACTCATTGAAAATAAAAATGCATTGAGAGATGTTTCTCTCTTCCTTGTAATTATGTAAGTCACATGGTTGCCTCAGTGCAGTTGTAAAAGCTTCTTTAAAGATCTAAAAGCACACGAGAAGATAGATTTCACGATTGAAAACCAGCTACAAGGAAATTTAGTCATCATTTGTAGTATGTATCTGAACACTTACCTCTCTTATTGCTATTTGATGATGAAATAGACATAGAAACCAGTGTCAAAATGGTAGAAAATTTGGACAGAGAAAATCTGCAATTTTAAAAGATATTATTCCACTTTTGTGGAGAACTCGATGGACCATTATACGCTAAGTTTAATATTAGTCTGATCATTTATAATTAATTTTTGTTAGTTAATTTACACCTTCTCTCTTTTTCGAAGAACGCGTTAGCCGATTTCGTGGCAAGCACGAGGAATGATCTATTGCCCGAATACACTTTTTTTTTTTTGTCATCAGTCTACTGACTGGTTTGATGCGGCCCGCCACGAATTCCTTTCCTGTGCTAACCTCTTCATCTCAGAGTAGCACTTGCAACCTACGTCTTCAATTATTTGCTTGACGTATTCCAATCTCTGTCTTCCTCTACAATTTTTGCCCTCTACAGCTCCCTCTAGTACCATGGAAGTCATTCCCTCATGTCTTAGCAGATGTCCTATCATCCTGTCCCTTCTCCTTATCAGTGTTTTCCACATATTCTTTTCCTCTCCGATTCTGCGTAGAACCTCCTCATTCCTTACCTTATCAGTCCACCTAATTTTCAACATTCGTCTATAGCACCACATTTCAAATGCTTCGATTCTCTTCTGTTCCGGTTTTCCCACAGTCCATGTTTCACTACCATACAATGCTGTACTCCAGACGTACATCCTCAGAAATTTCTTCCTCAAATTAAGGCCGGTATTTGATATTAGTAGACTTCTCTTGGCCAGAAATGCCTTTTTTGCCATAGCGAGTCTGCTTTTGATGTCATCCTAGCTCCGTCCGTCATTGGTTATTTTACTGCCTAGGTAGCAGAATTCCTTAACTTCATTGACGTCGTGACTATCAATCCTGATGTTAAGTTTCTGGCTGTTCTCATTTCTACTACTTCTCATTACCTTCGTCTTTCTCCGATTTACTCTCAGACCATACTGTGTACTCATTAGACTGTTCATTCCATTCAGCAGATCATTTAATTCTTCTTCACTTTCACTCAGGATAGCAATGTCATCAGGGAATCGTATCATTGATATCCTTTCACCTTGTATTTTTATTCCACTCCTGAACCTTTCTTTTATTTCCATCATTGCTTCCTCGATGTACAGATTGAAGAGCAGGGGCGAAAGGCTACAGCCTTGTCTTACACCCTTCTTAATACGAGCACTTCGTTCTTGATCGTCCACTCTTATTATTCCCTCTTGGTTGTTGTACATATTGTATATGACCCGTCTCTCCCTATAGCTTACCCCTACTTTTTTCAGAACCTCGAACAGCTTGCACCATTTTATATTGTCAAACGCTTTTTCCAGGTCGACAAATCCTATGAAAGTGTCTTGATTTTTCTTCAGCCTTGCTTCCATTATTAGCCGTAACGTCAGAATTACCTCTCTCGTCCCTTTACTTTTCCTAAAGCCAAACTGATCGTCACCTAGCGCGTTCTCAATTTTCTTTTCCATTCTTCTGCATATTATTCTTGTAAGCAGTTTCGATGCATGAGCTGTTAAGCTGATTGTGCGATAATTCTCGCACTTGTTAGCTCTTGCCGTCTTCGGAATTGTGTGGATGATGTTTTTCCGAAAGTCAGATGGTATGTCGCCAGACTCATATATTCTACACACCAACGTGAATAGTCGTTTTGTTGCCACTTCCCCCGAATACACTACTGGCCATTATAATTGACACACCTAGAAGAAATGCAGATGATCGACTGGTATTCATTGGACAAATATATTATACTAGAACTGACATGTTATTACATTTTCACGCAATTTGGGTGCATAGATCCTGAGAATTCAGTACCCAGAACAATCACCTCTGGCCGTAATAACGGCCTTGAAACGCCTGGGCATTGAGTCAAACAGAGCTTGGATGGCGTGTACAGGTACAGCTGCCTATGCAGCTTCAACACGATACCACAGTTCATCAAGAGTAGTGACTAGCGTATTGTGACGGGCCAGTTGCTCGGCCACCATTGACCAGACGTTTTCAGTTGGTGAGAGATCTGGAGAATGTGCTGGCCAGGGCAGCAGTCGAACATTTTCTGTATTCAGAAAGGCCCGTACAGGAGCTGCAACATGCGGTCGTGCATTATCCTGTTGAAATGTAGGGTTTCACAGGGATCGAAAGAAGGGTAGAGCCACGGGTCGTAACACATCTGAAATGTAGCGTCCACTGTTCAAAGTGCCGTCAATGCGAATAAGAGGTGACCGAGACGTGTAACCAATGGCACCCCATACTATCAAGCCGGGTGATACGTCAGTATGGCGATGACGAATACACGCTTCCAATGTGCGTTCACCGCGATGTCGCCAAACACGGATTCGACCATCATGATGCTGTAAACAGAACCTGGATTCATCCGAAAAAAATGACGTTTTGCCATTCGTGCACCCAGGTTCGTCGTGAGTACACCATTGCAGGCGCTACTGTCTGTCTTGCAAACGTCCCCATCTGTTGACTCAGGGATAGAGACGTGCCTGCACGATCCTTTACAGCTATCCCGGTAAGATGCCTGTCATCTCGACTGCTAGTGATACGAGGCCGTTGGGATCCATCACGGTGTTCCGTATTGCCCTCCTGATTACACCGATTCCATATTCTGGAATCTCGACCAACGCGAGCAGCAATGTCGCGATACGATAAACCGCTATCGCGATAGGCTACAATCCGACCTTTATCAAAGTCGGAAACGTGATGGTACTCATTTCTCCTCCTTACACGAGGCATCACAACAACGTTTCACCAGGCAACGCCGGTCAACTGATATCTGTGTATGAGAAATCGGTTGGAAACTTTGAGCACGTTGTAGGTGTCGCCACCGGCGCCAAACTTGTGTGAATGCTCTGAAAAGCTTATCATTTGCATATCACAGCATCTTCTTCCTGTCGGTTAAATTTAGCGTCTGTAGCACGTCATCTTCGTGGTGTAGCAATTTTAATGGCCAGTAGTGTATTTTCAATACTACTTTTATTCAAGAATGTTCTTCGATATGGACGACCAGAACTTCTTATTTGCACGCTAAAGGATAATTAAGAAAGTGAAAGCTCTTAATGACTGTTGAAAGGTGAGTTAGATTAATACAAGGATTTTATGAACTAATGACTGTAGATCAGGAGGAAAAGGAAATAGGAGCCTTACTATAGAATACTATGAGGGTCATTCAAATGAAACCTGGTCAGTGCTTCTACCTTTGCCTTACACGTAAAGTGGCATCACTTAATTGCGGGTATGGTGGTGCCATCTATTGGTAGAGAGAATGACGGATGCGCACCGTTTGAGGTTGCATAGCGCCAGTGTGATTTCACCTCGAAGAGAAGGCGGTCACACAAGTTATCATCCATTAACGAACATGCAGGCGAGTAAGCAGGAACAACGAGGAGTGATTCGATTTTTGGCTCCTGAGGGAGTCGGAGGCCGTGGTATGTATCGATAGATGAGGGCTGTGTACGGAGAGTGCAGTCTGAGTCTTTCACGTGTCGTGCAATGGTGCAAACGATCCTGGACGACCGCGAGTCGGTGGAAGACTATACTCGTCCCGAATAGGCTCATCGTATCATGCGGAAGTGAAGGGTTTAGTCTTGGACAACCGCTGAATCACCGTGGACGAGATCCATCGGCGTTTAGACCTCTAAAACAAGCTATTTGCGGATATCGATTCGCAACGGACGACAAAGTGAATGACTGAGTTCAGGTCTGGATCCGACAGCAACCTACTACCTTCTTTAAGGATAGAATCGACTGGCTAGTGTCGCAATGGGATAAATGTGCCATCGGTTTTGGCGACTACTTTTGTGTATGTGTACTGTGTATAGCTCCATTTTTGAGTTAATAAAATCGTTACCGTTACTTTACACTAGTAACCCGGTTTCATTTGAATGCCCCTTATATATGCGTCATAAAAATCAAAAGAGATTTAATTTTCATTTCGTATTGTATTCAATAACTTTTACACTGACTAAAACTACAGAACCTGTAATCCCCAGTATTAAAACTCGTCGCTCTATTCGGCTTGGGTTAGCGTCACCTTATTGATATGATATTCTTTTCCAGAGGAAATAAAAAATGAACACATTTAAGGGGGGAGCGTAAAATTTTTCGAATAATTGTTTGAGGCAAAATAAGGGACATCCTAACACATATACAGGATGAATCACTTAAATGTTGCACTGCAGATATTGCGGAAATGGAAAGTGCTATTGATCTTCTGTTTTTACAAATTGGATAAGGTGTTAGCCGGCCGAAGTGGCCGTGCGGTTAAAGGCGCTGCAGTCTGGAACCGCAAGACCGCTACGGTCGCAGGTTCGAATCCTGCCTCGGGCATGGATGTTTGTGATGTCCTTAGGTTAGTTAGGTTTAACTAGTTCTAAGTTCTAGGGGACTGATGACCTCAGCAGTTGAGTCCCCTAGTGCTCAGAGCCATTTGAACCATTTTTTGATAAGGTGTTAGGAGCCCGTCCAGTTGGCCAATAACAGATTGTAATAATACTTAGAAAGTGTATTTCGTCTGAAAACATACACTTTTTAAGTGGAACGATGCTTACTGACACTATAAAAATAAAAATAGGGTAAATTATAATATCAGTGGTGTTTGTTGCAGGATTGTAGTGCGACTCACTTACCAGATACCGTATTTTGGAAAGTTTCCACACCGACACTTGTCTGAGCCACTCAACCAGCTTGGTTGCTAGGTACATGTTTGCTTACATTGTGTTTATGTGTACCTGAGTGCAATGTGACTTGCTAGTCAGTTAATGTTTGACATTGCAAGCAACGGGTCGTGAGTGGACGATGAGATTTACCAATGCAGAATAAGCCGACATGCTCAAAGTCTGTGGAGGGTGTGGGAAGAATACAGTTCGTTCTTGTGCGGTGTACGTGGCAAGATATCTCAATAGACATCAACCATCTAGGCAATTATTTATCGCCGGCCGGTGTGGCCGAGCGGTTCTAGGCGCGTCAGTCTGGAACCGCGCTACCGCTACGGTCGCAGGTTCGAATCCTGCCTCGGGCTTGGGTGTGTGTGATGTCCTTAGGTTAGTTAGGTTTAAGTAGTTCTAAGTTCTAGGGGACTGATGACCTCAAATGTTAAGTCCCATAGTGCTGAGAGCCATTTGAACCATTTTTTTTAAAATTACTTATCAACCTCTTCAGCCAATTGCGTGAAAGTGGTAGTGTAACACTTAGGCAACGTGACAGAGGGAAACAAGTGACGAGGGGGAATTTAGCTTTACTGCTTCTGTTGCAGTTGATCAGCACGCTAGTCCCCGCGTAGTCGCACGAGCATGAGCCAGGCGCTGTCCTACGCACTCTCCACTGACATAACTTCCATCCCCAATAACATCTCTCTCCATCAAGAGCTTCAGGGAAACGATTATAAGAACCGTGTTACTTCAGCACATGGGCATTAAGACAGAATACTCCAGATGCATCACGTGACCTGTTTAGTGAAAAGCCACATTTACCAATCACGGCCAGGTAACCCGCCGAAACACACACTATTTGTTTGTTGACAATGCCCGTTGGCTTCGTCAGATGGAACGTTAGCGTCCATGGAATGTAAACGTGTGGTGTCGGCTAGAGAACCATCATCTCGCAGGTCCCTTTTTCATAGATGGAACACCCAACGTACACAGGTATCGCAGTCTCCTAAAAGACCGTCTGCCATGGATGCTAGAAAAAGTTCCTCTGCAGACTACAAGGAACCTGTGGTGCCAACATAATGGCTGTCCAGCCCATAGTGCACAAAGTGCTACATTATGTCTTCGCGAATTGTTTCCAAATCGTTGGATTGGACGCAGTGGACATGTACTTTGACCAGCCTGTTCCCCAGATTTGATACCTGTACACATTTTTTTCTGGGGAAAGCTGAAAGACCCTGTCTACAAGGACATACCAACTACACCGGATGATATACAACGACGTATTACCGCGTACTGGGACTGCTCGGACATCTCCGCTGAAATGCTATCGCGTGTGTGACAATTGTTGCATACCAGACTGGAAGCATCTGTTGCCGCTACCGGTGGTAATTTCGAACACAGCCTCTGATGGTCAGTTGTCTCGTTATTGGTCAGAATCGACATAACCATTGTACGCACTTTTATTGTTGTTTAATGTGTACTGCCATAGGATTTGTACAATAGTCG
This sequence comes from Schistocerca americana, assembly GCF_021461395.2. Lineage (NCBI taxonomy): Eukaryota > Metazoa > Arthropoda > Insecta > Orthoptera > Acrididae > Schistocerca > Schistocerca americana. Next base: position 349,074,815 of record NC_060120.1, read on the forward strand.
GTGTGGAAACTTTTCAAAACGATATCTCGTAAGTGTCTCGCACTAGAATCCTGCGCCAAACACAACTGACAGTCTAATTTACCCTTATTTTAATTTGTTAATGTCCATAGGCACCGTTCGGTTTAAAAAGTGAATGTTTGCCCAAAAAATAAGCTTTCTACGTATTATTACAATCTGTTTACTGGTAGCAGCACGAGTCCCTTGACAATCAATCCATATTGTGAAACCCGAACGTCAGATTTTATGTGATTCACCCTGTATATGTAATCAGTATTTCAGCATCTGAGACTGTGAAACGATTACACCGTCTCCATTACAATCTAGGGATCGAAAAACGAGAGACAGGAGAAAGGTATATATACAAATCGCCATTTCTTCACCGTAACCGAACCGAATGGTAAACGAATATCTAGCAAGAGTTCGAAGTACACACTGCCATCTGCTGTACTTCTGATCTCGTAAAATTTTCTGCTTCCTTCAAGAAACTTATCATCTTCTTCTGTTTATTAGCCTTATCCTGTGTCTTCTTGGGTCACCATGTTAATATGGATTAGCAATGTTAGTGGTCGGAATTTGTGGACGGAATTTGTGTATCCTATCTGTCTGCGTCCAGTATCATTCCACGTGAAATCGTGAGAACTGTTTCGACATGTTTGCGAGTCGTGTAACTGAGGCGGGATATGGATAGCAATCAGGTATTCACATAGTCGGAATTAAGGAAACAACCTAAAAGCCACCTCGAGATTAGTCAGCCACAGGCCCTCGTCGTATATCCGCAGGGAGCGAGCTCCCGTAATCACGGTAGTAGAGTACTAACGCGCGGCTCTCCAGCACGGTTTTTTCCCAAATTTTGTATCTAATAATAGATGCATGCATAGTTCAACAACATCGCAAGAAATAAAGAGTAACGAATGTGTAAAGAAGTAATGCATATCGAGATATGAAGATGACGTAGTGCTCTTCTCATATAAGATACGGAATACGCGAAGTCAGTAACGGAGGTGGTCTGTATTTTAACACATCAGAAACTAAGATCACGACTAACGACGTGAAGGAGACAGCGATCAGTTAAATAATGTCACGAATACAGCATTATACATACCGTAGATAAGTCCCATCATTCAGCAGTAGTCAGCCTCTGGAGACTAATGTCAGCTATGTTTGAAGGGAAACGTACTTTATAAATTATAGGCATGATTTGGAATCCGTTACATCACCGACATCGGTATTCACGAGTGTAAATATCAGTTTCCTCTATTTTTTTTTTCGAGTTCTTACATTAAGGTCTTCGCAGACAGGATAAGTTTCTAGTTACTCAGTGGTTTACAACACTCTCCACCTCGCTAAGGTTTCGGGTTTCTAGATTAAGAATTTCCACTCTATATCTTTGGAATTATGTCGCACGAGCGGTACTGCTATGCAAGAGATATTGCTACGCGCTTGATATCGAGAAGTATCTCGTAAATGGTATATTACTCAGGCAAACCATGTGAAAATACACGTGCTCTTGTAATCCCAGAGTCTGGAGATTGTTGTAGAAAGCATGCAAGCGAGCAGGCGCCAAAGGGAACCAACCCAGCCTTTATACAACAGTTCTGAGAGTGACTTCGGTCCGCGCTGAGTGCGCTCGGGTAATGCGACGGGCGACGGGGGGGGGGGGGGGGGGGGGGAATATCTAGTGCAGTGTGAGGAGTATACCTACGGTGCTTGTGCTTATGCTGTCTGTCTTCACAATATATGTACAAGTGTATGGCTGTCGATAGCTATATCGATGATGCAAAAGGGGCGATTTTTTATGGCGCAGGATACGAATTGTATGTTTACTACATCGCCATGGTGCACAGTGATATATTGTCGGGTTGGAGATCGGTTTCACACTCGAATATTCAATTTCCGTCCTCAGTGGCAGAGCAGTGTAATGGAGTAAGAGTCTTTCCGTATTTGACGATATGTTTACCACTTTGCAGGCTCTATTTGTCAGTGCAATATGGTGAACTGAACAAAATACTTTTTGGAAGCTGAAAGTCTCGTCTGCAGAAAGAAAAAAAAAAGGTGGGCAGTGCTTCCACACTGGCAACATCAGTAATTTGGAGGGTGAATTTAGTAAGATCCAATCAGAATGCTCCATTCATTCACAAGGTATCCATCATGCTGGGGCATACAAGCATCTACAAACAAGATGGAGGCAAGGTATCTACGGAAAGTTCTGAGAAAGCAAGAGTTCAAAGACAAGTTGAAGCAGACCATACATCTCTGGCAGGGATGTACAGAGTTAGAAGCGTAGCATGTTGCGTTGTCCTGCTGGCAGATGCCATCGTGAGGAGGAAAAGCAAACTACATGTCTCGAAGGATGGTCTCAGTGGACGAGCAGTTGCGGTATTGACGCGCAAATTCCAGCCTTTGGTGCCGATAAATAGCGTTCAGCATGGGTGCGTGAAACTGCCACCTGCTGCAGAGGCCCATATGCACCAGCGTTCGCTGAACGGTCGTTGAGGAGACTTTGTTGGTAGCCAGTGGGTTCATCTGGCCGGGCAATTACTGAACAGTTGCACGTCTATTCAACCGTACATATTCTCCGCAGCCGTCGTTCACCCCTACCTCTGCGTCGGTTTTGGATAGCGCCATTTGCCATGCACAGTGTAGTTTAACCATGGTGGCACACGAATAGTTTACAAGGAAAAGCGTCCACTCTTGGCCCAAAAGCCAATGGTCATACCCTCTTCAGCGTCCGCTCCGTTTCCGTATTACGACAACGAGTGACATGTTTTCCTCATCTCCCCGACACGCTTTGTATACTCTGCACTGACAGTGCCGCCGTCGACGGTCTACAAGTGTTATTGCACCCTTATGTCGAACACAGTCGGTGGCATTCTTATATGCAAGTGACTGGCATTTCAGTGCGGACACAGAAACTGGATGGGAGTAACGCAATCTACATTCTGTGTGTCAGAAAAGAAATAGCGACACGTTTCTCGGGCAGCCATCACCTTTGAATGTTGTATGAGCATGACAAAGCATTATGTCTACTGTAATAAGGTGACCCATCCGAACAGCATCCTCTGGGATATGACATTGTTTGGATTCGTCATGGAGGAGAAAGGGGTCAGCAAAATGTGCTCTTGATCATTATCATCTTTCTGGAGTCTGAAACCACTATTTTTCATTCAATGCCTCACGAGGCTGCATACAGCCAGTTTCAGTCTTTCTAGTATGTATTGAAACTGAGTCTCCAGTATGGCAATCAGACCTGCAGATCGTTCATATATGGAGGTGAAGTGTCACTTCTTCTGTGCAAAAATTATGTGATCGCTTCTGAATGTATGATCTAAGGACTCTTCAGATAACATTTTATATAGTACAGGCCACCTGTTCATTTCATATATCCTAGTACTCACTTTTCCCTTCAGTAGATGATTACAGTGTGTGCAGCTTATTTCCAAAAGGGAGGAAGGAATGTAAAAAGGAATGAGGATTAGAGTTTAACATCCCATCGTCAGTGAGGTCGTCGGAAACGGATTTCCAAAATCAAATACTGATTATTTCTTGTTCTGTGACTTATGTTTCAGTATTTTCCTTAACACCTTTGATGTTTTATTTGATTATCAACCAGCATACGTCCATAACGCGCAGGAACAAATAAACACTTGTACAGCATCAAACAGTAACACGGCTTAAATCGCCGGATTCTTATACCAGGGAAAAACTGAAGTTCACATGATAATAAACGAAGTAAAAGCAGCTGACACCTAAAAGATGCCAAGGTTCATTTCCAATCAAGGGGTCCAGTCGGTGTCACTTGGTAATAGCGTGCGCTCGTTCAGAGAGTGATACAGGACACAGAAGCACACATAACCTACATTTACATCTACACACATGCTCCGTAAGCCACTGTAAAGGGTATGGTGGGGGATACACTATACACTACTAGTCATTTCCTTCCCTATTCCAAATAGAGCGTGGGAGAAACGACTGTCTACAAGCCTCCGTGTGAGCCTTAATTATACCTAACCTAACCTAACCTAACCATCTTACCTTTGTGGTCCCTATGCGCAGTTTATGTTGGCGGCAGTAGAATCAATCTGCAATCAGCTTCAAATATCGGTTCTCAAAATTTTCTGAATAAAGTACCCTCCAGAGATCCCCATTTGAGTTCCTGAAGCACCTCCGTAACACTTGCGTGCTGTTCGAATCTACCGGTAACAAATCTAGCAGCTCGCCTCTGACTGCTTCGATGTCTTTTTTTTAATTGGGCCTGGTACTGTTCCCAAGCACTCGAGGAGTACTCAAGAACAGATCGCACTAGCGTCCTATATGCAGTTTCCTTTGCGGATGAACCACACTTTCCTAATATCTCCTAACGAACCGAAGTCTACCATTCGCCTTCCCTACCACAGTTTTCACATGCTCGCTCATTTCATATCGCTTTGCAACGTTGCGTCCAGATACACAAACGACCTGTGTAAAAACGAACACTACTAATGCTGAATCCGAAAAATATTGGTTTGCGTTTCCTACTCATCGGCATTAACTTACATTTTTCTACATTTAGAGTAAGCTGTCATTCATCACACCAACTAGACGTATTGTCTAAGTCTTCTTGTACCTTTCTACAGTCAATCAACTTCGACACCTTACTGTGCACCACATGATCATCAGCAAACAATTGCAGATTGCTGCCCAAGCTGTCTGCAAAATCGTTTATGAATGTAATGAACAACAACGGTCCTGTCACACTTCCCTGGGGCACTACTGACGGTACCTTTGTCTCTGATGACCACTCGCCATCGAGGGTAAATTACTGGGATCTATAACTTAAGAAGTCTTGGAGCCACTCACATATGTGTGAACCTATTCTGTGTGGTCATACCTTCGTCAACAGCCTGCAATGGGGTGCCCTGTCAAACGTATTTCGAAATCTAGAAATATAAAATTAGCCTTTTGCCCTTCATCCATAGTTTGCAGTACATCATGTTAAGAAAAGGGCACACGACCAATGCTTTTTCAAATCTTACTGATTCGTGGGCATAAGCTTCTCGGTATCAAGAAAGTTTATTGTATTGGACCTGAAATTATGTTAAAGGATTCTACAGCAAACCGATGTTAGGGATATTGGTCTGTAATTTTGCAGGTCCGTTCTTTTATCCTTTTTATATATTGGAGTCATCTGCGCTTTTTACCAGTCGCTTGAGACTTTGTGCTAGGCGAGAGTTTCACCACAAATGCAAGCTAGGTAAGTGGAAAATGCCGTGCTCTTTGTAAAACCGAACTGGGATTCCATCTGGACCTGGTACCTTATTTGCTTTCAACTCTTCCAGTTGTTTCTCTACACCATGTATTCTTATTTCTATGTCGTCCATACGGGAGTCTGTTCGAAAGTCAAACGACGGTATCTCTGTACGATTCTCCTGCGTGAGCGATTTCTTGAACGTGAAATTTAAAACTTCGATATTCGTTTTGCTATCTTCAACTGCCACACCAGACTGGTCAACGGGGGATTAGATGGAAGCCTTACCCTCTTAGTGATTTTACATAGAGCTAGAACATTCCCGGGTTCTCTGGTAGATTTTTTGCTAAGTTATGACTGCGGTACTTGTTGTATGCTTCGCCCATAGATCTTTTCATAGACGCACATATCTCTTCAACCTTTGCTTGCCGTTATTTACGCGTTCTCTTTTGAACCGAGAGTGCAACAGCCTCTGCTTCCTCAGCGTTTTCAGAATTTCGATGTTAAAACATGATGGGTCTGCTTCATCTTAGGCACATAATTCTCCAGACCACGATTTACAATCTATTTAAACTTGGCCCATAATTCCTATGTATCCATCTTACTGGAACTACGTGATGCTATTTCACTGACTAACTGAGATGCTAACAACTGCTTATCTGCTCTTTCCGAGAGAAACACTCTCTTACCCTTCTTAATTGATGTATTAACTTTCGTAACCATTGTTGCTAAAATGATATCATCCCCGTTTCTGCATTGACGTTATCAATAAGATTGGGCCTATTTGTAGCTGCGAAGTCTAAGGTATTTCCATGCTGTCTTGATCACACAAATTTTTACATTTCACTGTGGCCAGTTTCTGCTACTGTCATCTTCAGATACCTACATGTTTAGTTTGACGTTGATAATACATCAAAATATTTTGTGATCTGAAGATGGCAGTGGTCGAAACCGGTCATAGTGAAATGTAAAAAAATATGTGATCATGACGGACCTGTAAAATAAAGTGCCAAAAATATCATCACGGACTCATTTTCAGACTTCATGTCTTCAATTGATATTTCCATTGTGTGTCGGCTGTCGAACTAGCTGTTCAAGACAATTTTCAGAAAACGTTTTCAAAAGTACTCCGCGCAGTTGTCTGTTTACCCCCGCAATGAATCCATCGAGATCCCAGTCTACACTCGGTAGGTATAAGTCGCCTCCAGCTACTAATGCATGATCTGGCTCTTTACGCGCTGCTGACTGTAGTCTTTTCTTGAATGACTCCATAACTGTCACATTGGAATCGGGTGGCAGTGAAAACATCCAAAAATTAAGTTAGTTTCATCTAAACCTGCTACACGCGCCCAGTTAACTCTACTGTCCCACTCTACTGTCAATAGAGACAATACTTTTGTCAACTGCTTTGAACATCCCCATCGTATGGCTTCTAATCAATCTTTCCGATGTACATTCCATGACTCGCTAAGGCACTTCGAGTTTCATCCAATTCTCGGTCCAAAAAATAATTTGAACGCGAGAACGTTCCTGCAGGGCAGTAAATTCGGGAACTTTGTTACGAATACACAATTTACTAATAAAATTTTGGTAGTGGAAGTGTCTTTACTCTGAACGTGGTCTGACCTCCCATGCTGCATATAGACCGGTGAGTGTTCGTCGGAGTACCTCAAACTACCATATATCCTAATCTATCTACGTCCGTGCACTCCAAAAGTACTCTGCTTCCAGAATAGCCGCTTCCTTTATGTAATGCATCCCTGAGCTATGAAGTGAAGTCCAGCAAACCCCAAGGCTTAAGCCGCTCTGCCGGCTGCTTGTACGAAAGGAGGGCCTCAGAACCCATGCGATAGGCATTGTTGGTGCCGATGTGAACCACAACCTGCAGACGACTGCACCTGCGCCCTGGATAACCGCAGGTGAGGCCGCCATCACATCTCAGATGAGGCCACCTGGGAGGCATACCGATTGAACGTTGGCTTTCTTTCCAGCCCTGAACGCCATCCGTCTAAGGGTCTCCGTAATGCGCCTAATGGTGGAGCTTCCGATAAATAGTAAATTCATCCCCTCCCACCCCTCCCTTCCTCCCTCCCCCCCCCCCCCAACTGCCTGCTTGGACCCTGCTGAAGAAGTGGTCACCTGTCCACTCAACATGGTGAATGAGTGAGGCCCTCTACTGTGAGCGATGCGGACACATTACCACCCTGCTGTGAGGGCTGATCCAAAGCGTTGGGTACACTGGGAGGTGCCTCGACAGCAGAGACCATGGGCGAAACAAGTGACACCTGAGGTGCCTCATGTGACGCACCAGATTCTCCTCCACTTCTTAGCCCTAAGGCAGCGAGCAGCCTGAAGGTGACTGACCATAGCCAAAAGCGCTTTAAGCTGTTAGCAAACTACGGTCAGTTCTACACAAAGCATGCACGCAATCTACCATTCTAGTAAGACAAACTGAAAAAATAAACTGTGAAAGCAGACAGAATCGTAGGTATACAATTTGCCTCCCTCCTGATGAGTCATCAACGGAGGTTGATGGATGATGATTCCAAAGGAGGTATTTCTGTCACTTGTAGTCGAGCAGAGTTAAGGTATTTCTTCTCTTACAGATTTCACCGATTCTCTTTGAAGACATTAGACTAGATATGCCTTAAGGAAAACATTTAATGAAAACTGCATATGAAGCAGCAGGTTAGCGCAAGCCAGAAGGGATTAGCATAAATGTCTTTTGCCTGAGGCACATGTTTTAAGCTTCAAGTTTTCACACAGTAACACGCTTCCGTTTATGTGATTTCGGAAGGTCTTATGCCGATTATGAAGATTCATGGTTTAGAGAATACATGTAAATTTTTTTTATGCAAATTATCTTCTGAATTTCTAAGCTTAAAATACTGGGAGTCTAATTATGTGTGTTCTCTCTTTACAGGTAGGTGAGCGGTAGCATTCACAGTTTTTACCTGGAAAGCAGCTGCGTAATCCCCAGATCCTTATGCACTGCATGAGGTAAGACACTCCACCCTTACTCACACAGAAATATACCACAAAAATATAATAATTTAGCACCGGCATCTTTTATGAGCATTTCCCGTTTTCGTCACAGCACACAGCAAAAATAAATCCACCCAACTAATGAAACAAGATTTACACAATCTTTATGAAAGTGTTCTTAATCATTATTAAATTCGTTTTACGCCCTACGCTAACGAACATCAACAGTTGAAAAGCAGAAGACAAATGACTTAGCGTTTTAGCCATTAGACTGACCTAGTGTCTGATAAGTCATCACAGAAACTGTCATTTGGAACATAGGAGTATTATTTTTCGCAATACTCATATTCTGGATGTTTGCAATTTACTTAAGACATTTGTGCACAATTTTCTATAAAATTTAACTGCTACTTTATATTTAGGGCGCACTGTCGTACTCGAATGCACTCACGTATCTACTTCTTTTGCACACACACACACACACACACACACACACACACACACACACGACACCAGCCCTACAGCAAATGTACTTACGTCTTTTTCCCCTTTCTACGCTAGAGTAAGTAATAAGTAGACAAAGTTACAGATTGAAAAGTCGCCGGAAGCAAAGCGACACAAATAAATCGCCCACTATTGAATCCTGTGTCCTCCACTTGCTCGTACTCAGTAACTGCTCACATTCAGATCGTCCACCATCTTTTACAGAAGGCTTTCGATTGTCTTACGACTCCCGGAAGTCGACGTGACTTCCGATCGTAAAACACTTGCGGACGTCCTGTGCGGCGGTTTACGTGTGTGAAAAACGTCTGCTCTGTTGACCTCGGAAACCAGTATTCTTGTGTTACCTCCGATGCGCTACGATCAATGCGTCTGGCATTAGTTATCATACCACGTTCAAAGCTGGTTAATACGTGATGTTCGCTACATGTCTGTCTGCAACACACTGCGCAGATATTGCGTCATACACCGCTTCTGATTTCATCATTCAGGCAACATACACATCTTCAGATGAAACATCCATCCTCGCGAATTTGCCAGTCTGTTTGTCTTCCTTTTACTTTCAATATGTTTATGAATGCTGCTATTTCAAACTGTAGCCCCGTGTCTATGACGGCGTTTGTAATGGAGGCATTTTGTACATCATGTCTTCAAAACAATTGAGTAATTTTCGCGTAATTTTTTGTTAAAATATATTACACTTTTATGTAGTATATAATGAAATATATATTAATTTAATGACGTGAAACACGGCAAATTTTTAGTACTTGAGTACTGCGACAACTTCTTCATGTCAGAATAGCAGTCTCTGTCTTTCCCTTCAGATTTTACCCTCTACAGCTCTCTCGAGTGCTAAGGAAGTTGTTCCCTGATGTCTTAACACGTGTCCTATCATCCTGTCCTTTTTATTGTCAGTGTTTTTCGTATATCTCTCTCTTTGCCGATTCTGCAGAGAACGTCCTCATTTCTTATGAGTCTACCTAATTTAAAATATTTGTGCAGCACCACATCTCAAATGATTGTGCTCCAAACGTATAGAAATTCCTTCCTAAAATTTAGGCCCATGTTTGATACTAGTAGACTTGTTTTTGTCCGGAATGCCTTCTTTGCCTATGCTACCATGTTCTTATTTCCTCCTTGTTTCATCAATCATATATTGATTCCAAGGTAGCAGAATTCCTTCACATCGTCTACTCCGTGGTTCTCAGTTCTGATAAGTTTATCACTAGTATTATCTCTGCTATTCCACATTACTTTCGTCTTTTTCGATATACTTTCAGTCTACGCTCCGTGCTCGATATGTTTCTCATTTCATTTAATATGTTCCGCAATTTATCCTAACTATCACTGAGGGTAGCAATATCACCAAAGAATGTTATCATTGATATTATTTCACCTTAACTTTTAATCTCACCCTCAAAACATCCTGTTATTCCAGTCATTGTTTCTTTGATGTAAAGATTGACAGTAGTGGGGAAATAATGCGTTCCTATCTTACACCCTTTTTAATCCAAACATTTCGCTCTTGGTTTCCATCCTTATTGTTCCTTCTTGGTTCTTGTATGAATTGTACATTACCTGTATTTATTTATAGCTTACAACTACGTATATACGAGTTTCGAACACCTTGTACCATTTTACGTTGTCGAACGCATAGTCTAGGTCGACAGTACCTACGAAGGGATATTGAGTTTTCTTAATTGTTGCTTGCATTATCAAGCGCAACGTCAGAGCTGCTTCTTTGGTGCCCTTATCTTTCCTCTTTAGATTATTCTTGTCAGTTGGAAGCACAAGCCATTAAGCTGACTGTGCAATAGTTCTCGCAGTATATACCCTTAATATCTTCGGAATTGCATGGACGATGTTTTCCCGGACGTTTGATGGACCGGGTGGTGATAATTAAAATGCAGCTACTCACCGAGGTACAGCGCGGGCTGTGATTATCGTATGTCAGCGAAAATTAATAGATATGCTAATGCGTTAATGCGGAACCGATTTACGCTGGAAAACTAATTAGTTTCAATTTTGGCCAACAAGTGAAAATTTGGCGCGGTACACTGTTTGTATTACGGTACGTCATCCATCTAGCGTTTGATAAGCCATAGCGTGAGCGAAGAGTATGGCTATCGAGAAGGGAGACGGTGAGTTGTCAGTGAAACTGTTTTATGTGAACGGCGGCAATTACAGTGCTGCATCGAGAGAGTATCGCCGACAGAAAGGTCTGTGGGGAGGCCCAATGTTATTACATAGTTTAAAGATGATGACACCTGGAGGAGGAATGCGTCCTATCAGGTTGAAGTTATAGCTATAATTGGCCATGCCACATGTGTCCCGGGTAGTACTAGTTTTCGTGCAGTGTCACGAGAATTGTCCATCCCATGGTCAACAGTATGGAACGTTTAGCAGCTTGTTTTACACTGGTACGCATATAAAATCCAGTCATTGCAGCAACTGAAACATCATGATCCGCAGCAACGTTCTGAATTTGCTCTTCGGTTTCTGGGATGGATCGAAGTTGTTGATACGTGGCAGGGCAACATTCTATGGAGTGACGAAGTACAGTTCACACTACAGGATGCAGTGAATACACAGAACTGTCGAATTTGTGGTACTCTTAAACCGCGTGGTCTGCACGAAGAGCCACTGCAATTACTGTACGTATCTATGTGGTGTAGACTCAGAAGCGCCTTTATTCTCGGTCCGTTCTTTTTAGAAGAGAACACACCTAGAGGACTTCCCAGGTGTAAAGTGACGTCTGCACGTTGTCGAGACCTCCTCGTACAGCAAGTGATTCCTCCTTTGGAAGAGCACAGCTTTGTTGAAACCACTGTTTACATGCAAGTTGGGGCAACAAGTCAAGTCATATCGCTGGCCCAGTGAAAGATCATCAAAGGCAACCTTCCACGAACAGTTTATCTCCAGATGTTTTCCAGATCACCTGACCGGAATCCACTTGGCTTTCGGCTCTCGGGATATCTACAAGTACGCCGTTAAAAGGGACACGTTCGGCCTCTACCCGATCTGAAGGCCAATATACAGGAACATTTTGCTCAGACTCCACTGGAACTACTGCAAGCAACGTTTTACGGATGCAGCACCTCGTAGACGTCTCTGGTGCTCATAGCGAACGAACTGTGTAAGCGGCGGATGATAATAAAATCAACATTATGCCTTTCTCACTTGTTTGACCTTTTCTGTCCATGTCCCGTTCCGGAGCCATTCCATTTGCAGACCTTTGTATATATCTTTCTTGCATTGAAGAGCCAGATTTGCATCTGGTGACCCAAATCGGAACTATTTTCTCCAGAGTAAATCGTTTCCGCATTAACGCATTAACATTACTACCAAGTTTCGGTGTTACATGGTAATTACAGCCCACAAAAAAAAAAAAAAGGTTCAAATGGATCTGAGCACTATGGGACTTAAATTCTATGGTCATCAGTCCCCTATAACTTAGAACTTAATAAACCTAACTAACCTAAGGACATCACACACATCCATGCCCGAGGCAGGAGTCGAACCTGCGACCGTAGCGGTCGCGCTGTTCCAGACTGTAGCGCCTAGAATCACTCGGCCACCCCGGCCGGCACAGTTCACACTAGACCACTCTGAGTAGCTGCACTTTAATTATAACCACCCGGTATTTCTCTAGTTTCATAAATTTTACACACCAACTTGAATAGTAGTTTGGTTGCAGCTTCATCCAATTTAAATTTCCATTAACTTTCAAAATAGCACACACATCGTTACGAAGTGAAGGATTCATTATAGAAACAAGCACCTGGAGTGTGGCAATTCCCCCACGATAGCCATTCTTCAGAGAGAGCTACTCCCGTAAGGAATGCAACCCAGCTAAATCACTTATGGGATGCATCCGTAGTTCAAAAAATTGCTAGTAACTTAACATTTAACTTACACAGTGAGCTTTATCTGTTTTATACTCGTGTTTATTCTGTACAATAGGTATTGTAAGTCAACCATTTACGAGTTAATATGCAGCAGAATATCACATAATCGTAATATTTCGTTGAATAGGTGTCGATAAATAATCTGTCTGTACTAAAAAAATCGTGAGAATGGACAAGTGTGTAAATTGCTACAGAGGAGCAGAAAATGGTCGACAGGGTGAAGACTGCCTACTCTTTCTTCATGTTAGATACTGTGATGCAGTCAGCGTCAGCGAGGTTCTTCCCAGTTTTTGGCGATGCCGTAGTTGTCCTTATCACTGCACAGTGATGGAAAGGAGCAGCTGTTACTGAAGGCGATCTGGCAATAGCTGAGGCAGAATTAGAATGGTTAAGAGCTGGATACGGCGGCAGTAAGGTTAAGAAAAGTGTAAATGGCTAGACTGCAGTCAAATCTGACAGATCTGCCTTTATTCTAGATGTCTCCCACAGCGTTACATCTCTGGAGACTATGGACAGAAACATGCGGTAAACCCAAGGACTTCAGGAACACTAACAAGTCAGTGAAAAAAATAAGAAGCTAAGGATGGAAGCAGTTAGGGGACTGAAAAGACGAGGATTGTCCCTCCCTTTGGAATCAATTGTGGGAGCGTTATGTCCGAGTCAGCATAGAATTCTCTGGGGAGGCAATATCAGAGAGCAAGTATCTTCAATTAAAGTGCAGGGCTCAGTAGCTTCACCTATTATTTCGCTTCTCTGATGAAAGAAGATGGAGTAAGCCAGGGGGAAGCACTATCGTGCCTTCTGTTTAATGTAGCCTTAGAAAAGTTTATAAGAGGGGCGGGCGTCAATAAAAGAAGGACTGTATAAATCAGCTCAGGTACTGGCATATTTAGATGATACTGATATAACTGCAAGGACGCCAAGAGCAATGAAAGAAGCCTTTACAAGTCTTGAACGAGCTGCTAGAAAGTTGAAACCACAGGTAAATGAAGGTGAAACTAAATATATGCCTATTACTGAGAAAGATAACCCAATTGAGACCCCATCCATAGAAAGTAGTTAATATAAGTTTTATGTGGTGCATAGTTTCAATTACCTTGGATCAGAAGTAAACAGTAATAACTACGTCTGCTGTGAAATCCAAAAACGAATATTGACACCATCAATTGCTTCCATAGCCTCAGAAAATATTAAAAAATGGTTCAAATGGCTCTGAGCACTATGGGACTCAACTGCTGAGGTCATTAGTCCCCTAGAACTTAGAACTAGTTAAACCTAACTAACCTAAGGACATCACAAACATCCATGCCCGAGGCAGGATTCGAACCTGCGACCGTAGCGGTCTTGCGGTTCCAGACTGCAGCGCCTTTAACCGCACGGCCACTTCGGCCGGCTCAGAAAATATTAGAAATGTAAGCTGCTGATTAGGAAAACTAAAGTTATGATGTATAAAGTTTTGGTAAGGCCGGTTCTAACCGATGGTGCTGAAACATTGTTATTAACAAAATTTAATGGAAGGCTGGCCAACAGCTTCGGATGGATGAGCCAACAAGAGAAGTGCACTCTTTGCCCTGGAGTCGGGAAACTGGCTCCGAAGGCGGATGAACTGTAGAATGTAGTCAACAGCATAAGGATGAGGAAGCAGACTGGACACTCACCTCATGAAAGAACCAGAATGGATACATCCTAGTAATCACTATGGTTATGTTGGAATAGCCATGACTATCGCCAACGTCTGAAGCGGACAGGCACGCTAAGAAGAAGAAGATGGAAGGCAACTGGGCGTATTTGAAAGCAAGATCTTGAGACAAATTCCTAAACCAGTGGAGGAAAATAGTATCCAGAGGAGGAGATTCAACTATGAATTATATAATCTGTATTCTGAACCAGGCATTGTCAGCTACATTAAGATCAAAAGGCTGGAATGGGCAGGACATGTACTGAGAGCAAACGGCAGAATGATTAAGAAGATATTAAGTGCAGTAACTCAAGGAACCAGGAGAGTAGGAAGATCAAAGATAAGATCGGAGAATGGTGTCAGAGAGGACATAAGGAAAACTGGAATTCAAAATTGGAAGAATTCGACACTAAACAGGGAAGAATGGAGTAATATTCTACAGAAGACTAAGGCTCACAGAGGGCTGTCACGCCAGTGAAGATGATGGTGAAGATGATGGAAGATTCTGGTAAAGAAGATGATGTAGTGATTACTCCGGGTGCTGGAAACGTCAGCTACGCAGCTGAAGATGGCATCAGGCACATCGCTGGGAACGCTCCTCACAAAAATGTGAATACTGCCTCACTATTTAAAGCAAGGGCCACTACAACATGAAGCGTTCTGCTGAACGATGAAATGCCATACCAAACGATTCCATCAAAAGAATATGCCTATCACAATTGGGTGTTGGTTTGGTTTGGTTTGGTTTGTGGGATTAAAGGGACCAGACTGCAACTGTCATCGGTCCCTTGTTCCAAAACTTAAAAACTACCACACAGAGTAAAAAACGGATAATAGAAACAACAGACGACACAGAACATGAAAAACTCAGACAAAGAACAGACATAACAAATTAAAATCACACGGAATGTGGCGGTGGTTGGCCGACCATAGAGACAAAAAGGGAAAAGCCAACCACCGAGAGACACTTTAAAAACCTAGTCTAAAATCGTAGGCCTAAGGCCAGAATCAACACAAAAGAACATAACAATCACTCAGATTAAACAATAAAAACCCCCTGCCCAAATAAAACGTAAAACTAAGCTAGCCATAGCAGGGTCCTCAGTTAAAAGGGCAGGGAGCGTATCAGGCAGCGCAAATGTCTTCCTGACCACAGCTAAAAGGGGGCAGGCCAACAAAATGTGGGCCACCGTCAAAGCCGCCCCACAGCAACATAGAGGAGCGTCCTCCCGGCGCAGTAAATAACTGTGTGTCAGCCGGGAGTGGCCAATGCAGAGCCGGCAAAGGACTACTGAGTCCCTGCGAGTGGCTCGCAGGGATGACCGCCACACAGCTGTCGTCTCCTTGACAGCACGGAGTTTATTACGCGTGGTCAGTTTGCGCCATTCATCGTCCCATAGTGCAAAAACTTTGCAGCGTAAGACTGCCCTCATATCAGTCTTTGGGAGGCCAACGTCCAGAGAGGGTTTACTTGTGGCCTCTTTCGCCAGGCGGTCAACATGTTCATTGCCCGGGATACCGACATGATCGGGGGTCCACACAAAGACCACAGAGCGGCCGCAACGGGCAAGAGTATGCAGGGACTCCTGGATAGCCATCACCAGACGAGAACGAGGGCTCGTAAACCGCCCTGGGAATCGCTACAGATCACAAAGGACTCACCTGAGCAGGAGCAGATACACTCTAGGGTACGAAAGATGGCGACCAGCTCTGCAGTGTAAACGCTGCAGCCAGCCGGCAATGAACGTTGTTCGGAATGGTCCCCTAGAGTTAGCGCATAACCGAGACGACCAGCCGTCAGTGTAAACAATGCCAGAGCCCTGATACGTTGCGAGGAGGGAAAGAAAGCGGCGGCGGAAGGCCTCCAGAGGGACTGAGTCCTTCGGGCCCTGTGCCAATTCCAGCTGAAGGCGAGGCACACACCACGGGGGTGTATGCAGAGGTGCCCTGAAAGGAGGCGGAAGAGATAAAGCCCTAAACCCGGAGAGAAGCTCTCGGACGCGGACCGCGATCATACTTCCAGCCCTGGGCCGATGTTCTAGAAGATGGACGTGCGAATCTGGGAATAGTAGACGATAGTTAGGATGCCCGGGCAAACTAAAAACATGGGCAGCATAAGTGGCCAGTAAATGTTGGCGCCTCAATCGCAGTGGAGGGACACCTGCCTCCTCCACAAGTATGCTGTCCACAGGGCTGGTCCGGCATTTAGATGCCGCTAACATTTCTGTTTAAGCTGCCGAATATGAGGCAGCCAAGTCAACCGGGCATCAAAAACTACACCGAAAAACCTGTGGGTCTCCACCACAGCAAGAAGTTCGTTGTTAAGATAAAGCCGCGGCTCAGGATGGACTGTTCGGCGCCGGCAGAAATGCATAACGCGGGTCTTGGCAGACGAAAACTGTAAACCATGCGCTACAGCCCAAGACTGCGCCTTCCGGATAGCGCCCTGTAACTGACGTTCAGCAGCTGCAATGCCAATAGGGCTATAGTAAAGGCAGAAGTCGTCAGCATACAAGGAAGTGGAGACAGAATTTCCCACCACTGCAGCGAGCCCGTTTGTTGCAATTAAAAACAGGCGGACACTGAGGACAGATCCCTGTGGTACCCCGTTCTCCTGGACTCGGGAGGAACTATGGGAGGCCGCGACTTGCACGCGGAAGGTACGATAAGACAGAAAATTTCTGATAAAGATCGGCATAGGACCCCGAAGCGTAGAAAGGATGTGATGACGCCATGTCGTATTGTATGCCCTCCGCAGGTCGAAAAAGACAGCGACCAGGTGCTGACGGCAGGCAAAGGCAGTATGGATGGCCAACTCCAGGCTCACCAGATTGTCGGCGTCGGAGCGGCCTATACGGAACCCACCCTGAGACTGAGCCAAAAGGCCCCGAGACTCCAGAACCCAGTTCAACCGCCGGCTCGCCATCCGTTCAAGCAACTTGCGAAGAACGTTGGTGGGGCTAATGGGACGGTAGCTGTCCACCTCCAAAGGGTGCTTGCCTGGTTTCAGAGTGGGGATAACAATACTTTCCCGCCATTGCGACGGAAACTCACCCTCGACCCAAATACGGTTGTAAAGGTCGAGGAGCCGTCGCTGGCAGTCCACTGAAAGGTGTTTCAGCATCTGACAGTGGATGCTATCTGGCCCAGGAGCGGTATCAGGACAAACGGCGAGGGCATTGTGAAATTCCCACTCACTGAATGGAACATTGTAAGATTCTGGATGGTGGGTGCGAAAAGAAAGGCTCCGACGTTCCATCCGCTCTTTAATGGAGCGGAAGGCCAGTGGGTAATTGGAAGAAGCCGAACTCAGAGCAAAATTCTCTGCCAAACTGTTGGCAATTTCGTCGGAGTCTGTACAAACTGTTCCATTCAGTGAGAGTGCAGGAACGCTGACAGGGGTCCAATAGCCATAGAGGCGTCGGATCTTGGCCCAGACCTGCGATGGAGAGACATGGAGGCCAATGGTGGACACATACCGCTCCCAGCACTCCTGCTTGCTTTGGCGGATAAGGCGGCGGACCCGCGCACGTGAGGAGGTGTTCAATGCAGGGATGTCGCTTGTGACGCTGTAGCGCTCACCGGCGATCTTTAATCGCCTCAGCAATCTCAGGCGACCACCAAGGCACAGTCCTCCTCCGAGGGGACCCAGAAGAACGGGGAATGGAAGATTCTGCGGCAGTAACGATGATGGTGGTGACGGAGTGAACCACCGCATCAATGGCGGCATTAGAGAGAGGCTCAATAGCGGCAATGGAGGAGAACAAGTCCCAGTCAGCCTTATTCATAGCCCATCTGCTAGGGCGCCCAGATGAGTGACGCTGTGGCAGTGACAGAAAGATCGGAAAGTGGTCACTACCACACAGGTCGTCATGCACTCTCCATTGGACAGAAGGTAAGAGGCTAGGGCTGCAGATCGAAAGGTCAATGGCGGAGTATGTGCCATGCGCCATGCTGAAGTGAGTGACTGCACCATCATTTAATATGGAAACATCAAGCTGTGCCAATAAACGC
This sequence comes from Schistocerca americana, assembly GCF_021461395.2. NCBI lineage: Eukaryota > Metazoa > Arthropoda > Insecta > Orthoptera > Acrididae > Schistocerca > Schistocerca americana. The sequence continues at coordinate 349,093,125 of NC_060120.1, forward strand.
TCAATGGTGGCGCCTCGACCTGTTGCCACTGACCCACCCCACAGAGGGTTATGGGCGTTGAAGTCGCCCAGTAACAAGAAAGGTGGCGGCAATTGGGCTTGCAGCGCAGCCAGGTCATGCTGCGCAGCATCACCATCCGGTGGAAGGTAAAGACTGCAGACAGTAACAGCCTGTGGCGTCCACACCTGAACAGCGACAGCCTCTAAAGCTGTTTGGAGAGGGACAGACTCGCTGTGAAGAGAGTTAAGGACATAGATGCAGACGCCACCAGACACCCTTTCATAAACTGCCCAGTTCTTATAATAACCCCGATAGCCACGGAGGGCGGGGGTTCACATTGCTGGAAACCAAGTTTCCTGAAGAGCAATGCAGAAGAAAGGGTGAAGGCTGATAAGTTGGCGGAGCTCAGATAGATGGTGGAAGAAACCGCTGCAGTTCCACTGGAGGATGGTATTGTCCATGTCTGAGAAAGGCGTGACGGGACTGGGAAGGCAGATTACGCCGCTGGGTCACCTGCTGCCTCCGATGGAGCACCTGTGCATTGCGTCTGAGGGACCGGCGAGATCGAGGTCCTCAGCAGACGCAAGAATCTCCACCTCATCCTCAGACGCAGAGTTTGTAGGAAGCGGTGAGACTTTCTTCTTCTTCTGCTTCTCTCACTGTGCCTTCGGTGGTTCAGGCTTGGAGGGCTTCACTGGGTCAGTCTCAGGGATGGACGACGACCGTGAGGCCCTACGACCAGGCGACCAGGGACTGGCGGTTGTTTCAGCCACTTGCGGGTGTCTACTTTTCCGCTGGTCGGACTTGCGAAGGGAGGTCCCCAAGGGACCCCTTCCTGGCGAGAGTAGCCGAAGAAGTCTTACTCTTCACTGGCTGGGAAGGGGGAACTGATGTCCCCGATGGTTGGGGGTGTGTTGCTCCTGAAGGAGATGGAGCAGGAGCAACAGGGAGTAAAGTGCCCCCCACAACCAAGGGGGCCGATGGATTCTGACCGATCTTAGAGCTGATATGTGACGATGGGAGAACCTTTGTTGCAGCAGCGGCGTAGGTCGACGTCATTGCCACAGGATGGAGCCTCTCATACTTTCGTTTAGCCTCGGTGTAGGTCAAGCGGTCCAGGGTCTTATATTCCATTATCTTTCGCTCTTTATAAAATATCCTACAATCCGGTGAGTAGGGGGAATGGTGTTCTCCGCCGTTAACACAGATGGAAGGCGGAGCACATGGAGTATTGGGATGCGAAGGACGTCCAAAATCTCGACATGTGATGCTGGAAGTACAGTGGGATGACATGTGCCCGAACTTCCAGCATTTAAAACACCGCATCGGAGAAGGGATATATATCTTCACATCGCAACGGTAAACCATCACCTTGACCTTTTCGGGTAAAAGGCCAAGATGGAGGCACCGGTGGCTACCTGATTATCCCTCGGACTCCGATGGACGCGCCGGACGAAGTGAAAACCTCGTCGTTCTAGATTGGCACGTAGTTCATCGTCGGACTGCAGAAGAAGATCCCTGTGGAATATAATACCCTGGACCATGTTTAAACTCTTATGGGGAGTGATGGTGACGGAAACATCCCCCAACTTGTCACAAGTGAGCAACCTCCAGGACTGGGCAGAGGATGCTGTTTTGATGAGAACTGACCCAGAGCGCATTTTGGACAAGCCCTCCACCTCCCAGAACTTGTCCTCTAAATGCTCCACAAAAAACTGAGGCTTGGTTGGCATAAAAGGTTAACCATCAACCCACATACAGACAAGGTTTTTTTTTGGTCATCAGTCCACTGACTGGTTTGATGCGGCCCGCCACGAATTCCTTTCCTGTGCTAACCTCTTCATCTCAGAGTAGCACTTGCAACCTATGTCCTCAATTATTTGCTTGACGTATTCCAATCTTTGTCTTCCATTACAGTTTTTGCCCTCTGCAGCTCCCTCTAGTACCATGGAAGTCATTCCCTCATGTCTTGGCAGATGTCCTATCATCCTATCCCTTCTCCTTATCAGTGTTTTCCACATATTCCTTTCCTCTCCGATTCTGCGTAGTATCTCCTTATTCCTTACCTTATCAGTCCACCTAATTTTCAACATTCGTCTATAGCACCACATCTCAAATGCTTCGATTCTCTTCTGTTCCGGTTTTCCCACAGTCCATGTTTCACTACCACACAATGCTGTACTCCAGACGTACATCCTCAGAAATTTCTTCCTCAAATTAAGGCCGGTATTTGATATTAGTAGACTTCTCTTGGCCAGAAATGCCTTTTTTGCCATAGCGAGTCTGCTTTTGATGTCCTCCTTGCTCCGTCCGTCATTGGTTATTTTACTGCCAAGGTAGTAGAATTCCTTAACTTCATTGACTTCGTGACCATCAATCCTGATGTTAAGTTTCTGGCTGTTCTCATTTCTACTGCTTCTCATTACCTTCGTCTTTCTCCGATTTACTCTCAAACCATACTGTGTACTCATTAGACTGTTCATTCCGTTCAGCAGATCATTTAATTCTTCTTCACTTTCACTCAGGATAACAATGTTATCAGCGAATCGTATTATTGATATCCTTTCACCTTGTATTTTAATTCCACTTCTGAACTTTTCTTTTATTTCCGTCATTGCTTCCTCGATGTACAGATTGAAGAGTGGGGGCGAAAGGCTACAGCCTTGTCTTACACCCTTCTTAATACGAGCACTTCGTTCTTGATCGTCCACTCTTATTATTCCCTCTTGGTTGTTGTACATATTGTATATGACCCGTCTCTCCCTATAGCTTACCCCTACTTTTTTCAGAATCTCGAACAGCTTGCACCATTTTATATTGTCGAACGCTTTTTCCAGGTCGTCAAATCCTATGAATGTGTCTTGAGTTTTCTTTAGCCTTGCTTCCATTATTAGCCGTAACGTCAGAATTGTCTCTCTCGTCCCTTTACTTTTCCTAAAGCGAAACTGATCGTCACCTAGCGCATTCTCAATTTTCTTTTCCATTCTTCTGTATATTATTCTTGTAAGCAGCTTCGATGCATGAGCTGTTAAGCTGATTGTGCGATAATTCTCGCACTTGTCAGCTCTTGCTGTCTTCGGAATTGTGTGGATGATGCTTTTCCGAAAGTCAGATGGTATATCGCGAGACTCATATATTCTACACACCAACGTGAATAGTCGTTTTGCTGCCACTTCCCCCAATGATTTTAGAAATTCTGATGGAATGTTATGTGTCCATTCTGCCTTATTTGGCCGTAAGTCCTCCAAAGCTCTTATAAATTCCGATTCTAATACTGGATCCCCTATTTCTTCTAAATCGACTCCTGTTTCTTCTTCTATCACATCAGACAAATCTTCACCCTCATAGAGGCTTTCAATGTATTCTTTCCACCTATCTGCTCTCTCCTCTTGATTTAACAGTGGAATTCCCGTTGCACTCTTAATGTTACCACCGTTGCTTTTAATGTCATCAAAGGTTGTTTGACTTTCCTGTATGCTGAGTCTGTCCTTCCGACAATCATATCTTTTTCGATGTCTTCACATTTTTCCTGCAGCCATTTCGTCTTAGCTTCCCTGCACTTCCTATTTATTTCATTCCTCAGTGACTTGTATTTCTGTATTCCTGATTTTCCCGGAACATGTTTGTACTTCCTCCTTTCATCAATCAACTGAAGTATTTCTTCTGTTACCCATGGTTTCTTCGCAGCTACCTTCTTTGTACCTATGTTTTCCTTCCCAACTTCTGTGATGGCCCTTTTTAGAGATGTCCATTCCTCTTCAACTGTACTGCCTACTGCGCTATTCCTTATTGCTGTATCTATAGCGTTAGAGAACTTCAAACGTATCTCGTCATTCCTTAGTACTTCCGTATCCCACTTCTTTGCGTATTGATTCTTCCTGACTAATGTCTTGAACTTTAGCCTAGTCTTCATCACTACTATATTGTGATTTGAGTCTATATATGCTCCTGGGTACGCCTTACAATCCAGTATCTGATTTCGGAATCTCTGTCTGACCATGATGTAATCTAATTGAAATCTTCCCGTATCTCCCGGCCTTTTCCAAGTATACCTCCTCGTCGTGTGATTCTTGAACAGGGTATTCGCTATTACTAGCTGAAACTTGTTACAGAACTCAATTAGTCTTTCTCCTCTTTCATTCCTTGTCCCAAGCACATATTCTCCTGTAACCTTATCTTCTACTCCTTCCCCTACAACTGCATTCCAGTCGCCCATGACTATTAGATTTTCGTCCCCATTTACATACTGCATTACCCTTTCAATATCCCCATACACTTTCTCTATCTGTTCATCTTCAGCTTGCGACGTCGGCATGTATACCTGAACTATCGTTGTCGGTGTTGGTCTGCTGTCGATTCTGATTAGAACAACCCGGTCACTGAACTGTTCACAGTAACACACCCTCTGCCGTACCTTCCTATTCATAACGAATCCTACACCTGTTATACCATTTTCTAATGCTGTTGATATTACCCGATACTCATCTGACCAGAAATCCTTGTCTTCCTTCCACTTCACTTCACTGACCCCTACTATATCTAGATTGAGCCTTTGCATTTCCCTTTTCAGATTTTCTTGTTTCCCTACCACGTTCAAGCTTCGGCCATTCCACGCCCCGACTCGTAGAACGTTATCCTTTCGTTGATTATTCAATCTTTTTCTCATGGTAACCTGCTCCTTGGCAGTCCCCTCCCAGAGATCCGAATGGGGGACTATTCCGGAATCTTTTGCCAGTGGAGAGATCATCATGACACTTCTTCAATTACAGGGCACATGTCCTGTGGATACACGTTACGTGTCTTTAATGCAGTGGTTTCCATTGCCTTCTGCATCCTCATGTTGTTGATCATTGCTGATTCTTCCGCCTTTAGGGGCAATTTCCCACCCCTAGGACAAGAGAGTGCCCTGAACCTCTATCCGCTCCTCCGCCCTCTTTGACAAGGCCGTTGGCAGAATGAGGGTGACTTCTTATGCCGGAAGTCTTCGGCCGCCAATGCCGATTATTTATCAAAATTTAGGCAGTGGCAGGGATCGAATCCGGGACCGAAGACGTTTTGATTATGAATCAAAGACGCTACCCCTAGACCACGGGTACACAGACAAGGTACTGGGGTGAATAATCTCCACTGCTGTCTTTAGCCATGCGTTCCTCCCATGGAGTGGCCAGGGAGGGAAATGATCTTGGTTCGTATTTCTTGCCATTGTGGTTAGACCTCGATCGCTTAGAGACTGCTGGTGGAGGCCCACCAGCGAGAGATGATGTACCACGCTTCATTGCGGGTCATCCGCCCTGATGCCACTGACCAGGGGCTCTCCCCACGGGCGCCTCCCAGCCGCAGCAAAGACCACCTGGCAGGATGGCCTTTGTCGGGAGTCCCGATGCCCCAGAGGGATAGGCAGCTACTCCTCGGCATACGTGGGGAGGTAGCAGCTCAGGCATCAGCAGTGCGATCCCTGTGTAGTCAGGGGGCTACCACCAAGAGGGTACATGACGACCCCACCACAACGGACTGGCTACCGTGCTGGATGTCGGGTGTCAAATATCCATATGTGTCAGGAGGGCGAAGATGGAAGTTCATAATGGAGGACATGTATGCTACCCGGAACACACAGCAGCTAATGTGGCCGGAAGCTCGGTGTAAGGCCAACTCCATGGCAATATCGGTTGTGCCAGATCTTAGGGCAAGATGGATATAGAATGCACCACGTAAGGCGTCCTTCCCCAAATGGTACGCACTAACAGAAAATTTTGAAATCCAGTGGTCAAACCCCTTACGGGTCCATCACATTAAGGCCGAAACGTTTGAGACTCCTTTTAGTCACCTCTTACGACAGGCAGGAATACCGCGGGCCTATTCTAACCCCCGAACCCGCAGGGGGGACAATTGGGTGTGGTTGATACTTCGCCGCTCATACCGTCTTATCACACATAAAATGGTTTACATTTGAATGTTTCTAGTACGAGGGTACTTGAACAACAAATTGTCAGAAACTTTCGTTGTAATCAGAGTTCTGTCCCACCAACCTCTGTATTTTGCAATATTTCCACATGGCCTTTTTCAGACTATTTTCTCCTGTTGAATAACTATAATCAAAGTTGCAAGCATCAGTGGAGGTACGAAAATCAACGACTTGGACAGCAAAGTGTAATAGTTACAATCCATTCGGAACATACGAAGAAAGTTAAATGAGAAAAACGGGCTTATCATATCACTGCAAAAAGCTGAAAAATCCAAAAGTGTTTCTCTAGTAACTACTTAATAGCCACAAAATTTGAACAGTTGAACCTAGATGAATACTAGTTAGTATCACGTAACTGTAGGCATAACATAAAGAAAATTGGGATGCGAGATGGATAGAGACACACAAAGTGTGTCGCTTTTTTCTTATTTAACGGAACCGGAAAAATCGCCTTCAACTGCTTACTGATCCTACCTCCTGTCCCCGAGCGCTTACTAGATAAAAAAGTGTGGCTCAGGTGAAACGTCCGTCAAACAGGTACCTAACACCCAAAATCTCCGATAATGCTCAATGGAAAACTGTTTAAAAGTCTTTTTGGTGGTCCTAAAAATTCATGAGACTGCGTACAACACGTAATTCTTTACTACGAGAAACTTTCAAAGTCAAGATATTCGTAGTTTTTTTCTACTGAGGTAACCTTTCCCACTTCACATTATACTCATCACATTAATGATAAGTTGCACTACAGCATGAATTAAAAGATTCAGCATCAGATTAAACATTATCACCAAAACATTCTTGTAAAAGGAAAGTGATATCTTAGACCAAAACTTGAATATATATTCTGAAAGTCAACGCTACAAATAGTGCACCTCCTAATCTTTGACTATAAGTAACTCATTCAACATTAATAACAATTTAATTCAAATATCTAGCCTGGTGCAAACGACAGTATTCCATCAGTCGGATGCGAATACAGTTCATACTGGTGTATACGTTGTTTAAATCTCACCATCTTTGAACTACAATGACCTCCAAACATTCTTTACTTGCTATCCGATCGCCTGGTTGCCATAATCGCTCACGCTGTCTACGACCAGGTACTACGTTCCTCGACTATTCGAATTACTGTGTGGCGGCCCGTAACTTTACCAGAACAATTTTCCAAACAGATTAGTACGATTATCCTGCGCTTGCAGCTTTAATTTTCTCTCTTGACAAATGTTTTTCTGACATCGACCTAGCAATATTACTTTACAGGAGGAAAATAAAAAAGGAGCATATATGGCCGATGTACTCGGACCGTCGTAAGTGGAATATAGTCCCGGGCCACAGACATAAGTAAGTGCTGTATTGAACAGCTAGTGAGGTTATTTTTAGAGCAACATATTCTACTACAGTCAAGACTTTCTTTTTAGTTATATTTCGCACGATGCCTTTCGGAAAAAAGTGTATTTTTCGTATGTGACGCCATTTTCTCGTGATGTTTTCGATGTGTGCGGTGCTGCATTGTTCTGTTGTCATTACTCTAATATATAAAACACTCGTAATTTTTAATGAACGCTCGATATTTATAGCGTTAGTGACGAATTTGGATTAAGCGTCTACTTCGTGTTTTCTCGTGGTCCACTTGTGTCGAAACTAACACGTATTAAACATCACACAAAATTTTCTCTGCACAGTAGCGAATGGCAATAGAAAACGTATAAAAACAAAACAGGCACAAAGATATTGTTAAATATCATCAACAGACATAGTGCAATAGGTGTTCCACAGAGTAAGCCTATAATATATTATTCTTTCGCACAAAAATTATGTATCTTAATAACATGGATCTTCATTTGATTACGTATATTTACAAAGGAATTTAAATCAATGTATCGCCATTTTTAATTAAGTATACTCTCGAAGCGTCTGAACAAATTCTCTGAATCATTTTCCAGGAGTCCATTTTTGTGATGTAAATATATCTGCAGTTCTTCTAACAGATCCCCTTTAAAGGTTCATTTAGTCGGTGGAGTAAGTAGAAACCCCTCATCACTAGGTTCAAGTATGCTTTAGAAACGCGTGAGGGCATTTTTGCTATGATCTCATCAATGTTCGTGAATGCCTGATGTTATCAATGACCTTGAAATATGGCGTCATAAAGTTGGAAAATGGTGGCAAATTTGAAAACTGGAAATGGCAGATGGCATGAAATTCAAAAATTAAAGATGGCAGGTGACAGGAAATTTCAAATTAAGAAAGGCAAGTTGCCGCAAGTTTAAAAATTAAAGATACCAGATGGCAGTAAATATAAGAATTAAAGACGAATGAAATTTTTTTAAAAATTCTAGATGGTGGAACTAGACAATTTGTGCTTTGTAAAATCACCCCCTCCCTTACCTTCCCTATCCACCTGTCACAGACTAGTATTTCATAGCACATTAAAATAAAACACCACAGACTAGTACTCGTACTTCACAACACATTAAAATAAACTCACAATGCAGCCATCTTGATGCTCAAAACTATTTGAAAGTTCTGAAGTTTTTGCGTTATTGTCAAAAGCATTTATGCAAAAAATTACGGAATGATGTACCGTGCAGTATTTTTGACTGCACTGAGAACAAAAAAATGTAAAGAGATCAACTGGCTAAATTTTTGCACCACGTTCTAAAGTGTTCATCCAAAGAAAAAAATATGGAAAGGGTGTTTCTTAAATATTTCCACATCTAAAATACATTACAGACCATTAAAATGAAACAGCTAATCGCAATGTAGTTACAAACTTTTGCGGCATGCTCTTAAGTATTTAACCAAAAAAAAAATGTGAGGCAGCACTGGGGGGGGGGGGGGGGGGGGGGCGGTTACATGCTAAATTTGGTTTATGTGTTTATGTACCACGGGTGGTGTAAGATACAATGGAACCTGAAATTAATTATTTTCCACATCTAAGTTGTTCTATGATGCTTTTTAATTGTCACGAGGCACCCAGACAGGCAGGTATCTGCAACACTGGAGTGATCATTTTGCTTGTTTCGACAGATATTGCTGACATTCAATGCATTTGATTCTTGATTCAGTAGCATATGAGGCACGCCACATTGCAAAACCCACATGATCACTATTGCTAATGTAAGTTACAGATTGTAGTGTACTTCTCGATGAGGATTCTCAAAGCAAACATTCGTACTCCCATTTCTAATTTAGTCGACAACTAGTTCTAAAACTATAGGTAAACACTATAGTGAGCCCATGCTAGGGTGTTGAGCTTATCCTGCTGTACAAAACGCTTGTCATCTTCTGATGATAATACAACATCATACTATCACACATAGGATACTTCCCAGGAAATGTGGTTGGTGTCTGTAAGGGTAGTAGTTCTGGTATAGCCATTCTGCCTCTCTACCATTTCCATCTTTTGACCGTACACAAACACCTTCTCCGCTTGTTCTCGACATGAATATGGGCGCTGATGACCACGCTGTTTAGCGCCCGTAAACCTCAAACACACACACACTCGACATGAATACCATACCATTTTGCTGCTTGCAGTACGCTACGTCCATCACACAGACCGCAACACACAAGGAACACACACGGCCCGTGGTCAGAGGAATTTTCAATCGTGAGCGAAGTCTACTGTGGCACAAGTTCATAGGATGTTTTTTCTTCCATTTCTACTTAGGAATTCGACCCTGTACTTCGATGCTTGTATTAATGTTCACCCTGCATATCTGTTGTTGTAAGAATACCTTTGCTATTTCTTTATCTCTGCAAGCAATTCCTCTTCTATACCACGTACCTCTAATCTCACTTTTCCTCCATTTTGTTTAGCCCCTAATGACCTCCCTGGGCTAGTTCCGTCAGCTTGGATTTTTAAAATTTCTTTTAGCCATTTTGAATTTTTAAATTTCCCCACAACCGCGAACTGAAATTTCTGAATTTTCTGCTGCGATATCTTGATGACGAAATGCAGTGAATTTCTTTTTTGATATCATGTGTTGAAGGTCATTCGCGACATCGTAGCGAAAATGCCCTCGCCCGGACCTCTAAATGCGAACTGAGGGCGATGGACTGGAAGCCTCATAGGATTCCCACTGGTGTACTTTGCCATTTACTCTACTTTTCCGAATGGATGTTTTGTGCATGTGTGTAGCTGTTGCCGATGTGTGTCTGTTGTGTTTGTAGGCTTTAAGTGCTCTGTAATCAGGTGGGGAAATCTTGGCATGCGTGCCCCAGGCTGAATATGAAACATTTCTGGTACGCTTTTCGGGTATAAAGAATCTGAATGTGGGTCATTATTTTACTTCGTTATGATTTAGTTTCTGTCTCAGTTTATTAAATGTAGAGTATCCAGCTTTTCCGTTTGTGGTTTCTGAAGGTATTTGCAATCTTTAGCGATATATTGTCAGTGGATATGATGCTAGATATGCACTTGTTTTTATCTTTATCTTTTGTGGTGTGTTTTGTGTCTGGGTCTTTCTTTAGTTTTCGTAGTACTGACAAGTAACGCTACGTAATCGCCTCTCGCAGATTCCGATACACCTTGAATATGAGACACGTATTTTTTCATACGTTCCCATACGGCAGTTGAAGTGGAGAAAACTTTCCCGAAGAAAACACAGTTGTTATCGTTCGGACCACATATCGTCGAAACAGTAGAAGATATGACAACAATGTTGAAACATCATTTCCATGGGTGTTACTGTATTTTACAAATGTGCAATCACATCTTCAAATAACATCTCAAATATATTGATGTATTTCGAAATCCTCCCTCACCTCAAAATTTTGAAAAGGTAAAAAGTTTATGTGCAGGAAATCCAACAATATATTTAACAACAAAGTCAACCATATATGATAAACTTACATCATGAAGTCGCAATAGTCGTGTTATTTACAAACGAGTTCAGGTATCCTATGAAGCAAGGTGGTAATTATGTCCATGTGTGGAGACTTGTGTTGAGTGGTACTCGCCAAATGTTGTCCAGTAAATCGACAGATTTCCAAGGCCCTTTGATGTTGTGGGGAGGCTTCAGACCTTGTGGTTGTCCGTGGTCGCCTCGCCCCCAGGCAACAGATCCTGTTCGACCACATGGTGACTGCTGCATACGAAGGTGACACTGAATTCCTTCTAATGAGTAAACCTATATGGCAGGTGTCAGCAGATATGTCTTTGCAAACCATTTGCATTGAATGGCCAGGGGTGAGTCCGGATCTTAACCGCATCGTGCATGTATGTGAGATTCTTAAGAGACATGTTCGTGGTCGTAATTTTCCAATACAAACCCTCCAAGAAGTCTCATAGGCTCTCGTTGAAGAAGGGGAACTGACCTCTGTAAGCTTATACAGAGCATACCACGCAGACAGAGATCAAGGCTTACGGAGGTCATACACGTTTCTGAAGCTCTCAAAGTCCAGTGGAAAGCACCCCAGATGAATTATTGCTCCCACTTTTGTTTTCGACACCTGTCGGACATTTCAGTTCTTTTCTTGTAAACGATCGAGGATGTAATTATGTTTTGTTGTGTACTTAATTTGTGAAAGATAAAGGCATAATTTGGTAACACATCCTGTCCCCAGTCGCTTAATGGCAGTGGGATACCAGTTCGATTTCACACAGAGTACGCGAAGAAACTTGCCCCCCTTCTTGCAGCGGTGTACTGTAGGTCTCTAGAAGAGCGTAGCGTTCCAAAGGATTGGAAAAGCGCACAGGTCATCCCCGTTTTCAAGAAGGGGCGTCGAAAAGATGTGCAGTAGACCTATATCTCTAACGTCGATCAGTTGTAGAACTTTGGAACACGTATTATGTTCGAGTATAATGACGTTTCTGGAAACTAGAAATCTACGCTGTAGGAATCAGCATGGGTTTCGAATAAGACAATCGTGTGAAACTCAGCTCGCGCTATTCGTCCACGAGACTCAGAGGGCCATAGACACGTGTTTCTTGACTTCCGCAAGGCGTTAGATACAGTTCCCCACAGTTGTTTAATGAAAAAAGTAAGAGCATATGGACTATCAGACCAATTGTGTAATTGGATTGAAGAGTTCCCAGATAACAGAACGCAGCATGTCATTCTCAATGGAGAGAAGTCTTCCGAAGTAAGAGTGATTTCAGGTGTGCCGCAGGGGAGTGTCGTAGGACCGTTGCTATTCACGATATTTATAAATGACCTTGTGGATAACATCGGAAGTTCACTGAGGCTTTTTGCGGATGATGCTGTAGTATATCGAGTGGTTGTAACAATGGAAAATTGTATTGAGATGCAGAAGGATCTGCAACGAATTGACGCATGGTGCAGGGAATGGCAATTGAATTTCAATGTAGACAAGTGAAATGTGCTGCGAATATATAGAAAGAAAGATCCTTTATCATTTAGCTACAATATAGCGGGTCAGCAACTGGAAGCTATTAATTCCATAAATCATCTGAGAGTAGGCATTAGGAGTGATTTAAAATGGAATGATCATATAAAGTTGATCGTCGGTAAAGCAGATGGCAGATTGATATTCATTGGAAGAATCCTAAGGAAATGCAATCTGAAAACAAAGAAAGTAGGTTACAATACACTTGTTCGCCCACTGCTTGAATATTGCTCACCAGTGTGGGAGCCCTACAAGATACGGTTAATAGAAGAGATAGAGAAGATCCAATGGAGAGCAGCGCGCTTCGTTACAGGATCATTTAGTAATCGCGAAAGCGTTACGGAGACTCTGCAGGAGAGACGCTCAGTAGCTCGGTACGGGCTTTTGTTGAAGTTTCGAGAACATACCTTCACCAAGGATTCAAGCAGTATAATGCTCCCTCCTACGTATGGCTCGCGAAGAGACCATGAGGATAAAATCAGAGAGATTAGAGCCCACGCGGAGACATACCGACAATCTTTCTTTCCACGAACAATACGAGCCTGGAATAGGAGAACCGATAGAGGTACTGAAAGTACCCTCTACCACACACCATCAGGTGGCTTGCGGGGTATGGATGTAGATGTATTAATTTCCAACTGGTCATGGAAACTGTCATGTCATAGGAAAGCCATTAGCCTGTAAGCGTGCGAAGTAGTCCCTATCCATGACACATTTTGTGTTACCGAGAGACTGGGCAGTCATCTCCAGTCTGTACACTGTACCTTTCCACGTGACTCCGGATTAGATTAGATTAGATGAGATTAATACTAATTCCATGGATCATGAATACGATATTTCGTAATGATGTGGAACAAGTCAAATTTTCCAATACATGACATAATTAAGTTAATTTAACAACATACTTAAGTTAATATAACAACTTTTTTATTTTTTGTGTTTTTTTATTTTTTTAAATATTTTTTGTTTTTTTTCTTTTTTTCTCAATTTATATCTAAAAATTCCTCTATGGAGTAGAAGGAGTTGTCATTCAGAAATTCTTTTAATTTCTTCTTAAATACTTGTTGGTTATCTGTCAGACTTTTGATACTATTTGGTAAGTGACCAAAGACTTTAGTGCCAGTATAATTCACCCCTTTCTGTGCCAAAGTTAGATTTAATCTTGAATAGTGAAGATCATCCTTTCTCCTAGTACTGTAGTTATGCACACTGCTATTACTTTTGAATTGGGTTTGGTTGTTAATAAAAAATTTCATAAGAGAGTATATATACTGAGAAGCTACTGTGAATATCCCTAGATCCTTAAATAAATGTCTGCAGGATGATCTTGGGTGGACTCCAGCTATTATTCTCATTACACGCTTTTGTGCAATAAATACTTTATTCCTCAGTGATGAATTACCCCAAGCAATGAGTGAAAATAGGCGTAGTAAGCTAATTTACTAGGATGTTTATCACCAAAATTTGGAATGACCCTTATTGCATAAGTAGCTGAACTCAAACGTTTCAGCAGATCATCAATGTGTTTCTTCCAATTTAATCTCTCATCAATGGACGCACCTAAAAATTTGGAATATTCTACCTTAGCTATATGCTTCTGATTAAGGTCTATATTTATTAATGGCGTCGTACCATTCACTGTACAGAACTGTATGTACTGCGTCTCATCAAAATTCAGTGAGAGTCCGTTTACAAGGAACCACTTAGTAATTTTCTGAAAGACAGTATTGACAATTTCATCAGTTAATTCTTGTTTGTCAGGTGTGATTACTATACTTGTATCATCAGCAAAGAGAACTAACTTTGCCTCTTCATTAATATAGAATGGCAAGTCATTAATATATATTAAGAACAACAAAGGACCCAAGACTGACCCTTGTGGAACCCCATTCTTCATAGTTCCCCAGTTTGAGGAATGTGCTGATCTTTGCATATTATGAGAACTACTTATTTGAACTTTCTGCACTCTTCCAGTTAGGTACGAATTAAACTATTTGTGCACTGTCCCACTCACACCACAATACTTGAGCTTGCCTAGCAGAATTTCGTGATTTACACAATCAAAAGCCTTTGAGACATCACAAAAAATCCCAATGGGTGGTGTTCGGTTATTCAGATCATTCAAAATTTGGTTGGTGAAAGCATATATGGCATTTACTGTTGAAAAACCTTTCTGGAAACCAAACTGACATTTTGTTAGTACCTCATTTTTACAGATATGTGAAGCTACTCTTGAATACATTACTTTCTCAAAAATTTTGGATAAAGCTGGTAGAAGGGAGATTCGACGGTAATTGTTGACATCAGATCTATCCCCCGTTTTATGCAAAGGTATAACAATAGCATATTTCAGTCTATCAGGGAAAATGCCCTGTTCCAAAGTGCTATTACACAGGTGGCTGAGAATCTTATTTATCTGTTGAGAACAAGCTTTTAGTATTTTGCTCGAAATGCCATCAATTCCATGTGAGTTTTTGCTTTTAAGCAAGTTTATTATTTTCCTAATTTCAGAGGGAGAAGTGGGTGAGATTTCAATTGTATCAAATTGCATAGATATGGCCTCTTCCATTAAGAGCCTAGCATCTTCTAATGAACACCTAGATCCTACTATATCCACAACATTTAGAAAATGATTATTAAAAATATTTTCAACTTCTGACATTTTGTTTGTTAAGTTTTCATTCAATTTGATGGTAATACTGCCTTCCTGTGCTCTTGGTTGACCTGTTTCTCTTTTAATAATATTCCAAATTGTTTTAATTTTATTATCAGAGTTGCTGATTTCAGACATGATACACATACTTCTGGATTTTTTAATAACTTTTCTTAATATAACACAGTAGTTTTTATAATGTTTGATAGTTTCTGGGTCACTACTCTTTCTTACTGTCAGATACATTTCCCTTTTCCGGTTACAGGATATTTTTATACCCTTAGTAAGCTGTGGTTTGTTACAAGGTTTCTTATGAGTATATTTAACTATTTTCTTGGGGAAGCAGTTTTCAAATGCATTTACAAAAATGTCATGAAATAAATTATATTGTGACATCAGGTTCACGGTACACCTCATCCCAGTCTAACTGCTGCAGGCTTTCCCTGAAACTTGCAATTGTTAAATCGGTGACTGAACGTACTACTTTGGAGGACTGTTTAGTATTGCTGAATGGAGCTATGTCATATATTGTAACTAGCTGTGCACCATGATCAGAAAGACCATTCTCAACAGGCTGAGCATTTATCTGGTTAAACTTATCTTGGTCTATAAAGAAGTTATCTATCAGTGAGCTGCTATCCTTTACCACCCAAGTAGGAAAATCAATAACGGGTGTCAAATTGAAAGAACCGAGTAATACTTCAAGGTCATTTTTCCTATTACCCTCTTTCAGAGACTCTACATTGAAGTCCCCACAAATAATAATTTGCTTCCCCCTGTCTGATAGATAGCACAACAAGGAGTCCAAATTTTTCAGAAATAGATGAAAATTTCCTGATGGGGACCTATATACAGTTATACAGAATGCGACACTGGTGTCTACGACATCCCACAGGAAAGGTGATAAATGACACGTTACAAGTGCAATAAGACTGACAGTCTCCCTACACTGGTGAGGTAACAATGAGTTGAATTGTCAGCTTTATTGGTGGCGTAACAAATAGTTGAGCTCCAGGCTTCAAGGCCAGGTTAGTCTACAAGAGTGTTTCTGGCAGCTATTGACACCTAACAAGGCCATCGATGATAGACGGTGGGGTCTGGTCGCCGTAGCCCGGTCGGCCAGTAGAAATTAATTATGCGCGACATTAGGGGAGAGGTCGGTGGACACACAATGGACGCCCGGCTGCTGACATGGGGGTATGCGAGGCGGTGGAGGCTGAAACCGTCGGAAGAGGCGCCACCGTCGCTCCCCGGGGATGCGGCGGGTGTGTCTTCCATTACTGAGCCGCGCGTTCCGGGAAAATACGGCCGTCCCCGCCGTGGCGCGCTGCGAGCCGACCCTGGTGACGCGGCACGGCGAGCCCGGCAAGCGCAGCAGCAGACACACGACAAGACACGGGCGACACGGGTTGTCTAGCAACCAGGGGCGGCTCGCGGGGTGGACAGCAAGCCGACAGCCCTCCAGCCGAGCATTATACTACCCGTGAAACTTAAACCTGCAACAACAAAGTCTCCATTATGTTCAGTTTGGTTCAGATATGACAGAACGGTTTCCACATACCTATAAAATCACCAACATTTTCAAAAGACAAGGAATAAACATAGCATACACAACAGACAATGCTATTCAAAAATACACCCCAAAACTGACAAATACCAGAAAGCAGATAAATACCAGTTACAGTGTAACACTTTCGAAGGCACATACATAGGGCAAACAGGGAGAACATTTGATGTCAGTTACAAGGAACACATGAGACCAAGGGAGCCGGCCGGAGTGGCCGAGCGGTTCTAGGCGCTACAGTCTGCAACCGCGAGACCGCTACAGTCGCAGGATCGAATCCTGCCTCGGGCATGGATGTGTGTGATGTCCTTAGGTTAGTTAGGTTTAAGTAGTTCTAAGTTCTAGGGGACTGATGACCATTGATGTTAAGTCCCATAGTGCTCAGAGCCAGTTTAGTCCCATAGTGCTGAGAGCCAGTTAAGTCCCATAGTGCTCAGAGCCATTTGAACCATTGACCATGGAAAAATGGGACAAACCACTCCACATTTGAAGAACACCTAAGAGATAATGACCACAAACCAACCACTAGAGAAGATGACATGAGAATAATTAGAATCAACAATAAAAAGCACCTTCTGACCATGCAGGAAAATTACCAGATACATACAACCAAAGCAGAGCGGAAAATCCTGTTGAATGACCAAACACACATGCCAAGCAATTCATTATTTACACTAATAGATAAAATAATAGAATAATGTTCACAAAAAGGATAAATATAATAATACTGTCCAATGTAATAACAATAGAACCCAACATCTTTACATTTACTCATCCATGACCCCTCCCCAGAATATTGAAACGAAAACTCAAAACAGCTGTCATCAAAGTTTTCAGCCATTCGCTAACAGCTAGTACTGACAACCCCCCCCCCCCCCCCCGCAAAAAAAAAACAGGCTCTATCCCCCCTCCCCTTCTCTCTCACTCATACACACACACACACGGTGTAAACATCATAAATATAAGTTAATAACGAACATATACTTCGTTAGGTTGGCAACAAATAGGTAAACATACCAAAGAAGATGAAACACGTAATGGAGTCGCAATATTTACGCTGTGAAAAGAAGTGTATGACGAAATAGTTGTATCGAGTGACAAAAGAACGATAGTCCACCACAAAAAAGAGTGAGAAACATGGTGAACAGTGTGTGGATGGCGAGAACACAAAGACTTGAATATATGGCAGTGTTGAAAGTGGTAGTGCGACCTCCAGACCAGATGTGAGGAAACGCAGATCAGCAAATCTTAAGTAATTACTTTTTCTTTTACAAAAAATCGCGAAGTGAACTGTTTGATAATCTGTAACTAACAGAACTGTACCGTTGTAGATCCCACTGATGATGCCTTAGAACAGGAGAAGGCGAAACGCGTATGGGATAAATAAAGTAAATAGCAGCAAGAAAAGGCAGTTTGATTTGCAAAACAAGTATGATTACATATTCATTCAAGAACTTAAACATTGACCTATGCAGTTGCAGAAATCACTGGATTTCCCTCCCTTTGACTGTCACTATAGCACAGCACTATTTGACATCGTAATTCAAGTCTCTGGCATGAAGTGGATGGTTTGAATCAGATGCATTGACGGGAAATGAAGACGGTGAATTACATACAGAAAATGCACAAATCCATTGCAATGAATCTGCCACGACTAATGAAATTCTGTTGTAGCCTTATGTTCCACTCATTTGGGTTTACTGATGTAATTTACTTGCTGTCGATTTCTAGGTAACTATGACATCTTCAACCATTGTTGCGCTGTGATCGATGTTACGTATCACCGCAACTGTAAGCCGTTAATGTACTCCATCGTACAATGCAGTGCTTCCCGACGTGGGCGTAAAATGAAATTTTCGGGGTATAGAAACGAAAAGGTTTCGACAGAGTTTGTCGAGAAACTAAATTATTTTTATATCATTATTGTTATTACCACAGTTTTCTAAGTCTCTAATGCTGTTTATACAAGTCTACAGTAATAACATTTTGTCTTAATTACTAACATTAATTATTCTTTGAAACAATGTCCTTAGCAAATCAGCGATCGATGAAGTTATATTAAAATTACACTATGTGATCAAAAGTATCCGGACGCCTGGCTGAAAACGACAAGCTCGTGGAGCCCTCCATCGGTAATGCTGGAATTCAATAGCCTTGATGACAGCTTCCACTCTCGCAGGCATACGTTCAATCAGGTGCTGGAAGGTTTCTTGGGGAATGACAGCCCATTTTTCACGGAGTGCTGCACTGTGGAGGGGTATGGATTTCGGTCGGTGAGGCCTGGCACGAAGTCGGCCTTACAAAACATTCCAAAGGTGTTCTATAGAACTGAGTTCAGGACTGTGCAGGCCAGTCCGTTAGAGGGATGTTACTGTCGTGTAACCACTCCGCCACAGGCTGTGCATTACGAACAGGTGCTCGATCGTGTTGAAAGATGCAATAGCCATTCCCAAATTACTCTTCAACAGTGGGAAGCAAGAAGATGCTTAAAACATCAATGTAGGCCTGTGCTGTGATAGTGCCACGCGAAACAACAACGAGGTGCAAGCCCCCTCCATGAAAATCACGACCACATCATAACACCACCGCCTCCGAATTTCACTTTTGGCACTACATACGCTGGTAGATGACCCGTTCACCGGGCATTCACCATAACCATACTCTGCTATCGGATCGCCACATTGTTTACCGTCATTCCTCACTCCACACAACGTTTTTCCACTGATCAATCGGCCAATGTTTACGCTCCTTGCACCAACGGAAGCGTCGTTTGGCATTTACCGGCTTGATATGTGACTTATGAGCAGCCGCTCGGTTATGAAATCCAAGTTTTCCCACCTCCCGCCTAACTATCGTAGTATTTGCAGTGGATTCTGATGCAGTTTGTAATTCCTGTGTGATAGTCTGGATAGATGTCTGCCTATTGCACATTACGACCTCCTTCAACTGTCGGTAGTCTCTGTCAGTCGACAGACGAGTTCGGCCTGTACGCTTTTGTGCTGTACTTATCCTTTCACGTTTCCACTTCACTGTCACATCCGGAACAGCGGACGTAGGGATGTTTAGGAGTGTGGAAATCCCGCGTACAGGCGTATGACAAGTGACCACTTTCGAAGTCCGTGAGTTCCGCGGAGCGCCCAATTCTGCTCTCTCACGATGTCTAACGACTACTGAGCTCGCTGATATGGCGTACCTGGAAGCAGGTGGCAGCACAATGCATCTAATATGTGTCCGGTTAATATATGTCCGGTTACTTTTGATCACATAGTGTATTTCAATAAAGCAGTCCATATCGCATGTGACTTGTACGTATTTCGTTTGGTGACCGTTTCGTATTTTGTCAGATCATCAGATCATCTTTTACTCTGTAAAGAAAAGTGTTACATATTGTAAATGGTTGAGGTATGAACACAATAATAGAAGTAAAATAACAAGTAAATGTCTGGTGTACAGTTACTGACAGCAGGAGCCGTAGGCGTGGAGCAGGCCATTCTGGCCACGTGTGGAACACGCTGAGTGAAGCGCAGTCGCTCCTGGCTCTATAGAGAAAGCTTCGTCTACCGCCTCCTGCATAACGACAGCAATAGCCAATCGCAGAGAGTCGTTACTGTAATCCGCCAGAGCTGTTTGTAAACATGTATTATTATAATTTAAAGTCACAGAAAAAATCATAGAAAAGACAGGCACTGATATTATAAATGTACATAAATGATCTGCTTTATATGGTTCAAATGGCTCTGAGCACTATGGGACTTAACATCGGAGGTCATCAGTCCCCTAGAACTTTGAACTACTTCAACCTAAATAACCTAAGGACATCACACACATCCATGCCCAGGCAGGATTCGAACCTGCGACCGTAGCGGTCCCGCGGGTCCAGACGGAAGCGTCTAGAACCGCTCGGCCACACCGGCCGGCGATGTGCTTTATAAACTGTTCTTAAATAGAGCAGAATGTCTCACTCCATGTCACTGGCTCATTTCAATATATGCTGCCCTCTACAGGGGCTTGTATGAATGTGGGTGTACTGACGTGATTTATAGGACGCCAAATAGACGAATGTGGGTCGGTAGGTTCCCCCGCGAACAAAAGATGTCGGTAGCGATTTGGAAGTCGAAGAACACTGGTTTCAGTGGAATTATTTGTAGCTGCTTTTTACGAATAAATCTGTGTTTAGTTGTTTTTTGTACAAAAATGGTAAAGGTGTAAAATCATCTCTTCCAATGCCACACTATTATATTTAGAAACGCAATGACTAGCAAATATCTTAACTACTAATTACCAAGTGCAGCACACGTTTTGTGCAGATGATAAACAATATATACATCGAGGTTGCAATTGAAGGGTTAAAATAAATATTAAACGGAACAACCAAGCGGACAACGGCAGTATCACAGTGTTAGCCAACAAGCTGTGTGTAATCATTAAGTACTATCTTTGTGCTGCATAAATGTATTAGCGAGAACAGACAGCTAAAATCTATGGAAGGTATTATTAAATAAAAAAAATATGTATGAGGCTTACCAGATTGTAACATCATTTTTTTAAAGTGTGGGGATATTTTAATAAGAAGTATCACAGTGAGTACAGAGGTCACGATGATCAACCTGGTTTTAGGTAATAGTACAAATATGTTTATAGGTGACGCATACTCAGATGAAAATATATACCACTATCCCCTCAACAAAAGGCACAGTCTGTTATGTTAGTAATGCAATGCGTATATCCCGTGGCACAGGTGGTACTATGGAGGACTAGAAAGTATCCACCTGTCTGCGATAAATGTGCATGTTTTACAGGTTACAAACATGTCCGACCTAGATACATGTATCGTGGAGTGGGCGGAGCTTTACTCTGCAGTGCCCCACACGCCTCCAGAGCGGCCCGCTCCACGCCACCGGCTCCTGCTCTCACCAAGTGTACACCATCCGTTTATGTTATTTTACTTCCATTTTTGTATTTATTCTTCGACCACTTCCAAAATGTAATACTCTTGTTTACTGAGGAAAACATGGTCTGATGATGGTTTGATAAAAGACCGAAACCGCTCACCAAGCTAAATACATTGCCGGAAAAAATTGCAACAGCAAGAAAGATTTGTGCAACATAAACGAAAGTTGGTAGGCGTGTTTCTACGTCTAAAAGATAATGTCAGTTCAGATTTCACTCCAGTCGAGTAAGTGTGGCGCTAGTAGCGTCACTATGAGAATGCAAATAAGTTTTGCTTTAAATACACACTGTAACCGTAACGAATGTTAATTAACTTTGAGATCGGACATGATGAGTTAATGTTAGTTAACAATGATTTTGTGACAAAAACTCCATTATCGCCGCCTCACTAAGTCTGACCGAGGTCGGCCGGCCGGGGTGGCCGAGCGGTTCTAGGCGCTTCAGTGTGGAACCGCGCGACCGCTACGGTCACAGGTTCGAATCCTGCCTCGGGCTAGGATGTGTGTGATGTCCTTAGGTTAGTTAGGTTTAAGTAGATCTTAGGGGACTGATGACCTCAGATGTTAAGTCCCGTAGTGGTCAAAGCCATTTGAACCATTTGATTTGACAGAGGTCGGGTAATAGGGCTGCAAGAAGCTGAATTTTCGTTCTCTGATAATGTAGAAAGACGACAGGAATGTAGTTAGCAGCGGTGTACGGTCGTGTAGTGGCACCACAGTTTAAGATAAGTTAGATTTCGTGCAGTATTTTGGAGCGCACAAGTTACAGCCGGGTGGGGGTTGGATTGAAGTAAGTTACACTGACCAGCGGTTGAAAAGTGAAATGGAGGCCACAGGGGCCATCTAACCGCTGAAAAGCGTAAACGCAGCGGTTCGCATGTCGCAAGCTATAGGAAAAAGGGGCCCACTAGCGCAACCATGGTGTGGGGCGTACGTGACTCGGAGCGGTGCGTTAGCGAAACAGAGCCGCGAAGTCGAGTATAAATAGGCGTGGTTTTCTAACGAGATTCATCGAAGTGTGGCAGCTCTCCTGGACGGCGGGGCGTGTCACACTACCGGCGACACACGGCAACACATGGGGCGACAGCGTCCCAGTCCACAGCAGGTCGTTGGTTCGACCCTCTGATGCCGACTCGGGGTCACCAGCCAGCCAGGGCGGGCCACTCTTTGGGTCGCTACCACGGACAGTCGTCTTGGCTCCAGACACACGCCGGAGACTTACAAGGCGAGGGCAACAGGTTTGGACGCCGGAACAGGAGCGGTCATTGCCACCGCATTCCCAGCTACGCCAGCCGAGGAAGAAGCAGCAACGCGGCCAGTTATGGCTCCCAGTGGAGCAGTGCGGAGTCAACGGGGCGGTGGCCGCTGAGTTGGCTGCTAGCGCAGCCATCCTGACGTAACTGGAACTCTGCAGCTGGTGTACAAGGCCGGCTGGACACAGCATTGCGTTGCACAGGCTGCTGTGGGATACTTCCTCAGCAATGCGGGGCCTGTGACGCGGACCGAGGTCAATGAAGCTCTGTAGTGAAAAAGGATTTGAAAATATCGGACGAGTTTTAATACGGCACCTCCTGTCACCCATCCACAACAGTCGCAAGAAGACAGGTCTCTGGACGGCCTTGTGGCATTGCTGAGAGGGAAACCCATCGAGTTCGGTGTGTGGCTATGGCGCATTTCACTGCAATTTGAGCAGCAGTTGGCAGCACAGTGACACAACGAGCTCTTAGAAATCGGTTACCTGGAGGACAGCTCCTAGCCAGACACCATGTAGTGTGCATTCCACTGACCACAAACTCCTGCCATTTCAGATTTCAGTGGTTTCAAGTGAAGGACAGGGTGGAGGTCTGGTACGCATTCTGATGAAAGCGAGTTCTGTCTCGGTGCCAATGAGGGCTGTATGTTGGTTAGAAGGAGGCCAGCTGAAGGGTTGCAACCAACCTGTCTGCTTACTAGACACACTGGAGCTCCACTTGGAGGTGGGGTCTGGCGTGCGAGTTCAGCAGGAGCACTCTCGTCGTTATCCCAAACAACCTGACTACGAATTTGTGAGTCAGTCTGGTGATTCGACCTATAGTGCAACCATTCATGAACAGCATGCCAGAGGGTGTTTTCCAACACAATAATGCTCGCCCACATACCGCTGTTGTAAGCTCTACAGAGTATTGACATGTTGCCTTGATCTGCTCGATCACCAGATCTGTCTCCAATAGAGCACATTTGGGACATCATCGGACAACAACTCCAGCATCATCCACAATCAGCATTAATCGTCTCAGTTCAAAAATGGTTCAAATGGCTCTGAGCACTATGGGACTCAACTGCTGAGGTTATTAGTCCCCTAGAACTTAGAACTAGTTAAACCTAACTAACCTAAGGACATCACACACATCCATGCCCGAGGCAGGATTCGAACCTGCGACCGTAGCGGTCTCACGGTTCCAGACTGCAGCGCCAGAACCGCGCGGCCAAATCGTCTCAGTATTGACAGGCATACCTGTGGTCTAGGGGTTACGGCTTTGATTCATAATCAAAATGTCTTCGGTCCCAGGTTCGATCCCCGCCACTGCCTAAATTTTGATAAATAATCAGCATTGGCGGCCGAAGACTTCCGGCATAAGAAGTCAGCCTCATTCTGCCAACGGCCTTGTCAAAGAGGGCAGAGGAGCGGATAGAGGTTCAGGGCACTCTCTTGTCCTAGGGGTGGGAAATTGCCCCTAAAGGCGGAAGAATCAGCAATGATCAACGACATGAGGTTGCAGAAGGCAATGGAAACCACTGCATTAAAGACACGTAACGTGTATCCACAGGACATGTGGCCTGTAATTGAGGAAGTGTCATGATGATCTCTCCATTGGCAAAAGATTCCGGAATAGTCTCCCACTCGGATCTCCGGGAGGGGACTGCCAAGGGGGAGGTGACCATGAGAAAAAGATTGAATAATCAACGAAAGGATAACGTTCTACGAGTCGGGGCGTGGAATGTCAGAAGTTTGAACATGGTAGGGAAACTAGAAAATCTGTAAAGGGAAATGCAAAGGCTCAATCTAGATATAGTAGGGGTTAGTGAAGTGAAGTGGAAGGAAAAGGATTACTGGTCAGATGAGTATCGGATAATATCAACAGCAGCAGAAAATGGTATAACAGGTGTAGGATTCGTTATGAATAGGAAGGTAGGGCAGAGGGTGTGTTACTGTGAGCAGTTCAGTGACCGGGTTGTTCTAATCAGAATCGACAGCAGACCAACACCGACAACGATAGTTCAGGTATACATGCCGACGTCGCAAGCTGAGGATGAAGAGATAGAGAAAGTGTATGAGGATATTGAAAGGATAATGCAGTATGTAAAGGGGGACGAAAATCTAATCGTCATGGGCGACTGGAATGCAGTTGTAGGGGAAGGAGTAGAAGAAAAGGTTACAGGAGAATATGGGCTTGGGACACGGAATGAAAGAGGAGACAGACTAATTGAGTTCTGTAACTAGTTTCAGCTAGTAATAGCGAATACCCTGTTCAAGAATCACAAGAGGAGGAGGTATACTTGGAAAAGGCCGGGAGATACCGGAAGATTTCAATTACGAGGGCAGTTCAATAAGTAATGCAACACAATTTTTTTCTCGGCCAATTTTGGTTGAAAAAACCGGAAATTTCTTGTGGAATATTTTCAAACATTCCCGCTTCGTCTCGTATAGTTTCATTGACTTGCGACAGGTGGCAGCGCTGTACGGAGCTGTTAAAATGGCGTCTGTAACGGATGTGCGTTGCAAACAACGGGCAGTGATCGAGTTTCTTTTGGCGGAAAACCGGGGCATCTCAGATATTCATAGGCGCTTGCAGAATGTCTACGGTGATCTGCCAGTGGACAAAAGCACGGTGAGTCGTTGGGCAGAGCGTGTGTCATCATCGCCGCAAGGTCAAGCAAGACTGTGTGCGGGCCGGCCGTGCACAGCTGTGACTCCTGCAATGGCGGAACGTGCGAACACACTCGTTTGAGATGATCGACGGATCACCATCAAACAACTCAGTGCTCAACTTGACATCTCTGTTGGTAGTGCTGTCACAATTGTTCACCAGTTAGGATATTCATAGGTTTGTTCCCGCTGGGTCCCTCGTTGTCTAACCGAACACCATAAAGAGCAAAGAAGAACCATCTGTGCGGAATTGCTTGCTCGTGATGTGGCTGAGGGTGACAATTTCTTGTCAAAGATTGTTACAGGCGATGAAACATGGGTTCATCACTTCGAACCTGAAACAAAACGGCAATCAATGGAGTGGCGCCACACCCACTCCCCTACCAAGAAAAAGTTTAAAGCCATACCCTCAGCCGCTAAAGTCATGGTGACAGTCTTCTGGGACGTTGAAGGGGTTATTCTGTTCGATGTCCTTCCCCATGGTCAAACGATCAACTCTGAAGTGTATTGTGCTACTCTTCAGAAATTGAAGAAACGACTTCAGCGTGTTCGTAGGCACAAAAATCTGAAAGAACTTCTCCTTCTTCATGACAACGCAAGACCTCACACAAGTCTCCGCACCCGAGAGGAGCTCACAAAACTTCAGTGGACTGTTCTTCCTCATGCACCCTACAGCCCCGATCTCGCACCGTCGGATTTCCATATGTTTGGCCCAATGAAGGACGCAATCCGTGGGAGGCACTACGCGGATGATGAAGAAGTTATTGATGCAGTACGACGTTGGCTCCGACATCGACCAGTGGAATGGTACCGTGCAGGCATACAGGCCCTCATTTCAAGGTGGCGTAAGGCCGTAGCATGGAATGGAGATTACGTTGAAAAATAGTGTTGTGTAGCTAAAAGATTGGGGAATAACCTGGTGTATTTCAATGCTGAATAAAACAACCCCTGTTTCAGAAAAAAATGTGTTGCATTACATATTGAACTGCCCTCGTAGATTACATCATGGTCAGACAGAGATTCCGACATCAGATACTGGATTGTAAGGCGTACCCAGGTGCAGATATAGACTCAGATCACAATATAGTAGTGATGAAGAGTAGGCTCAAGATCAAGACATTAGTCAGGAAGAATCAGTACCCAAGGAAGTGGGATACTGAAATACTAAGGAATGACGAGATACGTTTGAAGTTCTCTAACGCTATAGATATAGCAATAAGGAATAGCGCAGTAGGCAGTACAGTTGAAGAGGAATGGACATCTCTAAAAAGGGCCATCACAGAAGTTGGGAAGGAAAACATAGGTACAAAGAAGGTAGCTGCGAAGAAACCATGGGTAACAGAAGAAATACTTCACTTGATTGATGAAAGCAGGAAGTACAAACATGTTCCGGGAAAATCAGGAATACAGAAATACAAGTCGCTGAGGAATGAAATAAATAGGAAGTGCAGGGAAGCTAAGACGAAATGGCTGCAGGAAAAATGTGAAGACATCGAAAAAGATATGATTGTCGGAAGGACAGACTCAGCATACAGGAAAGTCAAACAACCTTTGATGACATTAAAAGCAACGGTGGTAACATTAAGAGTGCAACGGGAATTCCACTGTTAAATGCAGAGGAGAGAGCAGATAGGTGGAAAGAATACACTGAAAGCCTCTATGAGGATGAAGATTTGTGTGATGTGATAGAAGAAGAAACAGAGTCGATTTAGCATAGATAGGGGATCCAGTATTAGAATCGGAATTTCAAAGAGCTTTGGAGGACTTACGGTCAAATAAGGCAGAAGGGATAGATAACATTCCATCAGAATTTCTAAAATCATTGGGGGAAGTGGCAACAAAACGACTATTCACGTTGGTGTGTAGAATATATGAGTCTGGCGACATACCATCTGACTTTCCGAAGACGGCAAGAGCTGACAAGTGCGAGAATTATCGCACAATCAGCTTAACAGCTCATGCATCGAAGCTGATTACAAGAATAATATACAGAAGAATGGAAAAGAAAATTGAGAACGCGCTAGGTGACGATCAGTTTGGCTTTAGGAAAAGTAAAGGGAGGAGAGAGGCAATTCTGACGTTACGGCTAATAATGGAAGCAAGGCTAAAGAAAAATCAAGACACATTCATAGGATTTGTCGACCTGGAAAAAGCGTTCGACAATATAAAATGGTGCAAGCTGTTCGAGGTTCTGAAAAAAGTAGGGGTAAGCTATAGGGAGAGACGGGTCATACACAATATGTACAACAACCAAGAGGGAATAATAAGAGTGGACGATCAAGAACGAAGTGCTCGTATTAAGAAGGGTGTAAGACAAGGCTGTAGCCTTTCGCCCCTACTCTTCAATCTGTACATCGAGGAAGCAATGATGGAAATAAAAGAAAGGTTCAGGAGTGGAATTAAAATACAAGGTGAAAGGATATCAATGATACGATTCGCTGATGACATTGCTATCCTGAGTGAAAGTGAAGAAAAATTAAATGATCTGCTGAATGGAATGAACAGTCTAATGAGTACACAGTATGGTCTGAGAGTAAATCGGAGAAAGACGAAGGTAATGAGAAGTAGTAGAAATGAGAACAGCGAGAAACTTAACATCAGGATTGATGGTCACGAAGTCAATGAAGTTAAGGAATTCTGCTACCTAGGCAGTAAAATAACCAATGACGGACGGAGCAAGAAGGACATCAAAAGCAGACTCGCTATGGCAAAAAAGGCATTTCTGGCCAAGAGAAGTCTACTAATATCAAATACCGGCCTTAATTTGAGGAAGAAATTTCTGAGGATGTACGTCTGGAGTACAGCATTGTATGGTAGTGAAATATGGACTGTGGGAGATGTGGTGCTATAGACGAATGTTGAAAATTAGGTGGACTGATAAGGTAAGGAATGAGGAGGTTCTACGCAGAATCGGAGAGGAAAGGACTATGTGGAAAACACTGATAAGGAGAAGGGACAGGATGATAGGACATCTGCTAAGACATGAGGGAATGACTTCCATGGTACTAGAGGGAGCTGTAGAAGTCAAAAACTGTAGAGGAAGACAGAGATTGGAATACGTCAAGCAAATAATTGAGGACGTAGGTTGCAAGTGCTACTCTGAGATGAAGAGGTTAGCACAGGAAAGGAATTCGTGGCGGGCCGCATCAAACCAGTCAGTAGACTGATGACAAAAAAAAAAAATTGACCGTCAAGTGCCACAAGCATGGAACTCAATCCCACAAACTGAAGTCGAGGAGCTGTACAACACAATTCTCGCACTTTTGCATACTTGCATTCAGCATTCTGACGGTTACACCAGCATTTCGCATTTGCAAAGGCTTATCTCGCACTGACAATAACCCGTGGTCTTGCAGAGCTAATCACTTAAATATGTTACCTACAGAGATTTCATTACTCTACATCAATTATTTTTTGGTGTTGCGATTTTTTCCGTCAGTGTATGTACAACTCACCTGCGACCGGGACTGTTTAATTGAAATGATTTTAATACTGGCGTGACCCGATGCGATGGAGGTTACAGCTTATGAAACAAATTTATGAAGTAGAAAATCGACTCGTAGTCCCACCGTTGCACACAGTCCAAAACGTGTCGAGACTGGATTAACAGAAAAAAGTAATAAGTTTGAGCTTTTAATGCTTTAGGTGTTTTGCATAGTCTACCTTTCTCCCTCCCCCCCTCCCCCTTTCACTTGAGTACAACGCCCATAACGTTCATATAATCATGTAATGAAATGATCGAATGGCATTGATGGCTGGAGTGTCCAACAGGGAAGTTCGGCCATCGTGTTCCAGCTCTCTTCAGTTGACACTACAGTGGGTGACTTGCGTGCCGATGATGATGAAATAATGATGATGACAACACAATACCCAGTCCCCGAGCGGAGAAAATCTCCGATCCGGGCGGGAATCGAACCTGGGTTCGCTGCATGGCAGTCAGACGCGCTGACCACTTAGCTAAGGGGGCGAACATAGAACCTTGTGAAACCGTCCTTGAAGTGCTCCTTTGGGATTTTATTCAACTCGCACGTCACATTCGCACCTTCTACGGACTGGCGGATCATCAGAGGTTCCTTATGGATTATTTAGTTTTGTGGTAGGTTCGTATTTACCTCACTAATGCTCATCACGCGCTTCTGATGTTTAGAACACGTCCAGCCCATTTAGGATGGCCCTACAGTTTTTGAGCCCTATGACGGGAGTCTAGGAATTTATTACCCAGCTTCTCGCCGAACTTTTGTAGTTCTGGTTTCTTGCCTTCTACTCGGCTCAGGACCAAAGGGTCACGATGAGTTCTAGGAAAAATGATGCAGATTTGAGCTTAGTTGAAATTTTGTCAGCAAGACTAGTCTCCTCAAGCTCTTCTAAGAAACGCTGGATGTACCAGGAATGACCACGACTCATAGCACCCTGTTCCCTCAGTGGCTGCCGCAATAGCTTCCTAGACGAGTTCAGTGAAGCTACCAGGCAAATACGTCAATTGCACAAGGTTATCCTTCCCATCCCTTGCTGCCATTTCCCTAAGGGGTACTAGGTACTATTTGTTATTCCCAGTACGTTCGAACAGCCGACCCATCCTTTTGCATTTGCTTCACTCTGGCACGGCTTGTAGCTTGCTCTCTCGAACCTGAGGCGCTTAGCACTGGCCCATATTCTGGTTTAGTGGAAGAGAACACCCAACCTTGTTGGTAGCGGGGTAAGTTCTTCCTCGTCGCTGCCTGTGTTGTATAGGACACCCACTCACTCGCCATTCATAGATTACCACATAGTATAGTAGTCGAGGAGGGATAGGTCTCATATTTCGTGAAGACAGTATCCATAGAAGAGAATAGAAATTGATGCACCTTTGACCTCTCTGGTACTTGCAGCTTGGTAGCTCATTCGCAGCAGCTTCCATTTGCTTGACTGCCGTCAGGGTAATTTACAACCATATGCTTAGGAACTGCAACTAACTCATCTTGTGCACGAGAACATCATTTATAGTGATGCTGCATTGGGGCTGTTGCATTTATCTGAACAGTAAACAAATAACTACATTAATCAGGCTGATTCTCTTTAATTTCAGGATATTTTGCGCTACACGTGTTGCCAGTACCCATGAAGAATCTAAGCGGCCGCGGCCAAGAAATTTTTTTATGTCATAACAAGAAAAATAGGTGGGATAAATTTTAATTATTCTTTGAAGTTAACTTGGTGTCTCGAACGTTTGTCTAGATCATTTTTACTAACAGAGTAGCTTAACAATGCTAAAAATAGTGTTAATTTACGAGAAATGTGGACAATATACACTACTGATGAAGGTGGGAACAAACATAATATGATAGTTATAAGATACGCAAAATACGACGTTGCGCTACAACAACTCCATCGCAGTGAATCTCTCATGTCTAATGAAATTATGCTGTAGCGTTTTGTTCCACTCATTTGGGTTTACTGATCTAATTTATTTGCTGTCGATTTCTTTCAACCACTTTTAACCTGTGATCGGTGTCATGAATCGACGCAACAATAAGCCGTTACGGTACTCCAGCATCATGTAATGCAGTGCTTCCCAAACAGATGGAAGATAGTTCACATTACGAT
This sequence comes from Schistocerca americana, assembly GCF_021461395.2. Lineage (NCBI taxonomy): Eukaryota > Metazoa > Arthropoda > Insecta > Orthoptera > Acrididae > Schistocerca > Schistocerca americana. The sequence continues at coordinate 349,124,094 of NC_060120.1, forward strand.
TGCAAACCTTCAGTCACCGACTTCCAACAAACATATCGCATGATGGTAACATTTCTTCCATTGCTTGGTTCTAACTTGTTATAGAGCTCTGATCTCCAAAAATGGAATTTATATTATACCACATAAATTAGACAAGAACACTAGAGATTGCCCCCTCTATTACGGTTTTCACTTAAAATGCAATTCATAGCTTACGATCGAGCTCTTGTTGTCCCTCGCATCATGCTGGGACGGAGATAGTGGGGCACAAACTAGCTGTTGGTTCTCTGTCCTGTGTCTCAGTACTTATGTACTAACTGGTGATGCGTGCTTTGATGTATGCATATGTGGTTCTCAGGTGATCATGCGGGAAGCGTCACCACAAAAAAAACACGGAAATACATGCTTCTTAAAGCTGACACCATTTCTCATGTGGGACCTTCTAGGCACCTTACTCGTCTGTGTTACATTCTTTATTTGCTGATGAAAGCTATCCTCGGCTTCATCGACCAGTACTACCTACTACGAACACAAGTTCCCGGATGGCACTGTTACGATCCGCAACAGTCCACCAGTTAATATCTGTTAGTCACAACCATAAAAAATTTCGGAGAAAGCGTACGGAGTGATTTAAAGTAAAATTAACATTTGTATTCGAATCTGTACAATTCACTACGCATTACTGGTATTCCGTGATTTTCTATAGCTTATCGCAAACTTTTTGGAAACCCATTGACTTTTTTCAGGTTTTTCAAATACGTGGTCTGAGAAATCGACTCGTGTAAATAACATATAATTTTCTAACCTTGTTACAGCATCCATAACAGGCGTCGGTGCAGCCATTAATCTGCAATGATCCTTAGCAGTGCAGTTTATAACAAACGCTGTAATGTAAACGAATTAATCACATTTCTGACTCGCCTAACTGAGTTTTACATCACAAATTTGTCAAGAGCGTATAGAGATAGCGTATATAAACAGAATGAGCCACCCCGGCGAACGTAACGCTCCACAGATAGTAGAAGCACTTTCATCGAGTACGTAAATAAAGACCATGTGATTGTGAAAGAAGACCCGATAAATTGTAATAAAAGAGGCTTTTTCACTTCAATATAATTCATAGTACGAGTGTTTTGGGTTTTTAATAAAGTAACGATTCTAGAATCATGACAGTTTTGTGGTTCGTGGCTCCCCCCGACACCCCATCTCCCCATGATAAATATATTCTTTTCCCAATAATCACTTACTGCCCCTGACCAGCAGTTAATTATCGAGCAAGCCTTTGATTTTTCCCATTGTTCGTGACTTATAAATGAGAACGACAAGGTGGTGCTACGGATGCTTTCACAGGAGGAGAGAGAGAGTGAGAGAGAGAGAGAGAGAGAGAGAGAGCATTACATTAGCCTGATGGACAGTCCATGTAACTGCTGTCTTACACGTGACATTGCTCTTGATTGTTATTAATGAACTGGACGTGGGATATGCTGTCTTCCGTAATATTCGTGAGTGTCACTCTTCCATGCTTCTGTGCGCTACCGCTGAAAAGACTTCTGTCGTACCTTAATTAATTGCCGGATACAGGGCCAAGGTGACAACCTTCCTTTAAGAGTGCTATTTTATATCAGTGTCGCTAACTTAGGTGAGTGGGTAGTCTTTATAAAAAGCAAATTGAACTCAGTTTTTACCCTTGTCTTCCAGAGTTACGACTACCAGATTTGGAGAGCCAAATTATTTTCTTTTACGTGGAACATATTTCTTTTCGGCATCAGTTGACACCAAGGGCTGTAGTGAGAGACGTGGTTTGAGTACTGGTAGATGGGTAGGATGACGAATACCGCAGGCAATAAACGGGTACAACGAAATTAATAACTAACTTGTTAATCTCGACAACCACAAACCAGACAAAAAAAGACAGTTTGGAGACGAAAAATGAAATTTCAACTCACTCAAAACGGCCACGAACTTAAACTTTTTGTACCATTGTTAAGGAAAAACACTCTGAACATCGGTATGCATGCGATAGCATGCGCTACCAATATGTTCCAAAACGCCGCGCATAATAACGGAATTTTTCCGGGGCTCGCCGAGCGGTTCTAGGCGCTTCAGTTCGGAACGGCGCCGCTGCTACGGTCGCAGGTTCGAATCTTGCCTTGGGCATGGATGTGTGTGATGTCCTTAGGTTAGTTAGGTTTAAGTAGCTCTAAGTCTAGGGGACAGATGACCTCAGATGTTAAGTACCATAGTGCTCAGAGCCATTTGAACCATTTTTTTATTAAATGTATTACATTCTGTAAGCCGGCTGCGTTTTAGAAGACAGGAGTCCCAGTTTACTGTAAGCCGTATCTCTAGAGCCTGATTTAATGAGGCTATGCCATGTAATAAACAAAATAATGAACCAATAAACAACTTCGTAACCGAATCTGATTTTGAAAAAGAATAAGAAGTCGAGCCGGCCGCGGTCGCCGAGCGGTTCTAGGCGCTACAGTCTGGAACCGCGCGACCGCTATGGTTAGTTAGGATTAAGTATTGAAGAAACGACTTCGGTGTGTTCGACGCCACAAAAATGCAAACGAATTTCTCCGTCTCCATGACAGTGTTAGCCTCACACAAGACTGCGTTCGCTAGAGAAGCACACAAAACTTCATTGGACTGTTCTTTTTGAACTGTTATTTCTCATCCACCCTACATTGCGGACCTCTCACCTTCTGATTCCCAAGTGTTTGGCCATACGAAGGTCGTACCACGTAGGAAGCAGTAGGTGGATGATGAGGAGGCTACTGATGCAGCAAGACGTCAGCCCCAAAGTCGACAAGTGGAGCGGTACCATGCGGGCATGCAGACTCTTCCAGTAACGTGTCGTAAGGCAGTCGGACGGAGATTATGTTTTATTTATTTTGTACCCAAATAGTGAGGAGTAACACGGTTTATGGGATTCTTGAATAAAACCAACCTGCTTTCGGAAAAAAAAATGTGTTGCGTTACTTATTGAGCTCCCCTCGTATCATAGCTTCTCGCCGTTCCGCTCACGTAAGAAATGTAGAAAGTATAACTGTTTAAATACCTCTGTGCGCGCTGTAATTCCTCCTATGCTTGCCATCCCTAAAGTAGCGTAGAGGTTGTGGTACATTCGCAGTTTCTTCGTTTAAAGCCAGTTCCTGAAAGTCTGTAGTTATCTTCCTTGGGATACTGTACGTCTGTCTTCAAAAGTCTGCCAGTTCAGTTCCTTCAAGAACTCCGCTACACTCTCCCACAGTTCTAAGAAACGTGTCATAGTTTGTGATGTGGTTCTCTGTATACGCTCATCGTTCTCTCTTAGTCCTGTTTGGTACGGGTCCCACATACTTGAGCATTATTTTAGAATGGGTCGCATGAGTGTTTGTAAGCAACTTCTTTTGTAGACTCATTATATTTTGCTCGTTTTATACCCCACCTTCTATACATGCGTGATCGTGTCACTTGGTATTACTGCTAATTGTTACGCCCACGTATTTGTGTAACTTGACCTACTCCATTTGTCACTCATTCATGTTGTACTCATAGGACGCTAAGCGTTTTCATTTTGTGAAGTGCAAAATTTCACATTTCTGAATTTTCAAAGCAACTTGCCAGTCTTTGCATCACTTTGAAATCTTATCAAGATTCGGATGAACATTTGTGGATCTTTTTTTTTCAGACTGTACTTCATTATAGATAACTGCATTGTTAGCGAAAAGTCTGAGGTTGCTAATAATATTGTCTACAAAATCAGTAATACACAACATGAACAGTAATGTTACCTACACACTTCCCTGGCGGACACTAGAAGTTTGTGCTACATCTATCGATGAGCTCCATCAAAGATAACATACTACGGCCTCCCTACCGAGATATCCTCAATCCTGTCACAAATTTCTCTTGGTACACCATATGCCCATACTTTTGTCAATAAACGTTTGCGTGATAGTGAGTGAAATGCTTTTCGGAAACTGAGAAATCTGCCTCGCTGCCTTGATCCACGACTTTCAGGCTGCCACGTGAAAAAAGCGAGACTTGTGTTTCGTTCGAAGTTTTCGGAATTCATGCTGGTTGTCATGGTGGAAGACAGATGTGACTTGTGCTTTCATTCTGCCACTGGATACGATTGCTTGTTCGGGGAATCTGCGTTATATTATGGTTAAAATAAATAACATGATTTTCTCACAAACAAACCACACTCAAATGCGTATTATGAGTGAGGAGAAACCATGCGTATTCTTTTCATATATACAAAATGTGGATGAATTTTCCTTAGTACGATCCCGCTGAAATGTTAGACATTTGTATACCGAAACATTTTCATGCCATCTTGATGGTGCTTGCACTGAATTTTTTTGCAGTTTTAAAGGCCAGAAGAGTATTTGCAACTTCGATCCTCACGTAAGCAATTGTACACTCCTGGAAATTGAAATAAGAACACCGTGAATTCATTGTCCCAGGAAGGGGAAACTTTATTGACACATTCCTGGGGTCAGATACATCACATGATCACACTGACAGAACCACAGGCACATAGACACAGGCAACAGAGCATGCACAATGTCGGCACTAGTACAGTGTATATCCACCTTTCGCAGCAATGCAGGCTGCTATTCTCCCATGGAGACGATCGTAGAGATGCTGGATGTAGTCCTGTGGAACGGCTTGCCATGCCATTTCCACCTGGCGCCTCAGTTGGACCAGCGTTCGTGCTGGACGTGCAGACCGCGTGAGACGACGCTTCATCCAGTCCCAAACATGCTCAATGGGGGACAGATCCGGAGATCTTGCTGGCCAGGGTAGTTGACTTACACCTTCTAGAGCACGTTGGGTGGCACGGGATACATGCGGACGTGCATTGTCCTGTTGGAACAGCAAGTTCCCTTGCCGGTCTAGGAATGGTAGAACGATGGGTTCGATGACGGTTTGGATGTACCGTGCACTATTCAGTGTCCCCTCGACGATCACCAGTGGTGTACGGCCAGTGTAGGAGATCGCTCCCCACACCATGATGCCGGGTGTTGGCCCTGTGTGCCTCGGTCGTATGCAGTCCTGATTGTGGCGCTCACCTGCACGCCGCCAAACACGCATACGACCATCATTGGCACCAAGGCAGAATCGACTCTCATCGCTGAAGACGACACGTCTCCATTCGTCCCTCCATTCACGCCTGTCGCGACACCACTGGAGGCGGGCTGCACGATGTTGGGGCGTGAGCGGAAGACGGCCTAACGGTGTGCGGGACCGTAGCCCAGCTTCATGGAGACGGTTGCGAATGGTCCTCGCCGATACCCCAGGAGCAACAGTGTCCCTAATTTGCTGGGAAGTGGCGGTGCGGTCCCCTACGGCACTGCGTAGGATCCTACGGTCTTGGCGTGCGTCCGTGCGTCGCTGCGGTCCAGTCCCAGGTCGACGGGCACGTGCACCTTCCGCCGACCACTGGCGACAACATCGATGTACTGTGGAGACCTCACGCCCCACGTGTTGAGCAATTCGGCGGTACGTCCACCCGGCCTCCCGCATGCCCACTATACGCCCTCGCTCAAAGTCCGTCAACTGCACATACGGTTCACGTCCACGCTGTCGCGGCATGCTACCGGTGTTAAAGACTGCGATGGAGCTCCGTATGCCACGGCAAACTGGCTGACACTGACGGCGGCGGTGCACAAATGCTGCGCAGCTAGCGTCATTCGACGGCCAACACCGCGGTTCCTGGTGTGTCCGCTGTGCCGTGCGTGTGATCATTGCTTGTACAGCCCTCTCGCAGTGTCCGGAGCAAGTATGGTGGGTCTGACACACCGGTGTCAATGTGTTCTTTTTTCCATTTCCAGGAGTGTATATTTATACATAATGCTTCTCCTAATTCTTGTCACTTCCAGGTTACTTTTCTAGGTTGTTCAGAAACAGCCTGAAAAGTTGTGAGGGTGTTGCAGGGTACGTCATTCTGAAAAATAATTGTTAAGAAAAAAAAATTGAAACCTTGCGCCGTTTGCGAGTTAATTAGGACTGAACTAAGCCAGTCAGGCCGCTGGGTGCGCAGGTTCAAGTGGCCCGCCACAGTCGGTATCGCCAAACGTGTTCTTCGTTTGCTTTTCTAAAACCGAACCAGAGAGCGATAAAAGAAACTGGACGTGGAACGAAAGTAAGGCTCGAAACCGAGCAAGAGTAAGCAGTATCGTGCGCTATCATCTACGCTACAACTGGTACTGGTTCACTCTACCGGGCTAAATTATTGTAACTGGCGGGCCGCTTGAATTTGCGCCCAGCTGCCTGACTGGCCAATTCCCGTTCTAATTAACACGGAAACGGCGCAATCGATCGAAGTTTTCTCAGCGCAGCCTACTGAAAGGTGGACAGATATAGGTGGATTGGACATCTATTTGCGGATTGTTTCAGAATGAGTGGAAATTTCAAGAGCGAAGCAGTCGCTTGCGATATCTGTGGAATAGTCGACTTACGGCAGCGTCTGTTCCATCTCTCAACTTGTGTATCTTTGTCTCAGGTGTAGAGCGGAGAATAGTCTAGTGTTGGAGTAAGCTGGTGGGACTTTTAGCGTAGTGTATATTGGAGGAGGATTTCCCTGAAGCAAATTATTAGGCGCTAATGATCTGGCGAAAGGACGTACAGACGCACAATTTATGGAACAGGGAGAATGGATGTGCATTATGGATATGTGTTTAATGTAATAATTTTTGCTGGTGCGTACTGATAATACTAGCTATTCTTGCAACAGGATAGTCCATTCCCCACCTCAGTTTAGATTATCTAAGTTTAATTCATGTCAATTTGCGAAATCGAAAAAGGATTTCATTGTATGACTTTTATAAAGAAAGTAAAGCTTTCGGGTTTCTTCGAGTTTTATGTTCTTGTGAAAAAAATAGTTTAAAATATAGCAGTGTCTTTATAATGAACGGATTAGAATTTTAATTTCGAGAAAGAAGTTTTTTTTAGTGTGAAAAATTTATCCCAATATTTTCCACAGAAAATTTTACTTTAGTATATTTTAGCTGACACGATGTCTTCATGCTGTGCTGTTGCTGCTTATCATGCTGTAACTTTTCAGGTGTGATTCGTTTCATATTTTATTGGTTCTTTCGTTTCTCATCTCAAGTTATACTGGTAATACTACTGTTCTGATATCATACCTACTATGTGTTCGCTCGTAATTTTTTTTCTCCTGTGCGGCATTTATCAACGTTATTTGGAAAGAAAAAGTTGGAATAAAAATATGAGCAATAAATTTAAATCTTCATCAAGATATCCGTACAAACCATTCCGAAAATTCTAAGCATTTTCTTTGTAATTCAGATTTTTAATAGGCCTGTGAGCAGTGTGTGTTTCACAGTATTGCTACGTGATTTCAGTGTTTAAATTTTTTTGGGCAGTGCACTGTTTGGTTTTGGTAGTGGTTCTTGAGCAACAGTTTTGATTTAATTTCCTGCACAGCGTGCTACGGTCGCAGGTTCGAATCCTGCCTCGGGCATGGATGTGTGTGATGTCCTTAGGTTAGTTAGGTTTAAGTAGTTCTAAGTTCTAGGGGACTGATGACCGCAGCAGTTGAGTCCCATAGTGCTCAGAGCCATTTTGAACCTGCACAGCGAACGGCAGTTAGTTTTGTCTTCATGTAAATGAGTGCACTGAGACACGCTGATCGCAATAGTTATTTCAGTTCAACATTTTTGTAACAGAGAACAGTACATTCAGTTGGAGTTAAAAGCAGGCAACCATTTTAACGTTTATGAATTAACGAGCGATCGAATCAGAACAAATAACATTCACTACTCTGCAACACCCTTACAAGCTTTTCTGATTATTTCTGACCACTCTGTGTACAGGAATACAATTACAAGTACGCATTTATATATTCGTACTGAATTTTGGTTGAAATAAATAAGTAAAATTCAGTATTATAGAAGTCTTTAACGAGACCAATAGAGACAACATAGAAGTTAAGAATTTTTTTCTTCTACATTAGGAGCGCGGATTAAATCTCGGACCAGCCAGATTTGGATCTTCTCTAGTTTCCAAAAGACACTGAGGAAACGACATCATACCACCATTAGAAAGAGTAAGTTCGGTATTTTACCTCAGCATTTGCCTACAGGCATATTGGGGATTAACGCGATATCGACAAAGTATCCTTTGAGATAGCATAAATTCGGTTACGGGGAAGAACGCAGTGGAAATAGGATCCGTTTTCTTGAAAGGAAGCCCTGCAGTGTTTGGCTTAAGCGATTCAGGGAAGCCACGGCCAAAATGGGGAAGCTCGGACGGCTCTTTGGTCCACCGTTCTCAAATTTCAAACGCAGCGTCTGAAACCAATGCTTCACCTCTCTCAGTATCACTGAATATTCTACCCGCCTGCGTAGCTCATGTCGCTAATGCGCGCCTGTTTTTGGCGTTTGACTCTGAGGTAAGCTGGTTTTTCACTGCGAGTAGTTGCTCAGCAAGGATTACAGAGATAGTGACGTAAAGTTCCTGAACTTTGCACCATTAGTCTGAGTTAAATTCCAAATTTATTCGCAATGCCTCATGAAATGAAATGCCGTGTGGCTATGGCTTCCCGACGGGTAGACCCGTCGCCTGGTGCAAGTCTTTTTAGTTGACGCTTCTTCGGTCACTTGCGCGTCGATGGGGTTTGCGGAAGGCTTTTGACACTGTACCACACAAGCGGCTCGTAGTGAAATTGCGTGCTTATGGAATATTGTCTCAGTTATATGGGTGGATTTGTGATTTCCTGTCAGAGAGTTTACAGTTCGTAGTAATTGATGGAAAGTCATCGAGTAAAACAGAAGTGATTTCTGTCGTTTCCCAAGGTGGTGTTACAAGCCCTTTCCTGTTCCTTATCTATATAAACGATTTTGGAGACAATCTGAGCAGCGGTCTTCGGTTGTTTGCAGACGACGCTGTCGTTTATCGATTGATAAAGTCATCAGAAGATCAAAACAAACTGCAAAACGATTTAGAAAAGATATCTGAATGGTGCGAAAAGTGGCAGTTGACCCTAAATAGCGAAAAGAGTAAGGTCATCCATATGAGAGCTAAAAGGAATTTGTTACACTTCGGCTACACGATTAATCAGTCTAATCTAAAAGCCGTAAATTCAACTAAATACCTATGTATTACAATTACGAACGGCTTAAATTGGAAGGAACACATAGAAAATGTTGTGGGGAAGGCTAACCAAAGATTGCGTTTTATTGCCATGACACTTAGAAAATGTAACAGACCTACTAGGGAGACTGCCTACACTACACTTGTCCGTCCACTTTTAGAATACTGTTGCGTGGTGTGGGATCCTTACCAGATAGGACTGACGGAGTACATCGAAAAAGATCAAAGAAAGCAGCACGTTTTGTACTATCGGGAAATATGGGAGAGAGTGTCACAGAAATGATACAGGATTTGGGTGACACTGACCTATATAGGGAGGAACGATCACCACGATAAAATAAGGGAAATGAGAGCTGGTACGGGAAGATACAGATGTTCATTCTTTCCACGCACTATACGAGATTGGAATAATAGAGAATTGTGAAGGTGGTTCGATAAACCCTCTGCCAGGCACTTGAATGTGATTTGCAGAGTATCCATGTAGATGTATATGATGAGATGATGATGAAGACAACACAACGAGCAGTCGCCAGCGGTGAAAATCTCCAGACCCAGCCGGGAATCGAACCCAGGCCCATTTGCATGGCATTACGTCGCGCTGACAACTCAGCTATCGAGACGGACAGTACGTCATGAAATGAGGTGATGTGACAAGCTGATGGTGGCCCGTCAGACGGATGGAGACTCCAAGCTCGGCGGCCCACTTGGTGCCGGCTGTTGGTTTCAGCCTCTCCCTTCCCTCATCCTTATCATACAACACAGACGTAACACTGCAGAATAAACCAATTCGTCACACTCATCTACACTCTACAAATACACATGAGCGGAGAACAACACCCATTCCGACATGCGGCTGAAACCACCCCGTGGGGTATCCTCGGCATCAGTGCCATATGACATTTGCTGTTATTGCACAGTCTGAGTTGTGCTGTTCTTTCATGCCTTCTTCGCATAATGGACGTTACACCCTACTTTTAATGCTTTCTTATTATTTATAGATTATGGTGTAGTGCACGGCTTTTCGTTGTCTTTATTGTGAAACTGAAATGAGCGTATGGCATTGTTGGGCGGGAGGTCCCATCGGAGGACGTTCGGTCGCCCAGTGCAAGTCTTATTTCAGTCGACGCCACATTGGGAGACTTGCGCGCCGGTGATGAGGATGAAAATGATCAGGACAACACAACAGCCAGTCCACGAGAGAAGAACATCTTCAAGCCGGCCAGGAACCGAACGCGGGCCCGCTGCATGGGAGGCTAGCAGGTTACAACTCAGTCAAGCAGGCTGACTATTACGAAAATATTCGAGCCATACTGTGCTCGGTTGCTGTACAGACAGTAAAATCCAGGCTCCTACGGAAATCTTGATGAAGATTTAAACTTCTTGCTCATATTCTTTTTCCCAACTTTCTCTTTCCCGATTATGTTTAGTATTGGTGTGCAGAAGAGTACATTTACAAGCATACATCTAGTGGTTATGAATGGAGAGCAGAACCGTAGTATTACAAATGTATCAGGTCGAAGTTGTCCAAAGTGGTGAGGACAGATGAAAATTTCTCAGAGTTTCACGAGCCAACGAAATTATTTTCAGTACAGAAGTATATCGGTGTATGAGTTAGTTACAGCATAGCTCTGGCACAATTTCAGCCAAACTTAATATACGTATGATTTGCTATCTGGAATATATTTTTGTATTACTCTAAGGGTAAGACAATCGTACCAACCAAAGACTTAATAGTTGGGGGCGGGATGTGCAACGCCTGGGGGTGTTTCACGCATGATTGTCCGAAAAAAGTAGTTTGCGATACCCCCATTAGTACCCCTAGAAAGAATGTGGCCAGTGCATAATGCGAAAAATTCCCGTGAACCTGGAATGAACAAAACAAGTTACGTCGAGCATATCACTCTTATGACATTCTACCTGGATAAAATTACGGCGGGGTTTCGTCCTTCATCTTGCGTAAGAGAGGATTTGTAACAGGAATGGTGGTGGCAAGGCGGTGATATGTAAAAGATAAATGAAATCAATATTACTGTCAAATCTATATTTTTATGAATTCTTTGGGCTTACTGGAAAGTATTCATAGATATTTTTAACTTCACATTCAAATAACGAAGTGAATCTAATCTTCGTTATTATAATTCGTTATTTTATTCCCTTTACTAAGATAAGTCGAGATATTTGACATTTTTTATATTATACAGGGTGAGTGAGGAGGACAGGTATATGCTTAGAGGGCTGATAGTTATTCTGAACAGAAAACGTCATATGTAGATATGTCCTATTCTGAATGATTTCCGAGGTAGAACACATTTAATGTACATTGTTATTTAGTTTCTGTTGTATTCAAATATTGTCATTGCTTACAACGTAAGACAATAGTGTAAAGAAAGTTGAGAGGATCGATTTGATACGCAATACTTGTGGTCTGTCAAGTAGGGAAACTACCTAAAATAAGGATACAAAAACTACCTAAGATACAGCAAATTTGCCTCGCGCGAGATTTTCAGTATTCTCGCGCTAGATTTTCAGTATTCTAGCGCTCTCTTCGTTCAAACTACGAGTATTAGTCGTAGAGTGAAATTGAATAACAGTTTATTGTAGTAAATTTAATGTGTTTCAATTTTGCACTGCAACACGTTTCCACAGGAGGGTGCGGTTTTTGATATATTTAAGATAAACATACAAAAGTGATATTAAATGTTTTGCATCTCGGAAACCATTCGGAGTAGAGCATATGTCGATATGAAGCTTTCTGTTTAGAACCACTAATTCTGTCACTCTTCAAAGCACGTACCTTTTCTCCTGACCCAACCGGTAGATGTCGGTTCGTTTCATCCAAATCTCAGTGAAGAGACAGGGTACTATTTCTGGTAGCAACGCGAAAGCAATGCGTCACACTTCTCTCTCAACATTTCCTCGTGCCACGATGTAAACTTTCTCGGAAAAGCGTTGTAGTTGTTTCCGGCGCTTGTGATATCCAAATTTAGTTCCTGCTCACTTTCTGAGAAACAAGTGATTTGTTTTAAAGCGTAAAGTCCTGTGAGTTGTCATCCTAGAATCTAGTCTGAAATAGTTACCTCTCAGTCCGTTTGACGGTTCACAACTGTCTCATTAGTTTGGCATTCGGCTTCTTTGTTTATCTAACGTCACAAAAGATTTTGAAGTTCACGTTATATCTGGCCTCTAGGAACACTAGGCACTGTTGGAAAGTGTTTTTGTGCTGCTGCAGTATAAATAGCCAGAGGAAACTGGAGGTATTTGGGTGAGTAAACAGTGATTTGGTCTTGTTACTGCTGAATCGTGTATGTTGGCGGTTGAAGGCTGCATAAAAAGTGTATTATGGTTACGAATAAACAACAATGTGCGTTTGACTAATCAAAATAATGTTTTAGAAAATAATGAGAATCATATTATCCACTGACTCAAAGTTAGATAAGTGTCTCACCATGCCACGCTTCTAGCTCCTCGGTTGTGGACTCAGCAGTTTTTAAGCAGGTGATTGGATATGAAGTACCAATAGGGCCCAGCGCGTGCAATAATAATCTCCAAACCAATGGAAAGCACGTCAGCGGCCACAACAGACGAAACCTTGTCACACAACGAAAGATACAATGCACCGTTCGTCTTGAAAACGTAAAATCCTAAGAAAACTGCTTGCACTACATCAAAGAACACGAACCAGGTTTACGGGTGTACAGAACATACCACCAGCCTGACTGGATTATTCTATAATACTCCAGGTATCCATGAGTTATCTGTACGTGTTGCGCACCAAAAAGTAGACACAATTACTTTAACGCCACATGCAGCCGATCATTTTTTGCTTGAGCGTAATAACTTGCTTACAGATATTACTTGCTTACAGATATTAAACACGTCTGCGATTTACTGAGTCAGGTCTTTACACGCCTGATGGTATTCGTCCTAGAACAAGTGTACAAAGAATTTATGATAGCTTATGGACGATCTTTCTTGGAAGCCACACTACTCTTACCCAAGCGCTATGCCCATACAAGGTATGTTTAGTAGCATCACATTCCTGCAGACCAATGATACACTACGTGAGCAAAAGTAACCAGCCACCTGGCTGAAAATGACTTACAAGTTCGTGGCGCCCTTCATCGGTACTGCTGGAATTCAGTAGGTGTTGGCCCACTCTTAGCCTTGATGACAGCTTCCACTCTCGCAGGCATACGTTCAGTCAGGTGCTGGAAGGTTTCTTGGGGAATGGCAGCCCATTCTTCACGAAGTGCTGCCCTGAGGAGGGGTATCGATGTCGGTCGGGAAGGCCTAGCACGAAGTCGGCGTTCCAAAACATCCCAAAGGTGGTCTGTAGGATTCAGGTCAGGACTCTTTACAGGGATTTTGTTGTCGTTTAACCACTCCGTCACAGGACGTGCACTATGAAAAGGTGCTCGATCGTGTTGAAAGATGCAATCGCCATCTCCGAATTTCTCTTCAACAGTCGGAAGCAAGAAGGTGCTTAAAACAGCAGTGTAGCATGTGCTGCGTGGAACGCTATTACTTAACACCTGCTTTGTTTAACCTTTAAATCTAAAGGGAGTGAAAGGGCTGACACAATAAAGTGAACATTTCAATTCCAATGTGTTTATTAACTACCAAAAACAATCTCACATAAAAACTGACAGATGCCACTCAGGCAAGATTATTTACGAAACACTCATTACGTAAAATCATAAGCAAAATAAATCATTAGCCAAAGCTCTCCCATAAACATTGAGAAACACCACTCAGGCAAAATATTTAAGACTCTCTCTAATTGCGTAAAATCATTAATAAACTGATAAACTATTAGCAACGATCTCATATAAAAGCTGACAGAAGCCACTAAGGCTGAATTTGACCATAGCTTTAACAAAATAACTTTAGTTAAGACACGTTATTTAAGACTCTTTCAATTCCAATGCTTTAACATTACATGTAAAATAACAGTGCACATACTGCATTAATTTTAATATGTATACTTAGAACATATTTATTAAAACGTAACTTGGGCAGTCTTGCAAATTACTAAACTACAGAACCCTGCAGAGCGAACCCCGAAATTATTCAAATGCTCATTGGCTTGTAAGATGGGCTTTTAGGACGTATAAAGTTACAACTTTGTACGATCATAAATGTGTAATAACCGAATTAAGGCCTAGGCTTGTAAGGCCGAAGTTTAACCACGACTGAGGGAAGTAAACTTAACTTCGAACCAAGACGTGGCTCCGTTTGCAACTCCACGTCGAGCAGGCCACCGAAATGTGAACCCAGCAAACTCTACCGAAGGGAAACACACGAGCTCAGGCGAAGTCCACCGCCCGTAAGCCAAACTTGTAATCTAAAGGGAAGCTCTGCGCTTCGGTTGCCCGCTGCCTCAGCTCACTGAAACACAGACCACACCCGACAACAGGAGGCCAAAAAACTTTCCTTAACTTTAACATTCAAGATTGACCAGTAAATTAACATTATAAAATCAAGGCACATGACCAACTAATTTCACTCGCAAGCCCTTTGCTTAAGTGTAAATAGTACCTGATAACAATAAGAGTGGAAAATGAACTGGCTTACGAGAACCGACAGTCACTAGAACTTAATGACACACATATTGGCCACCTTATGTGGATTTGCAAAGCTCAACACGGTAACCTTTAGAAATGGAAACTCAGATTGCCCGCAGAGGACATACTGACATGGATTAACCGATATCGTAAGCAAATTAAACACCTACTACTAATAGCTAATTAACTAACATTCTGCAAGTACATCGATATTATGCGGAAGCAGAGCAAACGCTTAGTAAGAGGCATCAAATGAAATCGAACACACGTAACATCCCGCGTCCGGCAGCATTTTACTGTACCAAGAGCGATCACAATCACAGTTATCTAAGCGCTCTTAGTAATTAGAGTACTTAACTGGGTGTCTTGATGCTGGAGCGATTTTGCGAAGATGTCAGACCATCACTTCGCAAGACCGTAACAGCGTGTCCCTCCAAGGAAGCGGGCACATCCACAGCTCACGAGGTTGCCGGAGAATGCGCAGCGCCGGCCAACCCCCGCCGCCTCCAGTATAACCACGTGACAACCGCCGCCCTGCCTCAGGCACGCCGTCTTCTCTTCTGCCCGCCAGCCAATCGCCACCTCGCACACCGCCGCCTTCCGTTCTCATAGCGTTGTTCCCCTTACTCACGGTCGGCACTCGCATATATCCCGAGCCGGCCCAAGCCCCAAGACAAACCTCTGTACTAGGAATCGATCTTACTCATGTCAGAGATACTACAGGCCGGCCCTCCACGGCTCACTGTGATCGTGTCACAAAACAACAAGGGGTACAAGCCTCCTCCATGAAAAACACGACCACACCATAGCTCCACCGGCTCCGAATTTTACTGTTGGCACCACACACGCTAGTAGATGACGTTCATCGGGCGTTCGCTATACCCACACCCTGCTATCTGATCGCCACATTGTGTACCGTGATTCGTCACCCCACAGAACGTTTTTCCACTGATCAATCGTCCAATGTTTACGCTCCTTCCTCCAAGCGAGGTGTCTTTTGGCATTTACCGTAGTGATGTGTGGCTTATGAGCAGCCGCTCGACCATTAAATCTAAGTTATCTCCTCTCCCGCCTAACTGTCATAGTACTTGCAGTTGATCACGATGAAGTAGGGAGTTCCTGCGTGATGATGAGGATAGATGTCTGCCTATTACACATTACGACCCTCTTCAACTGTCGGCGCTCTCAGTCAGTCAACAGACTATGTCTGCCTGTACGCTTTTGTGCTGTACGAGTACCTTCACGTTTCCACTTCAATATCACAACGGAAACAGTGGACTTAGGGATGTTTAGGAGTGTGGAAATTGCGCGTACAGACGTATGACATAAGTGACATCCAATCACCTGACCATATTCGAAGTCCGTGAGTTTCGCGGAACGCCCCATTCTGCTCTCTCACTACTGAGGTCGCTGATGTGGAGTACCTGGCAGTAGGTGGCAGCACAGCGCACCTAGTATGAAAAATGTATTTTGTTTTTGGGGATGTCCGGATACTTTTGATCACATAGTGTGTGTGTGTATTCCGCAACAGTTATGAGTGAGCCGCGAAAGGTCGCAGGGGAACTGGGAATCGATGTTGTGTTATTGCAGGATCCATCTCAGAATGGGAGAACTTCCGTACTTCTCGGCGCACAATAGTTGTGCGTCAAAATGCCAAGGCAACCGTCGTCATTAACAGAAGTTACCTTGACCCCAAGTCACGAAAGTATGCGACGATGTTACAGTAGAGATGTACACCATACACAACAAATTGAAACCGCTGTTCTGTCTTAACTCTTGGCTTGTATTCGGCAATACCGAGGTTCAGCTCTTCCTTCCTGGATGTCTTTTCATCTTGACACTATATCAGTTTCAACTGATCACTTCTTTCATTACACTTACCGTTGCAGAGCGTGTATGCAGAGAAGTTACTGGTTTCAATTCATTCTAATCATCTTTAAAAAACATATGTGATGAAAATGATTCTATGAAAACTTATACTTCGCTCTTCTCTATGCGTCTATGGATGACATAACATAAGAATTAGCTAGGAATAAACATAATCCATCTTTGGGCCTGAATGTTTAATTTGATTTCAACCATGCCTGCTGCAGAAACTTCCTGGTCTGTACTAGACTAGGAATAGAACCTGCGACCTTTGCCTTTTGCGAGAAAGTGCTCTAACGACTGAGCTACCCGATCATTACTTCGACAAGTTCCTCATCTCCTTGTTCCAAATCAGCGCACACTCCACTGCAGAGAGAAAATTCAATCTGGAAACATGTTTTGCTATTCGTATTTCACCTGATCAGGTATTAATAAAATAAAAAATTATTAAAACTTGAAACTTCCTGACAGATTAAAACTGTGTGCTCGACCGAGACGAACCGCTTTCTTTCAGGAGTGCTAGTTCTGCAAGGCTCGCAGGAGAGCTTCTGTAAGGTTTGGAAGGTAGGAGACGAGATACTCGCAGAAGTACGGCTATGAGGACCGTGCGTGAGTCGTGCTTCGGTAGCTCAGTTGGTAGAGCACTTGCCCGCGAAAGGCAAAGGTCCGAGTTCGAGTCTCGGTCGGGCACACAGTTTTAATCTTTGGTTTGTAGTTCTTTTAGTGTGCCCGTTGACTCTTCCGTAGCAGTTAGATGAAACGAATATGAATCGCCAACTGACTGCATGTAACGATTAGGCATTTCACTAGACTTAAGGTTGCTTGATGTACACTGCACTTGAACTTGGGTGTGGTCATGTGGATACACTCTCTGCTCCCTGTACCTGCTGTGGGGCGGCGGGTGGAATTATTGTATATTAGAATGTTTTGTTTTTCCTGGCCGATTAGCAACATATGTAGGGCGGTGGGTGGAATGGTTATTATAAAATGTTCCTATTATTTATTTAATGCTGTTGTTTGCCGTTCTCAACACTGGCTCTCTAACTACAATATTGGCAACCAGAAAGTGATTAGCAAAACGTGAAGCCTGTAGTTAGAATTCCTAGTGCCCACTTCATCTGAGAAATACATTTATAGCTACAGCTTATAGCTCTGAGGAATTAGGAGATTGTCTGTGATTCATAATCAAAAACGATTCTCTCTAAAATGTTCACTATATTCTGAAAGTCACAGATCAAAAAAGAATCCATACAATCCAACTACCAGAGCAGTTCAGAGTCTAATGCGCTGATGCAACTATAACTGTTCAAATTAAATGTTTAAGTGAATGCTCTCCATAATTTGATGATAACGTTCATCAAACGCCATGCTAAATAATGGTAGAATGTCTGTCCCGCGGCGGCACGTGAAAATACGACATACACAAACTGAAGACAGATCATTAAAGTCATCCCAGAATTAACACTCTACTCGAAAACGATTTCATGGTTACGCGTATCCCGAGTAACTTGTTATGGCATCCGCGACTGTTTATAGCAATGATACCGACGCAACGCGACTCCCGGCACAGGTAGTGTGCTAATCAGCATCTGGAGAGAACTGGGGCCTTTCTTTCTCACGCAGCGTTCCCGACTAGCCGCTAGGCTAGTAATGCACCACTTTAAGTTATCGAATAAATCGTTGCTTCCTTTGCTGATGGCCGATGAAGCTCTCAATTTAAATGTGCAATCAGCACACAGGTAAGTAATCATAATAAAAAATTGACGTGGCTAGGTCAAATATTTTGGGCGAGAGAATTAATTTAATTACACTACACGCAGTAGACGAGTTCTGAACTTGCCCTTTGGAGATACGCTATCGCTATAGTTTTATAGTTGTTCTGTTGAAACTTCTCACATCTTTATGATTATAGCGGATCTCCCTTGTACTTAAATTTAAATATCCCAGCTTTATTTATTCAGCTACTTAATCAATCTTGCTTCCTTAATTTATAAGACAAAAACCAGAAAATCATGAATTTCTACTAAAATTTTAATTTGTGAGCTCCAGAATACTGTTTCTGCTAAATTATTATGAAAAAGGAATCTAAATATAAATTTTTAAGTTTCTAGCTCTTTTCTGTTGCGCCAATGATTTTTACAGAAAAACATCCAAATTTCGAAAATGGGTAAAGTTATTGAACTGATATTCAATACATATTGATTTAGTATTACTACTGACATGCTAGAAACGTTTCAGGTTATTTACTTGATTTTTTTAGGTATTGCGCAACATTTATGACGTCAGAGCTAGTTACAGCGGACTAGGTTGGCACACAATGGAAAGACTGATGTGAATTTTATAAGGCGTGAGTAGGCTGCTTCCCTACACTTCTCTCGAAGCATGTATGTAAATATTTTACTTTCATGTTTTTATTTAATGTTTCTGTAGTTAGCTATAAATTTTTTTCAGGATTGTCCCTGTGGTACTGCTTTCTTGGTCATTATATTTTAACCGAACTCTATGGCTCTCTGTATGATATAGTGTTTCTGGAGAGCGAGTGTGCACTTTATTTCCCTTTTTTGACTTTATTTTATTCGACTGTCATGGTAATTTTTTTGTGTTGAATGTTCTGAATATGTGGAGTGGATGCATTCAGTCGTCAGTGGCATCGTGTGTTGTTTGACTAGACATTAAAATTTATTGCAGTCATCCCAGTAAACAATGCCTGCGAAAATCTTAAACAGAATGGGAGGAGATAGAAAAAAGAAACTCCAGGAGTTGTGAGGGTATGTGATGTTATCTGAGTGATCATAAAATCTACTCAAATTTACAAAGAAATTGACAGTATGAGCCCATTTATCAGTGTGACGTTGCATCGCCCGCTGGCCTGGATGCACGCATGGATTCGATTTGAAACGTTGTCATAAGGCCAATATACCCTCTTCTCAGAACGAGATGGTCTGCAAGTGTTGTAATTGGTCCTTGATGTCTTGGATACTGGAACAGAGACGGAGCTGGACTCTGAGCTCGTGCGACATACGTTGTATGGGGGAACAGATCTGGTGACCTTGCTGGCTGCGGGGTTACTTCCACATCACGTAAACAATTGACACACGTGCCACGAGTGGAAAATCATTGACCTGTTGAAAAACGGCTCCATATTACTGTCACATTAGAGTTAACACATGAAGACGCAGGACATCCATGACAAAATTTTGTGACGTCGGAGTTCCCTCATTACCAGCTGCGACCTGAAGTCATATTCGATGGTTCCCCACACCACACAGGGGGTGACATCCCTATGCCTCTGCAAAACAATGGAAGTCAGAGGCCTATGAGGAATGTTAAAGGACGGTATTGTAAAAAAAAAAAATGCTAACTTACATTAAAACTCATATAAGATTACAGGTACTTTATTGTACGAACAATAAGGAAGTTAATGCGTGAACCGCTTTGATGAACGTACGTGACGAAAAAAGAGATTAATGCGTGGGTCATCGTGTAGCGAAAACCATACAGTAACGAGAGTGGGTAAAGTCAACGTTTCCAGAATGCATAAAGTGGGGGAAACGGACACATATGGACAAATAATGTATATTAGAATTTTGAAAAGTGGGCGCCTCGCAGAGGCTACTGGCAACCGTATGAAGATATTATGCACGCTATAGATTTGAAACCTTCAAAAAATTCTCTGCAAGCAAGATGCACCTGGTCATTCAGTAAATTTCCGTCCCATAACGTTTAAAGATCTCCATTTCTTGCTGGAAATTCAACTTACGCCCTCTGACATCTAAAATAATTGTGTCTTCAAAATTTTTCGGGGTATGGTTAGCAATCAGCGAGTCTTCGCCAAACTTATAACTGTGTATATTGACTTCTTTCTTTTCTAACAGATGCTATTTGTATGTTGTCTTCACAGCTCTTCCTGTTTGATCGGCATAAAATCATGGTCAATTTTTACAGATCGGTTTATTGACATCTGAACTGGAAAACTAATTACCAATATTTTCCACTGTATGCGGAAGTATTTTTTTGAACTCTTGTCAGTAGAGAAGGAAGCATTACAGTCATAATTTTTCTCTAGAAGACGCTTATTCTTGCAAAAAGCTTTTCCCAAGAACGGCATAGATCTAAATTTACAAGGGGCGTTCAAAAAGAATTCAGTACCTGTATGTTAGAAATATTGCTCCTGGCTGTTGAGACACTTGTCACACTGTGACACAAGGCGCTGAACGGCTTTCTTGTAAAATTCCTGGGGCTACGATCTTAACCAGTTCCGCACGTACAGCTGGACGTCGTCGTCAGGAGTGAATCGTTAGCCCCTGAGGGCCTTTTTAAGGGGGGCAAAAATGGCGTAATCACGGGGACAACAGTGAATGCCCAGCGTTACTCACAAACTTTGACCACCCTTCGTCAAGCGATGTTATCAAAACGACCAGGCAATCTCATCCGTGAGGTCATTCTGCTCCACGACAATGCAAAGCCTCGTACGGCCAACACAGTCACGGCACTCCAGCAGAAATTCAAATGCGAGGTTTTTGGCCACCTTCCATACAGTCCGGACCTCTCTCTCTGTGATTACGCCAGTTTTGGTTCCCTTAAAAATGCTCTGAGAGGCAAACGATTCACGTCGGACGACGGCGTCCAGCAGCACGTGCGGAACTGGTTAACATCCCAGCCCCGGGAATGTTATGAGACAGCCATTCATCGCCTTGTGTCACAGTGGTACAAGAGTCTCAAGAGCCAGGGTCAGTACTTCTAACATACAAGCACTGGTTTCTATAATGATGCCTCCGGATCGTTTCTTTTTGAACGCCCCTTATACTAGCATCATTGTTATTATTGGAAGAAGTGTTGTTGCTGAAAGTCGAGTATTTTTCAGAGGTTTTCTTACTGATGGTGTAATCTACCATGCCCTGGTCATATTCTTTGTTGAGCGTCATACATTTAATAACATGTAGCGCGTTTTGCTGATAGGCAGGCGATAAAGGAGTAGTTACCACACGGTGTATGGCGGATTGAAAACTAAATGCGCTTTTGGATGAGTCGAGCCGGTAGGTATGACATTGTCTGAATATGTTTTCTTACGAAAGATGTTGAAACTAACAACTGCGTGATATGTTGACGATATTTTCACTATCCCAGCGCCTACGCTGTTTGTTAACTAACCTGTTTCAGCATGTAGATACCCACTGAAGACTGTAAACTATCATTTATTGCGCAAGGATTTTTTTATTAGCCCTAAAGTGTTCCCCTACAGACTTCAAATGGGTGGTGGAATAGAGACATGGTAATTTAATTTTGTCACCAGGTGAGATACGTATGTAATAAAAGTCGGAGTTACCATAAGTTCTACTGTTAATTATAAATCCCCACATAAAACGAGTGCAGTAGTTACACTGAAGTATGACACGAACATGTTTACTAAGATCCTATTCTCTGACAAATTGTCACGAGAACATGAAATGGCTACAGGTAACTAAGGTTGGCGGAGATTCGAGACAAGGAACCGGTAGGCAGTTTACAACATGATTAGCACACTGATCCGTTTCCGAGACCTGACAACAGTGATTGCCAAAATTGGAGTCCGTAAAATTATGCGTACCAGAAGGGCGTCTCCTGCTGCTCTGTAACACTCAGCGTCTATTGGGTACATTGCAGCCTATACACACCGAAGACGATTGCCGATGTTATCATTTTTTTTTACACGGCGTCGTTGTGTTGTCCACAACTGCTGCCATCGGCGTCCATTGTGGACGATGCCTGTGAATTCCGAAAAGCTACCTA
Source organism: Schistocerca americana (assembly GCF_021461395.2). NCBI lineage: Eukaryota > Metazoa > Arthropoda > Insecta > Orthoptera > Acrididae > Schistocerca > Schistocerca americana. Next base: position 349,146,380 of record NC_060120.1, read on the forward strand.
ATGCAAACATTACATCATGCTTCAGTTGAGGCTGCAAAGCGAAATGACGCCGTCTCACACCGAATTCAGTTTCATTCAGTTGTAATTAGAAGGTCCAAAAGTAAAATTTATCAGTATACTGTAAGAATTCGAATTGATTCTCTCACTAGCAGCGGTCGAAGTCCTTAGTTCCTCTTGTCTTCCCTCGTAACATTCGCCTCTTCTTCGAGAACCAGTCCTAGTTTCTCGCGAGCAGTCATCCAATCACAAGACTCATTTCTCGTGGAGCGTTCTCCTACTCCTACTCTACGTCAGACCAGGCTGACCAATGAAATTCCCGCATTTTCGCGCCCAGAGGGCTACAACTAAAAAATTGAGTTCATTTTGGCTCTGTCATGCCTGCCGTGTTATGCCGTGAGGATACAGCCATAAATACCTCCAGCTTTCACAGAGCCTACGTATTGTCCGCCGTCCTCCCTGCGTTCTCTGCCCGCCTTCAGGGACCTTCACTGTGCTTTACAGCATCCTCGCCGTAGAAAAACGCTTCAGGAACGTGGGAGCGGCGGTACATCTCGTGCTGAATTCCTGCAACGACGTTACGTGGTGTCACCATTGTGTCGGCTCGCGACGGACGTCCGCTCGCCCTGTCCAGTGCACACAACGGCCTTCGCCGAACGCTTTCCTGCCTGGTGTCGGCCTCAACTTTACAACTCGCTTTAAGCCAATGGTGCCCATCGGCCCGATTTGATTTGTTGCCTGACTGTGAAACTGCGAGGCCAGCCAAACGTAATTCTCAAGAAGTATAAATCCTGCAAGTACTTCATGTATTGGGAAGCACTATCGTACAACCTTTAATAAAAAAACACACACATCAAAAAAAGTTTTGCATCACCCCGGTTCCGACAACACTTGAAGATAAACGTTGATGGTGGATGTTGTATCACAAACACAGTCCCTTTCACTGTTCAGAGATGTCACTAAACCTGCGTAAGGATGTAAACAACCACGAATGAGCAGCGGCTATTAGACGTAGGTGGTCCCATAGCCGAACAGTTCCATTCATTTCTGTAGTTCAGGCATGCCTAGACGGTCAATACCGCATTGTTACTTAGTACTAGGAAGGAAAGTGTCCAGGTGTCTCGGAGTGAACCAAAGCGGTACTGTTCGGACATGGAGGAGATACAGAGAGACAGGAACTGTCGATTACATGCTTCGCTCAGGCCGCCCAAGGGCTACTGCTACAGTGGATGACCGCTATCTACGGATTATGGCTCGTAGGAACCCTGACAGCAACGAGGGCATGTTGAATAATGCTTTTCGTGCAGTCACAGGATGTTGTGTTATGACTCAAACTGTGCACAATAGTCTGCATGTTGCGCAACTTCAACGCCGACGTCCATGGCGAGGTCCATCTTTGTAAACATGACATCATGCAGCGCGGTACAGACAGGTCCAACAACATGCCTAATAGACCGCTGAAGATTGTCGTCTATGCCTTCAACCAGACAGTCGTAGGAGACTTGTTTGGAGGCGTCCCAGTCATGCTGAACGCCTTAGACAAACTGTCCAGCGAGTGCAGCAAGGTGGAGGTTCCCTGCGGTTTTAGGGTGGCATTATGTGGGATGACGTACGCCGCTGATGGTCATGGAAGGCGCCGTAACGGCTGTACGATACGTGAAAGCTATCCTCCGACCGACAGTCCAACCGTATCGGCAGCATATTGGCGAGGCTTTCTTCATGGACGACAATTCGCGCTCCCCTCGTACACAGCTTGTGAATGATTTCCTTCAGGATAACGGCATCGCTCGACTAGAGTGGCCAGCATGTTCTCCAGACATGCGCCCTATCGAACATCTCTGGGATGGATTGAAAACGGCTGTTTATGGAAGACGTGACCCACCAACTACTCTGAGGGATCTACGCCTAATCGCCGTTGCGGCGTGGGACAATCTTCACCACAGTGCCTTGATGAACTTGTGGATAGTATGCCACGACGAATACAGGCATGCATCAATGCGAGAGGACGTGCTACTGCGTATTATAGGAAACCATCAGTTTTGCCTTCTTTCATACTGTCATTGAGTTCGATCTTAAATATCACGAGTTTGAGCTTCAGTACATTCAGCGACTTTCGTGATAAAATTTACTTTACGAAAAAACTCCAAAATGAAAAACGTTAACTCACTTTTCTCGGTTTAACAGTTTTTAGAGAAAATGAGTTTGTCAGTTTTAACATCTTTCAGAAGGAAAGATTTTGCCATATGTTGTTGTTCTATTTGTGGTGAGCCATTGTGTTTGTTTTGTGGGATCAATTTCCTGACGTGAATGTACTTACAGTGTTATGTGGATTGTTCTTGTCTTTGAATTTTGTTTTAAATTGTGTTGTGTAGCTTATGTACGATCTTAATATTATATTGTTTTGTACTATGTCTGATAATATTCTTGCAGAAATAGCTACAGAGAAGAGCTAAACAAGATCATCAACATAGCACAAACGATACCGTACGAAGATAAACAAGCTACACTCCTTAGGTCTAACATTCTGTCGTTGATGCAAGGTGGGCCATGCCCTTTTGCAAAGAAACCCTAGCAGTATTTGCCTCACTATGATGGTCTGACAAGGAAATGAGGCTCATTCCTTCCAGTGGCTGAATAATTGCGCCATGTCGCCCCAGTTTGCCAGTTTTCATAAATCATATCAAAAGCTGTAACGTTGCACAACGAATATCAACTTGAAAGGTCGGGGTCGGGCAAATAAAAATGGCCTGGACAAGTGGATACGACAACTGTCCATACAGACGGCCGAAACTTGGAACACGTTTACACAACGTTCACGCCTGACGGGGTTGTGGCAGCACCCCCTGTAAAAGAAAGCCTGTCTACGTAGTGCGTGACGTCACAAGATGGCTACACATATGGTCCCTTCTTCAACAGTTTCACGGAACAGTGCTTGTGAATAGTCGTTCGGCAGTTTACTATTATAGTGAATGGTGTTCCTGCGTTAGTGTATGTGATTTGGTTGTTTAGTTTCTGTACACTGGTGATCTGTTTTTCTTGCCTGTGAAAATTTCGTTGCCTGTAAAATGCCGTATCGTTGTTGTGTGCCGAATTGTAGAGGAAATTACGACGGTGGACCAAAGTAACCGTGTTTAAATTTCCGGAGGATGAAGCAACGAGGAAGAAATGGTTGTCAAGTATTCGCAGAGATAACTTCACTCCTTCTTCAAGTTCAAGAGTGAGTATTTGTTTTGTTTATTTCTCAAAAGAGGTTAAGTGTGCTAACAAAGAATAGGCACTTATGCAGTAAGGAAGGTCAGCGACATTTTGACTAATATATCAGATCTTAACAGCATAAGTGCCGAAGAAAATAGTGTTTCGTTTTCTTGCCCTGGCAATTCTACAGTTTAGCTGGTATAGGTTATATGAATTCTGTATTCTGCAAGTTCAACCAGTATAGCCTAAGCAAGTCATACTTATGTAGTTAAATATCTCAGTATATCTTTATACTTACTGTTTATGCTGTCTGTTGTCATGAATAAAAGTCGGTTTATAATTAAGTACATGCACTTAAGATACAGACGACTTTCTGCTTCTGTATTTAGTGTTTCTTTTTGCTGTAAAAGTCTTTAGGAAGTTGCCTGTTCAAAAACAAGGAATGTGGTGTGCCCAGAAATTGAGAATGAAGTAAAAACAGTGTCTCAGTCGCTTGTTTTTAATAAATTATTGGTGGGAATTTAAAGTCAATGCAATGAATGTTACTATTAGGGAATATAGTAGGCTTTCGACTTTACAGTGAACCATGGACAAGAAAAATGAATGAGTACATGAATGGATTAACAGGCCATCACAAAATGCAAAACTGTGAAAACATGTAAAAAATAAAAAATACTTGTAGATTTTACAAATTCTTACTTTCTGGGTCTGGAATTTCAGATACATGCCAGTGGCCTACACAGCTGTCTTATCGATACACAGCTAAAGTACTTGAAAGCAATTGTGTGCTCATGTTTAGCCTAATAGGTAGCACATAAGTAGCAATGTATTAATTCATCATATTGTCAGTTTTTATGTAAGTTATGAATTGATACATTGATTAGGAAATAGCAGCTGAAATACAAAAGCAAAACAGTGTCTATCTGATAAAAAGCACTACCTTTAAGTATTTCATAGTTCTAAAGGTTACGCAGTGTGACAATTACTTTGAATTATTCTGTTACTGTTTCACAGTTGCTTCTATGGATTACACCTGTGTGAGTTTGGTGTCATCATGCTTTCTTGTGTCCAAGGTGTGTGTGGGGGGGGGGGGGGGGGGAGGGAGGCAATAGAGCAAAAATCCCACCCCTCTAGTGAATATATGAGCTTCAAGGCTATATTATAAAAAAAATTATCACTGTTATTGAATTATGCTATAAACATTAGTCAATGTTTGTAATTATTGATGGGGAAAGTATTTTCTTCATTTCACCATCTCTTTAAGAGCTTGTTGCCATGACATGTAACTGAATGTGTTTTGATATTGTAGTGTTACTGTTTTATAGAGTTACTGTGCCATGACCACATTTATCACTTGAGTATTCTTCTGCATTTTAGTTGGGAGTCTATTTGTATTTTAGAACTAGAAATTAACTTTATTTTCATAAATTGTTTTCACACTATTAATATTGTCATCACATTCAATTGTAAGCACCTTTTTCATTTTTTATTCATTTTTAATTACAGGTATGTGATGTTCGCTTCCACAAGGATGATGTTATTTGGGAAACACAAATTGTGGATGAAATGACTGGTCAGTTATTAAGAGCCCCCCTTCTCAAACCACGTTTGAGACCAGATGCAGTTCCATCACTACTCCCTAACTGTCCTTCCTACCTTTCAAAGGAAGAAAGTAGATGTGAAGGGACAGAGGACAAAAATCAAAGGCTTGAAAATGAGCAGTTAGCTGCAGCGTTACAATATAGTGTAACATCACAAAAGGACTATGAAAACACTTTCAGCTTCAGTTCTTTAGAAGAGTTGATGTTGCGTACAATGGAAGTGGATTTGCCCAACGAGTGGAGTGTGATCGAAAAACACAGTGATTTTGTTTGTTTTTTAAAGATAATAAGAAAACCAGCACCATTACTCACACATTCTGTCGTTATAGATAGTAATTTAAATGTTTCATTGTTTAAGAAAGATGTACAAATTAAGACATTAGGGAAAAGATCATTTCCTGTAATTGTAACCGATATCCATGAAATTGTCAGTGTACTGCAGGAGTTTTCAGACACAGATTGTGGGCACTCAGAAACTTCTATAGATAGTATTGTAGAGATAGTGGAAGACAGTCTAGGAGTGCTGAAAGACAGGTTACAGGAGAGTGAAAAGGAGATGGTAGACTTTATATATGAACGAGTTAGTCTCATAAATGTGAAGAAATTTAATCATAGGTTTAGTTCTACATTTATGATACTGTGTTGTTTGCTATTTTCAATTTCATCTCATGCTTACAATTTTTTATGTAGCAGCTCATCAATGAAAATGCCACATCCAAGCACTCTGCGTAGGATCTGCAGCAAATTTAATGTCAATCCATCTCACGAAAGGCTTGAGGGAAGTAATTTCATGTCCTATGCAAGACAGAAATTTCAATACTTGAACAGCGATGATGTCAATGTTGTTTTGAGTATAGACGAAATTCATCTAAATTCTTATTTGGAACATAAAGGAGGTAGTGTTTTGGGCATGTCATATAACACGGAATGTGCTGCAAATTCAGAGTTTGTATTTATGTTACAGAGTGTCAAGTCTTTGTACAGGGATGTTGTTCACATCTTACTGGTGAAAACCATTCCATCTAATGCATTATACGATGTGCTACTGGCCATAATAAATGGCCTTGAACTAATAGGCTAGAGGGTTTTTGTGTGGTAACTGACAACAACAAAATCAATAGCAAAACCATGTCCATGTTTTCTCTGGATAAAGCTGTTAATATAGTTTTTAAACATCCATCTGATCCTAATCGCCCACTTTTCTTTTTAATTGATGCCATACACATTGTTAAATGCATAAGAAAGGTGTGGCTGAACCAAAAAAATGATGGTAAAGATATGTTTTATCCTCAGTTTCCAGTTAGAAAAGAAGTGGAAGAAAATAAGTTTCCTGTAGCTTCTTTTAAAACACTGAAACAGATTTATGACATAGATTCCAGTTCTTTAGTAAAATATTGTCACACAGTGTGTCTCAAATCACTTTGCCCTACATTGTTAGAAAAACAGAGCATGAAACTAGTGCTGCAGATATTGAATCGACATGTGTCAGAGGGCCTTGAGGTAGCTAGTGATAAATTTGATTTGAGACATGCACCATCAGTAGCAGAATACATTCGAATAATAACAAAATAGTTTGATTTCATGAATGTGAAATCAGTGTTTAAAGGGAAACACAAACAGAATCCTTATATGGATCCGTTGACAACTGATAGCGTTTCTATGCAATTTTTGCTAGATTTTCTAGACTGGCTTGATGTGTGGAAAGCAAAGGGTTTGTCAAGTGGGTTTCTCACAAAAGAAACATTTTTTGCTATTCAGCATACAACATATGCCGTTGTAGAGATTACTCGATACTGTACTGAAGAGCTATTTACTAACAGCCAAGCTACAAACAGATGTGCTTGAGTGGCGTTTTGGAAAGTATAGACAGCTTGCAGGTTCCCAGTACAATGTTTCAGTGACACAAGTCTATTAAGCAGAAAAGAAGCTTCGAATTCAAAGTGTAATGCCTTTAGTTTTATGTTCTCCTTCCTATGGCAATATCACAGTAGGGGCCATAAAAAATTTTATGTTTCCTGAAGTTGAAGAAACAGACACATTAGACATAGAAGTCAGTGTAACTGTAGACGATGTTCTTTCAGTGAAAGATATTGCAACGTCTTTAAATTTCATTGCAGGCTACTGTGCTCATGCAGTGATTAAGAAGCTGAAATGTGAGAGTTGCCTTAATGAAATTGTGATTGGAAAGGAGTTGCCAATAAACGAACAATTTAGTTTGATACAGAGACTTGATCATGGAGGACTAAAATACCCATCAGACACTATTTTAAATATGATTGTCTACACTTATATTGTCATCAGCAAACTTCTCAAAGAACATGAAAGAGATTTTCTTGCCTGTACGAATCAATGCGCAGTAGCACTTGCTATTCTTCAAGAAAATGACTTTTTGTTATTTGATGGGGTATGCTGCAATGGACATTCATCCCAGGCAATAATGAAAAGTGTTGTTTGGGTTGGTGTCAATATATTTCTAAACAACTACCGTAAAAAGGTTAATGGAAAAAAATTTTCAAAAAACACTCAGCGAAAACTGCAAACTCTTACAACATAATTTGGAAATCTTTATCTTAGATTCTTTTTAAATCATTAATACAAAACCTGTCATCAGTAATATTGCCACATCAACAAATGCCTCTTAAGCTGAACTAATTAGGTTAATCTGAAACTAATCAAACTTACCAAATTGCAACTTATGGCTGAGAGTTTATATAAATATTTTAATATACAGCTGCTAACAGCTATCAACACTAATAGCCTAACTTGAAATTTTTATCAAAGAAATTAATCTTTAATATAAAGAATCTTACACTAATTCTTTCTCAGTTGAAGTTGGGTGGTGAATGATACATACAGGAGGGAGGAGAGGGAGTTTTTATCAAAGAAATTAATCTTTAATGTAAAGAATCTTACACTAATTCTTTCTCAGTTGAAGTTGGGTGGGGAATGATACATACAGGAGGGAGGGGAGGGGGTGTGGCAGGCAGAGAATACCAATAGTAATCTTTTTATAGTATGTGAAACCTAAAAATCAATTCACTTGTTTTTCCGAGTATGACTTAAACCACATCTTTGCTGCACGCCTTATTCATAGTATTTCTAATTTGTGTAATAAAGTTATGTGGCCCAACATGGCACATGCCTTTGACAAAGACAAGACAATGCCATTTTGATCACCGTCCTTTACTATTTTGAGAAAAACTTACACCAACTGTGCTATAGCAGACTCCACTTTTTTTGCAAACTAGGTTAGTTTGTTTTGGTGATAAATGGAAGACAAGAGCAAAATTGCTCTATAGTTCTCTACATTCTCTGCAACACTTTTCTTTGTGTACTGAAGTTATTACTTTAGCTTGTGATACATGTGAGAAATCTGCCAATTTGTAATGATTCATTAATTGTTACTGTTGGAAAAGCTACTATAGTATTTATACATTATTTAGGTAGACAAACTTCGATTTCATGTAGTGTTTGTAGTGTTCCTCTGTCTTCTACTACTGTCAGTGTTATGAGTGCAGATCTGCATACTGTGACCATTGCCTCTCTTTTTCTGAGTTTACTACTTTCTCTGCAGCTGTTATAATTGTTGTTCTCTCAACATTTTCTTTGTAGATCATGTTTGTATATATTTTACTACCATTACAAATGGAGAAGCTGGTAGGGGAGGGCTTTGCAGTACTTTCATGGCCTTCTTTGTGGATAATGATTGGCAGGTCTCCTCATCGAATAGTAATGTAATTGTGGAACAGCTCTCACTTCTGTTACAAGCACTATTGAGTGCCACTAATCCTCAGGTTGACTAATTACTGAGCTCTTTAAATAGATGCTTGCTCTGTGCCGTAAAGTGCCTTCTTGTTAGCTCATGTTTGCTGAGGAGGAAAATATCTGAGGTGGACTCTCAGGCACGCCCTTCTGTTGGCTTTTTGAATATATTTGTTTATAAAAGAATATTCAAAAAGCTTAAGCCTGTCAAAATTGCTTTTCACTCACCTAATCTAATTAATGTAACCAGATCATATTCCAACACCACTTGACACATTTTTGCCACATAACATACACTTACAGATGGTAATTACTTGCAATTTACAGGGTGACCTAATATAATGTCTATATGCATAGCCATTTTTCTATTACAGTGCTTTCATATGCATTCTTCCAACACAAAACTTTATGTTGCAGTGTTTTATTTGCATTCTTTTAGTGTTCCACTTACTTAAAGACCTTCCATTACTACCCTGGAGATTACAAAATAGCAATTTAATAATTAATGTTGTTCAAAATTTATCATTATTATTCCTAAAATTACGAAACTTAAGTCTCAAGAATGTGCTTATTGTTAATGTTTGGACTTGGTGTCCATAAGTCTTAATTATTTTGTCTCTACATAGTATTCATGCTGTACATCTATAATTTTTTATTGTGAACCACTATAATCTAAAATTTTTCTCATTCCATGTGTTAGCGATTATTGACAAGAGTGTATGGAAGATGAATAAAAGAAATAAATAAATTCATTCATACACATAATTGTTTTACTTCATTTGCATTCATTCATATCAGCATGGTCAGTAGATGAAACTTGTGTTCCATTTCTAAACAATTACCAGTATATATATTTTGGAATGATGATCTGTTAAAGTATTGCAACTAAATAGAGCTGAACCACCACCCCCACCCCTTTCCCCCAACTTATGGAAGGACGAAGTATCTAAGCCACTGGTGAGTGCTGCCCAAATGTGATGCCAAATGAAGGTAAGTGTTCATTTTTCACAATTATTTCATCACAGGTCACATCACGTCATAAAGCTTCTCAACAGATGAAATGAAAGTTTACTTCCTAGTTGAAATTTATTTATGTGCAATTCATGCAAACAGTTTGTTTCAAACTATATTTTTCTTAGTACAGAAACATTCTTTCTTCAAAGGTATTCAGTTTAGAGCAGCGAAATTCTAACCTGGTAATCTGTATTTTGAGACCTCATGTAATTTCAATACATAATGGAAATTGAGTTAACTTACTGAGAAAAGAGAATTCATTGAAATTTGTATTGGCATACCAAAACTTTATGGCAATACCATTACATACTCATCTTGGGTCAGTGAGATTTTCTTAATGGAAAGAAAGTTTCTTAGGGAAAGGTGCACAAACTGAGAAGAGATATCATATCGTTCACTAGAACTGCATTTCACTTAAAAACTATTAACAGGAGAAATTTATTTAAATTTAAAAAAAAAGCATGAATACAAGGTTGCTGAAATGGTGGACTAAAACATATGTAGAACATGTCTTTCAGGGCAGTGTTAGTTTTTGAAACGACTCATACAATTGCTTATTACCAGTGCCTCTCTATAGGGGGTGTTATAATTCGAACACTATTTGCCCAATTTTTGTGTTTCTTTTTTTAATTCACAGGTATATCATCCAATCAGGTTTTAAAATGGATTTTTCTACATAAGGAATAAACAGCGGCAATAACAGTGTCCGTAAAATGTTATCTGGCAGTGTGCTACTTTGCAAAATGCCGTCCACATTATTAGACCTGCGTCAAAGTGATGCAATATTTAACTTAAAAAACAAAACAAAAATCCTAATATAAAGTCCGCGAGAGCATACGAGAATCTTTCGCGGGTGGCTTTCAATCAAAATTTTTGTCATTAAAAATCGTCTTACACAGGAACTGCAAAACGGAAGAATGGTGAATGGTGGTCAGCCATAAAAGATAAATGTATACCGTTTCAGACGTTTAGATTGGCCTTTTAGAGATTTACAATTTATACTACAGCACTTACAGTTTAGGAATGGTATTGGAAAAGAGCACACTGGTGGCAAACACTTGCACTTTGTGTAGCTGACGATCTTTGAACGGTTAACCAGACTGTCATCAAACAAGTCGTGACAATCCCCATTAAAGCAACTTTAAAATAAAATACAATGAAATGGGTCCATTCATTTGGGAGTTTTGATGCCTCAGATAGTGAAAGTTATTACATCCACTTTTTACGTCGGGGCTAAAAGGTATGCAGAAATAAGTTACAGACAAAAGAACTGAGTCATTTAAGAAAGGAAATCTTGTAATTCATGAGAGAGGTATGTCAGATTTCTTTACGAATTTTCCTCGTGCGGTTCCCTTAACAGTCTATTGCTGTCGCCAAACGGACTGCGAGCACCGGCACCAGACAACGTGCGCGACGTCACTGAGCGGGCGCGCAGGCTTTACTCTATAGGGGGTGCTGGTTGTGGGCAGAGGTCGGCCTGGTCGAGGCCCTAGGTGGCCCTAGGTGGCCACTCAAGTCACGTGATCTGTCAGTGTGCGATTATTTTGTGTGGGTAGCGCTCAAATCCAAGTTGTATCGCAATAATCCTTTGGTCTTCAAGAACTGTAGCAGAAATTTCGGATGAGATTGCAGCAATTCCAGCAGTCCCACGTCGATCTGTCTCCAGCAGCTTGCTGACCAGAGCCCAAAAGTGCCAAGAGATGAATAGTGGTCACTCTCAACATCTGCTATAGTCGCTCAGGGTAGCTGTGCGGTCTCATTCGCCTTGTCACGGTTCGCGCGGCTCCCACCGTCGGAGGTTCGAGTCCTCCCTTGGGCATAGGTGTGTGTGTAAGCCTACGGACCGATGACCTCATCAGTTAGGCCCCATAGAACTTACCACAGATTTCCATTTTTTTTTTTTTTTTGCTACACTCGGGTTAGTCTTGTATATCCTTTTTGCTGCTGTGTTTCTGTGTACCCTGGAACTCTGTTCTCCGGGTCATTTTTATTTTCCGCACCCTCTATATAGCTGACCTCATTTCTCAAGTTCACATAAGATACCGGACGATTTGATATTCTCCATTCAGTTCGTTATGGATTACCAAATGCATTTCACCTAACAAATTGCAACACCATTTTCGAGGAATAGGGTTGATGTGAGAGGTATGAGACGTAAAGTATAATATGACCGACAGTGATCTTTTCACAGTGCTCTAGTGCGCTCCAGAAAGTTTCTTCTGTATCTGTGAACGATTTTTCATCAGTCAAATTCTTACATCCTGACTGTCAAGATTCCTGGAAACCAATCACTGATCCTGTTATAATTCGGGTGCTGCCTTAGTTCCTTCGTTAGGCATAGGCGGATTTCGGAATTACGCGTCTTTAAGAGAACACCTTGTACGAAGTTAATATTGTGTTTCCAGACCACGAGTTACGCTTCACATGACTGAATTTAATCGAATTCCTGGGTAATTAATTCAGAATGTGGTGATTTCTAAGAGTATTAGTCTATTTCGGGTCGTTTCTCTGTTTCCTCACAGTTCTTTTTTACATCTTCCGTAAGCACACCACTTACAACAAAATGCAATTATTTCTCTGGCAAGAAATACGGTGAGCATACTTGATGGGAGTCGGTTTTGTGCATGAAAATTCCATGGGATTAGCTACAAGCTTTAGCATATTATAAAAACTTGCCGCGACCTCTCTTCTAATTGGTACAGCCACCACGCTGCGTTAACAGCAACTTTATGCAGTCGAGACAGGTGAAGTGCTAGACAAGACCCAGTAGAGTCTGAAACATAATATTCATTATGGGCTATTGCGTCACAGGACCCGACAACCCAAAGCCTAGGCGCCTATCAGTTCAGGTGTAATCAAGCTTTGGCTGCGGTAGTTCCCAACGTATTGGGTGTCAGCTTTAAGCTCATTATGTTTACTGACCCAGAACTTGAGAGGCAACTGATAACTTTAAACTGGCTCCCATTAAAACTACAAACTGGCTCGAGTGTTTCACAAACGTGATACTCTCGAACTTGTTCGCTATATAATCTTACTCACTAGCGTAACTTCAAAACGGGATTCCGCTAATATTTCCACTTTGGTCCTAGCTAATCCGCCTGACAAGAGGAAACTATCTCGTGTTTCTATTCATCTCTGAAGCTTGGAAAACAGAGAACTGCGGGGAGAGAACATGGCGATGATTTCTTATAATTTTTGAGAACATTTCTCTCTTTTCGTGCCCGAGTTTGCTTCTACAAATGAATATGTTCTCCAAGGAACCTATTTTGAAAAATGTTTCTTCTTTATGCACCTCCATACATCCCAGTGAAGTTTCACCACAATCATGTTTCGTAAACAATGAGACAACGTGTGTTTGTGAGTACAGTTCCATACAGTTCTGACAATGTGGAAACCACAAAAATTGCAGCCGCTAAACTACATGAAAATATCTGCTATACTGGACATGACACACGCCTAGGTGAACAACAGTATGTGATGTTAAAAAAAGGGAACACATCAATGATGAAACTTCACTGGTACACGTTCGGGTGGAAAAAGAAGCAATTATGTGCGGCCAGTTTACGAGTTTTCAAATTGTTCTAAAAAAATTTGGGATTTTAGTCACTCAGAACGAGTCATTAAAAATGTTCCAGAGAAAATACCAATGTGAATCATTTATATTCACGCAAAGATGTAATTCTTTGAAATGATGTATTTTTTTCAAATTTGTAATGAAAATAGTGAATCATTTGGAAAGACGAGGGTAGCAGATCTTCTTGTACTCATTTTGTGATTCAAGTTCTTTTCTTGCCCACTTTTGTTTCCTTATATGTAATAGGAAACTTGGCCTACGTTTTAAATCCTCTCTACTTCGGCCATCATGAGTTACTATGCTCCTCAAATAGCGAAACTCATCTACTACTTCGAATATCTTATTTCCTAATCTAATTCCGTTAGTATCACCTGATCCAGGTTGAGTGCTTTCCATTATCCTTGTATGCCTTTTGTTGATGTTCATCTTATATTCTCCTTTCAAGACACTGTCCATTCCGTTTAACTGCTCTTCCAAGTCCTTTGCTGTCTCTGAATGAATGTGAAAGTATGGGTATTAAAACAAGAAAAGTTGTGTTTGCTCAAGGCAGAACCACATTTCCTTATTACAGATCTTGTTGTTGTTATGGTTGTTATCGTGGTCTTCGATATTGGACATATTAAATCTGGACCGTACAAAGACTGGGTCATGCAGCTCTCTGCTTGTCCTGGGGTGCGTCTCTACATTTCTGTTCAGCCCTATCGCAGTCTGCCCATGCTTGAACCTGTTTATTACAGTTACAAGGAAAACTCCCCATGGCACCCCCCTCAGATTTAGTGGTATGTTGGCCCATTGGATGTCCCGTCAAACACTGAACACAGATCAAGCGTGAAAACAGAAAGAAGGTAAACTGAACTGTGGTGAAAAGAACCACTGTGGTCAAAAGAAGCAAAGTAGAAACAATGCACGGTAATATTTAATATGTGCATTATGGAGTAACTTTGATCACAGCCGTGTCGTGGTTTTGTGGTCGCGGTGTTAGACTGCAAAGGGTGAGATCCGGGTTCTGATCTCCCTCGTACCCCATATTTTTTTTCACAAAATTACGAACTGTCCGTCCGGCCATTGACATGTCTTTATTAAAATTTGTGACTGCGTCGTGGCGTAGTGTCCGTTTGCAACAGCGACGTGTAACTAAGGGACCTCCAGACATAGGTACCTCCTATTTGTTCTGCACAGGTACCACATGCTATGCCTCTTCGTTGTAATATAGTTCACACCCGTTTATTTGTTGTTTTCATTTCTATGAGAGATCTGTGCGGCATCTCGCCTACTCTCACTATTCATCACTGAATATGAGTTATGTGGTTAGAATGTATTAGCATTGCAAGTAAATGTGATGTTCGTGATTTTGTAAAAAAGAAAGTATGGGGCACAAGGGAGATTTGAACCCGTATCAACCCCTTCGCAGTCTAGCACCGTCACCATACAATCACGACACGACTCATTAAAGTCACTCGCTATTGCACATATTAAATTTGGACCGTACACTGTTTTTATTTTGCTTCTTTTTTCCACAGTTCAGTACACTTCTTTCCTGGTTCCACGTTTGATCTGTGTTTAGTTTTTGACGGGCTATCCAGTGGGCCAACTTACCACCAAATCTGAGGGGGTGTGATGAGGATTTTCGCTTGTCAGCAATTGCACCTGCCTTCTCGCCATATTAACTATTCGTTGATGACTCTGGATGCATTCTACAAAACGATCCATTCTTCAAGTCAAGTTTTGCATAAGTTACTTGCCTCAACCCCCCCCCCCCCCAAATCCCAGTTCGATTCAATACCTCTGCATTAATGCATTAATCACACTCTGACAGTACAGCAGGTACAATCATTAGGAACGCCCTGGACGTGACGCCAGTCGCCGGCTGCTGAAATCGATACGCTGCATTTGTCTTCGTACGCTCCTGGTAGAAACTGGTTCCTGACGTCCCACCACATCCAAATCGCCTGCGATCTGACTCGCACTAG
Organism: Schistocerca americana; assembly: GCF_021461395.2. Taxonomy (NCBI): domain Eukaryota; kingdom Metazoa; phylum Arthropoda; class Insecta; order Orthoptera; family Acrididae; genus Schistocerca; species Schistocerca americana. The sequence continues at coordinate 349,161,493 of NC_060120.1, forward strand.
ATTGTCGATAAACCTGCATGGATCTGCGAAAGCAATGTCACCTCCGTTCGTCAAACGCTTATTATCAGCCTATGCGGCAGTTAACGCTTTTGGAAATGTTGCGGAATGGAAGAATCATTATATATATTACTTATAAATAATTCCCGTGTAATCACTTATTTCCTATGACGAATGCATGTTGCGCTTCTAGTCTAGAATTTACGCGGAATGAATTTGAGACTGAGGGTTGCGCAGACGAGAAGTTCAATTTAACAGTTCGATAGAATGGAAACACACTTTCACCAAAACAAAATATTTCTGTAGCCCGTTAAGATCCTTTAGTATTGTTGCACACAATCAATACGAAAATGTCTTATATTAAATAAAAGAAAAAATTCAACTTTTGCACTAATATACGTAACTGGGCAATAACATTAACAATTTAAAATCCTGGCCTTTGGCTACAACCAGTCATCATATCAGAAAGAGCATCAACAATACAACATAAGATAGCAAAACTTAACTAGTATTGTAACTCGCAACTACACATTGGTCTGGTAGTACTACTATCACCAGTACATCACTCGTAGTACCATCACCATCACAAAAACTACATACAACTCTGTCTTAAACTAACTATGCATAGATCTTAATAAATTCCTATACAATAACACAAGCAACTGAGTATACACATAGAACAAGCAACAAGACAAATTCTCAGCAATAACGCTGACGGTATAGTTTAAACAAAGATTTTGTTGGAAGAAATCTATTCACTTTTGGGAATACCGCTAGACTTCAGCTGAACAACTGATAAGTGACGTACGAAAATTTGTGCCAGATCAGGACTCGAACCCGGATTTCCAGATTTACATAAGCGGTCGCCTTAACAACTTCGACGATCCGAGCACGTCTCGCAGACCAGTCCAAATCTCCATACGTCATCGTCTGTCCACGTCCTGCACTTGCACATTTGTTGTTATTCCCGCAAAGGGAGAGACTTAATTATTACTGTCACGGCCTTTCTAGGCATGTAATACTATTTTACAGTCTGTGTTTAAGGTCTATTTTGCGGTGTACTTCAGACATGCATGCTCATCTTGACATGTATGCATGCGCACAGGCCACTGCACAGTACATCGTAAAACACCCATGCTGCAGAATAGTAAAACTTTTAGTATTAACGCTCTTCATCACGCTCTGAGGATATGTAATTAACGAGCAGAACTGCTCTGAACACGGTGCACACACCTGTACTCCTGTGTATTACCAATAAACAACCACAACTTGTCACCCAATGTGCACAGCCTCCCATGCAGACTGTTGTCATTGGCAAATCCACCCATGCGCTTCTCGTATATCACACAGTGCAGTGTATCTACCATGAAACTATCAGCCTGAAACCGTCAGCCACAAATGCACTCGGGTAGTGCTCCTCTTGACCTGCTGAAGCCAGTTTCTGCACCTCCACCGCAAGCGCTGTCTGACCAGCGGGGAAAAGACACTAACAGTACCACCAAGCAGCCACGCCCCGTGCAGACGTAGTGTCGTCCGTCTGATACTACCGCAGCACACCAATTTCTCCAGGCCCTTGATTTCGCCTCTGACCAGGCACTGACCGGTCACTCCTCTGCGTGCAGCCACTGGCTGCTCCGCCGCCGTCCCTAACACCAGATCAGCCACGGCTTCACTCACGACTCTCACGTGTCCACATTGTTCGTCCTCTCCCAGCAGCAACACTACAGTCCATATAGAACGATTCTATGGACACGGTGAAATCAGCCGTGTCGTTAGAGACGGTACATAGCGTTTATCATCCCACATTCAGAACAGGGTAACTCGCGAGTGCTGCCTTGTTCACACCTCCTTATAACAGACTGCTCAGCCATCGTATTTACACTCGCACCATAGACCACATTTAACCGCAACATTCGACCGCCACATGCACTACATCTTCAAAATGTCACAGGCCTTCCCATGCCTTTTGGCTACGTAGTTTAAATGGAAAGAAAGAAAAGGCTTGACGTTAATGTACCGCCAATTATAAGAGCCAAATGTTTTTTTATTCCAGTTTTTGATCACAATATCAATTCCTTTGACGATGACCGGTTTCAGTCCGTAATGACGATCCTCAGATCTACAAATATACAAATATACACACCTAGAGAGCAGTGTGTCTTTCAACACAATACAGCAATACGTAGGGAATTTATGGCCAGACTATATAATTTTATTTATTGTCTGTTAATATATTGTTTAAACGTTTTCTGTGGGAGACATATCACGATGTATGTAAAGCCCTCTAGTGGATAAGTTCTTACGATCGGTGCGCGCCTACATAACATCGCGGCGGCTGACCCAACAGAGGGCGCTGATCATTGATCTGTCTTTTTTTTAGCTGTTAAATAGACATTTTATCTTTTGTAGGTATTTATAGGTTGCTAAAGGCAATGTATTACGTACATTAAGTTTTGACCGCAAATTCATCAAAAAGGGTCGGACGTATTCTTTTCATATACGAGGGCTATTACAAAAGCAAGGAACGATGGGTTGCGAAATGGAAACCACAGTGAAAATCAAAACTGTTTTATTTGCAACGGTTAGCTACACCTTCCAGCTACTTCTCTACACAGTCGTCGCTCAGACTTAGACATTTGTCGTAGCGTTGTACCAACTTTTCAATTCCCTCGTCATAGAAGACAGCTGCCAGTGTCTTTCGACAAATTTCTACTGTGGACTGCAGCTCGTTGTCTGTGCCAAAATATGGGCTTCGTAGCCAGCGGTTCATTTGAGCAGAGATGAACCTCAGGGGTAACCAATCACAGGCTGTATTATGGGTGATCAAACACTTCCGATCGAAAACGCTGCAGGAGCATCTTTATTGACCCTGCAGAGTGCGGCCGAGAATTGTCGTGTAGGACGAACTGCATGACAGTTATGTTAAGTGGATTACATAGCTTTAGGCGAATCTTTCACTAGGCCCTCCTACTTGGCGGGAGATGCTAATTTCTAGCCATCTTTACGTTCTCACTGTGAGCTCAGAACTGAAAAGAGCGACATGATGCGATTGACAGGCGTACTAGACACAGTGCCCAACGCATCTGTGCAAAGCTTCATCAGATTTTCAATGCATTTTCCATTTCGCGACCGATCGTTCCTTACTTTCCGAATAACCCTCATATTTCCTTTTAGTACTTTTATATGGGGAACTGTATTCGTCTTTTAATGTATCACAATTGGTTTCTATGATAGTTATCAATATTTAAAAGTCTGCTACATGTATTTTACCAAATGTGTTTTTATTAGATTACGTTTTTCGCGTAAATGATGACTACATTTAAGCCCACAGTAGCGACTCTTGGTAGGATGTAGGCAAACAGATTTCTGGTAGCTACTGAACTTCAGTAGCCAGTTGCAATAATGACTGTGTGAACGATGTGGCCTATTCTACACCTTATTTTAGATCTATGTGACAATGCTACGCTGATTATTTTTATGTGTTTTGACGATTCCATTACGGCCTTATCACTTTAGGACATGGTGTAGAAAAGGTACGTTTTACCGTATTTTATCTGTACATGTCCCTACTCGTATGACAGTATATTGTGATACGTATTGTTGTATTGTGTTGAAAGACACACTGCACGCAAGGTGTATATATTTGTATATTGTAGATCTGAGGATGGTCATTACGGACTGAAACCGGTCATCGTCAAAAGAATTGATATTGTGATGAAAGACTGGAATAAAAAACATTTGACAGTATTGGGTCGCTGTTCGTATACGCGACTATGTCGCAGCTGTTGAAAATTATAAAAGCGTCTGTCATGGGGTGATTAACTACAATTTGCCCTTTTCCTGACCTAGATATCTTTCCTGAAACCTAGTCACCCTACTAGCTGCAGCCCTAAGTCCCACATACTTCCCTCCGATCAAGGCGCCAAGACCTCAGCCAGTCACGTGACCCATCCTCGCTTATTCCTGTTCCAGCCTCTATTTCTACATCCCACTTACAGCCCAACATCGTCACCACACTGTTAAACATAGCGACCTATTATCTTTAATGCCCTATTACCCTCATCACCCCATCTTTCCTTTCTTCCTACCCACACAGCAGTTAACTGAAGTATCCTGGAGAGACTTGCTTTTGCATCATCATCATCATCGTCGTCGTCGTCGTCTTAGCGCCAGGCTCACTATTACTTTCTGCGTTACAGAACAACGCCAGCTGACAAAAAAATTGAAGCACGTAGAAGACAAGGTCAGCCTCCAGTTAACTTCCTGCACATATATAAATTATATAAGCAGGTCTGTAAATAATTAGAGTAGCAGCTTTGTCACACGTAGAACGGTCACTAGAATGCATTAGCATTGTTTGCGTTTTGCGTTGTTACCAGGCCTTGTAGGGTATATAACGTACGCGAACAGCGTTAGTTGTTTAGTGATCACTAGGTAGGACACGGAGATGCCGTGAATTCTTGCGAGACAGCGTTTGTGTCATGAGGTGCCAGCGCACTTCGCACATTGAAAGCAGATCAATACTCTATCAGTCACCAAAGTCGAGCCCCTCAATACTTGGATGTGTGGCTGTTTGGCAACATCGTCTGCCCTTGGCTCTAAGACACACACGTCACAGAAGTGGCATCCACTTCAAAGACTTGCGTCAAACCGTGGAGCCACACGGCGTTATAGTTAGCTGCACCTGATAGAGCTTGAAAGGGGGCTCATCGTGAGCCATCAGGTGGTCAGTTGGCCACATCGTTCAATATCCAGATTTACGGGGCATTCGTATGTGACACTGGTCCAATGTTGGTACATGATGGAAACGCGAGAGCAGGCGTTATCGCCGTCAAGTTTCCGTCCGCGGCATCTGATACCTCTTTTGTGCACCGAGCACATCGTACCCCTTGACTTATGCGCCTTCCATCCGAGACTAGTGGTAGCTGGAAAATGGAATTACCGTCCTGTGCCATTACCACCACAGCACAAACGTGTGCATTATTAGTAACGCCTTGATTGGGAAGCATGGACTGCTGATAAATTGCGTCGCATTTTTGGCGAGTATGAAAGCGACTTGAGGACAGCTCTCATCCCTCCAATGTTTTGCAGGCGTACAGTAGCGTTACTCTTGGCTTCGTGGTGTTTAAAGGCATCGCATATGATTACAAGTCTCTGCGGCAAGTGACTGAGGGACTTGTGAAAGTACGTCAAATACCACGTGTCCTAATGTGTTTTCTTTCAAGCGATAGTATCGCGTTGCCATTTTTCAACATGACAGCGTTCGTCCACACATGAGACGTGTGTCTATCAACCATCTCCGTGATGTTAAGGTACTTCGATGGTCAATAAGAGCCCCAACTGTGTCTCCTACAGACCACTTGTCGGACCAGTTCGGACGTTAAATGAGTATCTGGGAAGTCAAAGACCAGTTACGACAGTTGTGAGTCAATTTGCTTCAGGAAAAAAACCATACCAGTACTTGCATCCATGCATGAACGTCCTACTGATAAGTAGGCTCATACTGCCATATTCTTTGTAATTGTGATTCGGTTTTGTAATAATGAAAATAAAATTACATACCTTCTCAAGTCGAGAAGTTTCATTTCGTTTCCTCTTCCCCTTTTGGGTGTTTTACCTTTTCTTGTCAGGCAATGTAGATACGGTGCGTGGGGGAAACGTTTACGCTCTCTGTATCTTACAACACCTAGGTAACTGATAAGATCTGATACTGGTGAAATGAAACAGCGAGTTCGTCACATAGCTGTTGCCAATTAACGTTACTGCGTCAGCGTGCTGCTGTCTCCTGCAGTCGTCTCGTGTGTCAGTCACGAAGTCACGTATCTAGTCAGCCGAGCTCTATAGCTCACATCAGTACAGAGGCATTCGAAACGGATGTGGCCGAATGGAATCCTTTGTCTTGGAAGAAATATTTTATCAGACTTACTTGGCTGTCGGATGGAATAAACGTGGTGCCTTGAAGTTCATGGGTTAGGAACCAACGTCGTGGTTGATTCATAAATAATTCTGTGGGGACAAGGACTGACGGCATACGAAATTACCGGTGATGTGTCTATCGGATGGAGATGCTACATTCGATGCCTGCCTCCTCCTTCCCGCACTCCCCCCTTAGACTATTTGAACTATGTAGACTATTCATTCTCTTTCTCTTTCATTTTCACCAAAATAAAAGGAACCCAAAATGCTGCTGATTAGTAAAATGTTATTTAGGCTCGCCGCAGTTTATCGAAAAGTCGCAACGAACTGTGACTGTAATACCTTTTCTGCTTTGTATTTTCACGACCACTGAAAGCATTTTTAGGTTTGATTAATTTCGGCCGCCGTATACACATCCACGAGACTATTCCCAAATTCAACTAAACAGTTACGCGTAAGAAACCACACTCAGTTCCGAACTGGTGGGGGCTCAAGGCTTATGAATGAACACTCTAGTAGTTTAAATTAAACACTTACAAAACGTGCGTCAGTGTGCCTCACTATGACAAACTGAGTGTTTTAGCCACTGCGATTCTGCTGTGTGAAGGAAAACTCTTCATCCATAATACACGAACTTGGCCATTACTTGCTGGGTACAGACGAACACGTAGATTTTGGTAACAAAATTACAAAGCTGGGGGTCTCTAGCTTCCGCTGATGGGAATGCAGAGAGTGAATCGTATGGATTGCGCAATGACACGGATGCTCTTTCAGTCCTACTCTACAAATTGCCACGTGTTTATTTCTGGTCAAGAAAGGAGAAAAGGGAAGGTGTTATTTTCAAAGAAAATGGGCTGGTAATACATTTGGAGGAGAAGTGAGCGTGTTTCCTCGCCACCAGGACTTGGTAGAGCCCGGGCCAATAGCACTGGCTCCGTGCCGTCGGCGATTAATGACGTCATTACTCAGAGGCGCGGTGCGACGCGAGTCACGCAGACGTTAACGGCGGCTGGGGCTTAACTCCAGAGATAGCGGAAGAGCGAAGCTGTGTCGTCCGGGTACAACTGGACGGCTGCTCGGCGTAAGTCATACTAGAGACGCTACAGGCGCAGTATATGTCAGCGTACAACGAAAGAGGCTCTAATGTGTCTCTTCAGAATTCGATAAAATTGGATAATTTGCCGAAAGGTTTATCACCGTATTCTCCACTTTGACTTAGTGGCAACAATTGTGAAAGCAAGTTAGCAGCATTCCACAACGTACAGCCTAATGTGATGAGGAAAAAGTAAACTTTCGAACTAAGCGTTGAAGTGTAGATAGCACTAGTTTGTAGCACTGCACTCACGAGGTCCAGAAGTCTACAGATAGGATGACTCGCTGATTTGTCGACTGCCAGAAGAATGATTTTAATTCTCATTAATCTCAGTGCTTGAACACAGACCTACATCAATTAATGTAGACTATCTTAGTATCTGTCGTTGCCCAGTTCATTCCGTCTTTAATTAATCTCTCTCTTCCTTCGGCCTCTCATTGTCTATCTCCACCTTTCCCCTCTCTATCCATCTCCTCCTTCCCCTCTCTGTGTCCATCTGCTCCTTCAACCTCTGTCCATCTCCTCCCCCACCCCATCTAAGTCTGTTTCCTTTCCCCACTCTCTCTGACCCTCTCCTCCTCTCCCCTCTCTCTATCTCTTCCTCCTCCCCTCTCTTGTTCATCTCTTCTTTCTTCCTCTCTGTGTCGATCTTCTCCTCTTTCCCTTCTCTATCCATCTCCTACACTCAACCTCCTCGGTCCTCCTCTTTCCTTTCTCTCCATATCAGCCTTCCCCTGCCTCTATCCATCTCCTCCTCCCCTATTTGTGTCTTCTCCTCTCTGTCCGTCGCCGTCTACCTCCTTCTCACTTTAAGTTATTACCCCCAACCCAACAGGAGGTTGCTAGTTCTTACCCTCATACTACGTATTTCTTTCCAGATAGTCAGAAGCATGTGTAGGGAGTTCGGTTGAAATCCATCGAGGGATCACCTTACACGTGGTTTTGCCTGCGCACGCACGTGCCACATATGTTTAACATACTTCGCACATTGTTCACCTGTATTTTCACCCTGCAGTTTCATTTTCACGCAGCTCAATGTTTATGACGCCATATGTCCTAAACTATATGTCGTACAATTATACTCTTTCGCAGATATATTCAGCGGTATATATGATATTGTCGGCGGAATATGTTGCAGATACAGTTAGTAAGAAAGAAGTAATAAATTTAAACGTCACGCAGGATGCGACACCTTTTCGCGTATCTCAGTGTTTATGAGATGGTATCTCATGAACTGTATGTATCAAAATGATACAATTTAGTAGGTACATTCAGCGGCATATGTGGATACTGCGTACAAAATGTGTCGCGAATAAAGTTAGTAGAAAGAAGTAAGAATTTAATAAGTCACTGTTGATCCATAATGGACAGGGGACAGCAGCCGTAATTATCAACGAAATTCGCCAACAGAGATGTTATTTTACTTTATTTTCACTACCAGTTTCAGCTTTCCAATATGCGATCTTCAAGCCCCATATGCTTCTCTCAAAAATAAGCTATTTAGTCATACAGTGCCAATTATTCCTGGATGTCGCGAACACCGTATCTCACGTGCTTCATTCGGAGACTTTATTGCAACCGGGCCTCGTACACGTCCACCGCGGTGCTCGGGGGCCACAACAGAGTTGCGGCTCCTGAGGATTGGCTTATGAGAGCCCGAAACCGGTCGTGATAACAAAATAAATTTACAACTGAAGCGGTATTTTCAAACTCTGATTTATATCTTCAAGTGTGTCGATACAGGCGCTACAATATAATTTCTCTTTTACATTATACCATTTTTTTTGCCAGCTTATATTTACGAAGTATTTTGCTTCTCCCTTTAACATTTTCCTACCTAGTTAGTGTTTCTGTTACTGTAAATACGAGACTTACTGAAGCAAGACTTCATTGTTTTATAGCTGTCGACATTATTATTATACTTTTAATAAATTTGGCCCTGAACGCTGTGCGCGCAGATATAAAAGCTGGCAACCCTAGGCAAGTAAGCTGCTGTTCTGCTATTGCGACTACACCACAATGCGATGTCAACACCCCCACGGTCGGTAGTTTGTGTATTAAGCTTCAACATGATGTGTAAATTGAACGGGATCACTGCTGTCAGCTGCAGCAGGGCATCACGCAGAATCAGCAGCGACGAGTGAAAATCTGTACCGGACCGGAACTCGAACCCGGGATCTCCTGCTTACTAGGCAGGTACGTTAACCACTGCGCCATCCGGGACACAGCGCGGGCTGTCTCGGCACGCCTCAGGCTGATCCACACACCCACCGTGCCCCACCTATCCGCAGTCACAGTCTATTATACTCCATGTTCGCTATTCAGAGATTCCCACAGGAGATCGGAGGTATTTGTGCATCCGCACTGAAGAAGGTGGAGCCATTGCTCAGCTACGCATATCAGTTATACAGTTATATGAACGAAAGAACAGACGCCTTCAATTCATATAAGCTTCAACAGGATGTGTATCATATTATGGTTTTTACGAGGGTCACTCCAAAAGAAATGTACACTATTTTTGTAACAGTAGAGTTTTCATTCTGCATGTGTGAAAGTTTTACAGTATGTAGATACATCTTCCCGCTTGTTTTCAAACTTAGTTCAACCTGTTCCCGTGAGTGGTGCCGTCACTGCCTGTCTTCAAGATGGCTGCTGCACTTGACGTTCGTCAGAAGCAACGTGCTGTCATAGAATTCCTCTGCTGTGAAAACGAGACAGTGGGAAACACCCACAAGAGGTTGAAAAAGGTGTATGGAGATGCTACTGTCGATCGGAGTACAGTTAGTCAGTGGGCAAGCAGGTTACGTGATGATAGCGGGAACGGCAATATTTAGGATTGTCCTCACAGCCGCAGGCCTCGTACTGCACCCACTCCAGACAATGTGCAGAGAGTTAACGAATTGGTGACTGCTGACAGACGCATCGCAGTGAACGAGTTGTCACGCAACGGGGGATAGGGGAAGGAAGGGTTTGCAGAATACTGAAAGTGTTGGCGTTAAAAAAGATTTGTGCCAGGTGGGTTCCAAGGATGTTGACAGTGGCTCCCAAAGAAACAAGAGAAACGGTATGCAGTGAACTTTTGGAACAGTACGAGAATGGTGGAGATGAATTTCTTGGGAGAATTGTGACAGGTGATGAAACATGGCTCCATAATTTTTCACCAGAGACGAAGAGGCAGTCAGTGGAGTGACATCATGCAAATTAACCCAAGAAAAAAAATCAAAATCACACCTTCTGCTGGAAAAGTTATGGCTACGGTGTTTTTCGATTCCGAAGGACTCTTGCTTGTGGACATCATGCCCAGTGAAACCATCATAAATTCTGTTGCATATGTGACGACACTGAAAGAACTTCAAGCTCGACTGAATCGTGTTCGACCTCATGGGCTAAAGCAGGATGTTTTGCTGTTGCACGACAATTCACGGCCACATGTCAGTCAAAAAACCATGGAAGCGATCACAAAACTCGGATGGACAACACTGAAACACCCGCCTAACAGTCCTGACCTGGCTCCATGTGACTTTCATCTCTTTGGGAAACTGAAAGACTCTCTTCGTGGAACAAGGTTTGAAGATGATGACTCCCTTGTGCACGCTCCAAAACAGTGGCTCCAACAGGTTGGTCCAGAATTTTACCGTGCGGGTATACAGGCGCTGGTTCCAAAATAGCGTAAGGCAGTTGAGAGGGATGGAAATTGTGTAGAGAAATGAAAATATTGTTCCTAATGCATGTATCTACACACTGTAAAACTTTCAAACGTGTAGAATAAAAGATGGATTTAAAAGAAAATAGTGTGCATTTCTTTTGGGGTGACCCTCGTATTTGTGTATATGCTACATGTATTCTGCATTTTATTTTAATTCATGTCAGCGTGTTGGTGTCATTGTTTCTATTCCAAAAAATTTTTTTGAGACTAATATTCGAGAATGTTTATGTAGCCTGTTTTTAATACCTGTCGTACTACCACCTGGTATAATGTTATCTTAACATAGTTCACACTGCATATATATAATACTATTTATATTTGCCGATCACAGAACAGACCGAAATCGATCATACATAAATGTAGTTCTGCTATCAAGCTTTAGCGTTAAAGCGAATCATAATCAAGATTTTCTGGATCGCTGCTTCTCTTCAGTGTGACGATGTCCCTAAAGCGCAATATAAGAATACTGGTACGGTTAGTCATCTCATGTGGTTCTAGAAGTCCTGAAGGAAAATTACAACCTCACGATCGCTCCATGTTTTGGACAACCTTCTTCGTCGGCCATTCACATATACAGGGTGTTTTAAAAATGACCAGTATATTTGAAACGGCAATAAAAACTAAACGAGCAGCGATAGAAATACACCGTTTGTTGCAATATGCTTGGGACAACAGTACATTTTCAGGCGGACAAACTTTCGAAATTACGGTAGATACAATTTTCAACAACAGATGGCGCTGCAAGTGATGTGAAAGATATAGACGACAACGCAGTCTGTGGGTGCGCCATTCTGTACGTCGTCTTTCTGCTGTAAGCGTGTGCTGTTCACAACGTGCAAGTGTGCTGTGGACAACATGGTTTATTCCTTAGAACAGAGGATTTTTCTGGTGTTGGAATTCCACCGCCTAGAACACAGTGTTGTTGCAACAAGACGAAGTTTTCAACGGAGGTTTAATGTAACCAAAGGACCAAAAAGCGATACAATAAAGGATCTGTTTGAAAAATTTCAACGGACTGGGAACGTGACGGATGAACGTGCTGGAAAGGTAGGGCGACCGCGTACGGCAACTACAGAGGGCAATGCGCAGCTAGTGCAGCAGGTGATCCAACAGCGGCCTCGGGTTTCCGTTCGCCGTGTTGCAGCTGCGGTCCAAATGACGCCAACGTCCACGTATCGTCTCATGCGCCAGAGTTTACACCTCTATCCATACAAAATTCAAACGCGGCAACCCCTCAGCACCGCTACCATTGCTGCACGAGAGACATTCGCTAACGATTTAGTGCACAGGATTGATGACGGCGATATGCATGTGGGCACCATTTGGTTTACTGACGAAGCTTATTTTTACCTGGACGGCTTCGTCAATAAACAGAACTGGCGCATATGGGGAACCGAAAAGCCCCATGTTGCAGTCCCATCGTCCCTGCATCCTCAAAAAGTACTGGTCTGGGCCGCCATTTCTTCCAAAGGAATCATTGGCCCATTTTTCAGATCCGAAACGATTACTGCATCACGCTATCTGGACATTCTTCGTGAATTTGTGGCGGTACAAACTGCCTTAGACGACACTGCGAACACCTCGTGGTTTATGCAAGATGGTGCCCGGCCACATCGCACGGCCGACGTCTTTAATTTCCTGAATGAATATTTCGATGATCATGTGATTGCTTTGGGCTATCCGAAACATACTTGAGGCGGCGTGGATTGGCCTCCCTATTCGTCAGACATGAACCACTGTGACTTCTTTCTGTGGGGACACTTGAAAGACCAGGTGTACCGCCAGAATCCAGAAACAATTGAGCAGCTGAAGCAGTACATCTCATCTGCATGTGAAGCCATTCCGCCAGACACGTTGTCAAAAGTTTCGGGTAATTTCATTCAGAGACTACGCCATATTATTGCTACGCATGGTGGATATGTGGAAAATATCGTACTATAGAGTTTCCCAGAACGCAGCGCCATCTGTTGTTGAAAATTGTAACTACTGTAATTTCGAAAGTTTGTGTGCCTGAAAATGTACTGTTGTCCCAAGCATATTGAAACAAACGGTGTATTTCTATCGCTGCTCGTTTAGTTTGTATTGCCGTTTCAAATATACCGGTCATTTTTGAAACACCCTGTATAAGCAACACAAGATAACGAAATATTGGGTGGATCTGCAAGTACAATGTGATATTAGAGAAAGATTTGCTCCTTCTTGATTGATACTGGAGTATTGTACTTTCTCTAGGACATGTACTGACACATCATGAATAGCTCACAAGTTGCTAGAGGAAGCTTACAGAGAGAAAAAAAAACCTGTAGCAAAAGGCAGAGATTGAAACGTAACCATTAAATAATTGAGAACTTTTGGTACGTGTGCATCTCTGAGATAAGCGGTTAGTTCAGCAGACGAAGTCAGCGCTGCACAACAATCCATTTATAAGAACCATGACTTGTTCAGTTGCTTTGTAAGCTAACGTCGTAGCTGAAACTGCAATGTACGTTTGATCGCTGGAATTCGAAGTGGAGAGAAAAAGTTAGAAGCCCGGTAGTGAAAGAAATTTTCATCAGCAGGTACAGGCGAAGAATTAGAGGCATGAATCGGTCAATCACTAGACTTCGGACTAACATCCCGCGATAAATTCCAGCATGTGCTAGGGAGCAAGGAGGAAGCTTCGAGTGGTAAGGTGCCAGATCGCGAATAAGCACAATTCTTAATCGTTATATTTGTGTAATCAATTTTATTAATCGATGTTAGCTCGAGCTTCTTCAGTACAACACAATTACTCAACACAGTGTTTGTTAAAACAATGTTTACCTTGAAAACGGGTCTCTACATTGACTAAGTGAATAGAACAATATTTATGCAGTACATTTTTTAGACAATATTTGTGAAATTAATAAGCTATGAAGGTCTTCAAAAGACAACAAATTATAAAATAACTCCTACTTCAGCGAAATTGCAGAAGTTCGTTTCCAATAACACTCGAGTAAAAGAAGCGGATTCCTGAAATAATGAGGTTCATAGGCGTTGATGCAAGCATTAAAAGAAGCAACATGATAATACGTGCTTCTTAACAAGCCAACTGGTGCGTCGGAATAGTAATAACAATCTTTATATAAGGCAGCATAAAAAATAACTATAACAAAGAGAAAAACACAGTCAAAAAAAGCATTTCAATCGTTGGGACACAATTTAGAAAATTAGTAATAGTTTACACTTTATTCGAAATAAACGTGTACAGAAGATGTCATTAGTAGGTAATACTATAGTGAAATTCGTAACTGACATGAAGACGAAGCTTCCTGTTACCTCCTGTATGTAAAGGCAATCAGTCAGGTTTCGTGCAAGATGCGCACGCCAATCGCACTTCATTTCGAGTGAAAAGAAGACAGTCACTGGAACAGTTGATGAATGCTACGGCACATTAGTATACAACAATGCACCATGATGGGTATTAGTGGATTACTGTTTCCGCGGCTTTATACCAGCCTTCAGGAATCTCAAGGCAAATTACGACCTAAAATTTAAAAAACGGGTGTTTATTTGCAAAAAACTTGTAATCGACGATGCAAAATCTGGAAAAATGGGATAGTATATTTTCAGTATTGCATCAGAAACGCCTTCCTACCATTTTCAAAAAATAACTCATTGGTTTTGCTTGACTTTTGAATTGGACAGAAACATCTCTGTGGAGGACGACGAAAAGATAATTAACATAATTCGGATTCCACCCGGAAGTAATATTGTGATTGCGCCTTTTGATAAAGAAACTTTTTGACAGTGTAGAAAATTGTCGGACAATATAATTTCCGATTTTTCTGTCATTTCAGGATTATCGATGGAACAGTATCGTGAAATTTAAGCCATTTGTGCATTGTATGTCTGCATCGACACATTTTTAGGATTTGATCAAGTATACCTGGTCCACAGCAGAATATACAGAACAACTGCCGCGACCATTTCTTACCCCATTCCAGTTCTGTCTAAATAGAACTAGTAATTACGGTGAAGTGCATGAACGCATTCATTTTTATTTTTCTTTTACCAGATGTGCCTGATGTAAGGAAAGTATTTGTTATCATCATCCTACAGACATTTCACATTTTTGTGACAACAGGTAATAAACATGGAACCGTTTCATTGTTTGTAAAATATACATTATTCAAAAATTATCATAAGAACTCTGCTACAGGAATTGTTCTAAATATTTCATACCAGCAAATAAAGTTTCAATTCGTGGAAGTCGTCTGTAATGTAACATCTTGCACTACCTTGATTTTGTTTCCTATGATAATCGCTTGTGTAGCAATTACATCCGGAACAGTTACCTGACGATATGAACCGCAAATATTTAAAACATTACTGATTTCGGACATTTTTGGTACGATTTAAGTGCTCCAAATTCGCGTGTAACACTTAGCGCTTCACGCTACGCTGCGGTACGTTCTTTTGTCGCCGCGCGTTGTGGCCGCGTGGTTTGAGGCACCATGTCACAGATTTCACGGCCGTTCCCGCCGGAGGTTCGAGTCCTGTGCTGTTCTTAGCACAAGCCAGTTTCAGCATAACGCTAGTGTGTGAGTCTAGGGACCGATGGCCTAAGTAGTTTGGTTCCGTAGGAATTCACACACATTTGAATATTTTGTTCTGTTGTCCCGGTTGAATGCTAATGCGCGCCGGAGAGGAAGGGCTGTAAAAATCGCTGTTGTAAGCGGTACTTCATGCAGCACAAATGAGTAACTTGAGCACATAAAAAAATACTTGATGTGTGAATATCTTTCGGTGTCTTCTTCCTGTGCGAACAATTTCTGGGTCTCGAGATGTGGGGTTGGACCATTACCATGAGAGATGGCGAACTCGTGCAATCCATTTAAGTCGGCGTTGTCCAGTCCGACCCCTGGTGACGAGGAGAGTAAATACGTGCTCGTCAGTTATGACAAGAGACACTGATACATGCTATCTATCCCACGCATTCGCACAGGTATGAACTTGTGGCATTACAATGAGCTCGGCATGCTGACACTGGGTTTCAACCTCTGCCTTCTATCTTCTATCGTAGAACAATGAGTCAACAGCGCAAATGTCTCTTTCTGAGCGAACTGCACGAGTGAAAATGAAAGGGCCACATCTACAAAGTCCCACGAGTTTGGAGTTTCATGTGATGGAGACCATTATTTGCGATGATATTGTGATGTATATGTGGGAAGTAGTAAACCCATACTTCACTTTTACAGGCTCAGGAACTTAAGTGACTGGAATTACGTACTATCTGGGCCAAGAGATTGATGTGCTGAGCCCCTGGGGATGCCACTTGCCTTAAGTTTGCAGCGAAAGGCCAAACAGCTGTGCGCCAGCATCGAGTAACAGAACGGCTTTCCGTAAAAGGGAAGTACAGCAGCACAGACATAATTCGGCTACTGCTCAGATATCTGCCGAGGGTCTTGTTCTCAGATTGTTTTTGATCGATCTTTCTTTGAGCTTGCATTAATCTGATGATCTTTCTACGATTCACTGGTAACCTGTTCTTTAATTTGCTTTGATGGTGGAGTATCTGAATCATGTCATAGACATCACGAGGTACCAAGATCCAGGAGTGCTACTAAAGCAAGATATGCAGATCCTGAGTAAAGTTTGGAAAGTAGGAGAGATATACTGGTAGGATTGTTTGATAACGTAAAATGACAGAATTTCTCAGGAAAATAGTTATAAGCTATAGGGTAAGACGGGTAATACACTATAACCACAAGAACGATGAAAAAATAAGAATAGATATCACAGAAATACTCCGATTAAAAATGGTGTAAGACAATGACACAGTCTTTCTCCCCCACTATTCAAGCAGTGCATCGCACTAACAGTGACAGAAATAAAGAACAAGGTATTGGGTGGTATAAAAATTCGGAGTGAAACTGTATCAACGACAATAATTGCTGACGACATTGTTATTTTCAGCGAAAGTCAGGAAAATTGTAGGGACAATTTGATTGAGATGGTCCAATGAAAATAGACTATAGACTGGGAGTAAATCAAAGAAGGATAAAAGTAATGACGAGTAGCAGAAATGAGATAAGCTATTAGCATCACAGAAACTGGTAACTACGAAGCAGACGAAATAAAGGAACTATCCTACTTCTAAGAAAAAAATTCGCATGATGAATGAAGCAAAAGGGATGTATGAAGCAAATCAGTACAGAGGAAGAGAGCATCCCTCGAATGAAGAATTTATGGGAATGTACATTTGAAGCATAGCATAGTACGGAAGTGATCATGGACAGATGGGAAACCGGAAAAGAAGAGAATAGAAGGGTTTGAGATGAGGCGATAGAGAAGGTTACTGGAAGTTAGGTGGACTGATATGAAATAAGGACTTTTTCCGCAGAATCAGCTAGTAAATCCACAAATCGAAACGCAACTAAGGCTAAGGAGGGAGAAGACGATAGGAAACGTGTAAAAGTCGCAAGACATGAGAAAGAGAAAAGACGCATATGGGGTCACGTCGGCAACAGACTCGACAGAATTGTTTCATCGTTCGTCGGTGAGAGGTGAGGGGAGATGGGTCAGAGGTCTATTGAATCTCAGGTAAACGTCTGCTTCAGGACAGTATCTGCACCGCTTCCCTGAACGGTTCCTTGTTGGCAACCGTGATGCAGTACCTCTTTGGTTTTCCTCGTTATCGGCCAACGCTCTATACCGCGACTCATCAGTCCGGCGACCGGCTTCTTTGCTTTTCAATGACAGCTTTCCTCAGCTCATGCTTACCTCTGTTCCCTGTTACGAGCAAACAGAAAAGGTGTGTAGGTCACAAGTTTGGGCATAAAGTCACCTTCTCGGCCATGGAGGCTGTTGACAGGGTACTGTTGAAGACTATGAATCTCCCCACTGACTTCGATGCCATGGGTGACCTTGTGAAGAAGGTTTTTGAAAGACCTAATGAAACATTCGACCTAGATGAAATTTACAATCAGTCTGTCCTATCTAACGGAAGAATAGCCTTCGATTGGAGAACGACCTTTCTGGAATCATATGTGCACACATATTTCCCATGACAACAGCAATACAGACAGGACCGTTAAATGCACATAATAGCAGGCTGGTCATGCAGGAGCTTCAGAGGGTGGTGGAGGAGATGAGCCTTATGTGCTCTGTCTACAGGAGCCATACTCTCTTGCAGGGAAGATTGCATTTGCGGCTGTACACTGGCAAGTGGTAAGCTTTGGGGATGACCTGAAGACCACCACCATAGTGGTTAACAAAGCGTTAAGAATCACAGTGCATTCACATTTGTCCGATGATCACTGTGTAGAGCTCCAGTCGCATCATGTTCTTCCAGTACGGAACCAATATGGAAGTATACCTTGACCAACTAGTGCAGGTAACTACGGCGCTGAGGGGGCTCAAAATTTTTGTGGTGGCAGACGTGAATGCTAAATCCCCCCTATGGCACAGTGGCACTCGGGATGAAAGAGACGGAAAAAAGGAGGAGACCATCATGTCTTTACAGTTTCGTATCGCCAATAGACCAGGAAACATCTCCCCCCCCCCCCCCCCCACCTATACTGGCTGAGGGGGTGAGGACACGAACATCGACACCACGTTAATGTCAGCAAATATTATTGGCGATGTTCGGAATTGGATGGTCAGAGACAGGGTCACCAAAAGTGACCACAATCTAATCACTTTCACGTTCTCTGACAGAGAGCGCCGCTAGTACATAGAGTGGGAAGTGCACCTCAACTACAATAGAACTGAATGGGAGCGCCTTGCAAGAGAGTTTGACGCCCCAACGTGGCCGGAAGGTGACGAAGGCGTCAACAGACAAGCCGAAGAGCTGGTGAGTGCAATCACCAGAGCGGTGAGGGCAGCTGTTCCAAAAAGGAGGAGAGCCGCAGACCATGGCGACTTCTGTCTCTAAGCTGGTCGTAGGTTGTGTTCCAAAAATGAACAGCACAGAGACAGAAGTGATGACACTTTCTACAGGACCTGACCATCATTTTTCAGGACAATGCTCAAGCACATACAGTGCAAGCTGTTACTGATTTGTTTGACTGATGGGTATACTAAGTGCTATACCACCTGCTGGAATCCCCTGACTTAAGGTCTCGTGAGTTCAACTCGATTTCTGAACTGAAGGAAACACTTCACGGCATTCGCTTCAGAGCTGCTACAAATTCGTCGGGCAATAGTCCGCGCGGCTCGAACTGCCAACACAACTGGCACTGCTAAGAGTATCCTACGACTTCCACATCGCTGGCAACGGGTTACACAAAATTCTGGTGACGACTTTGAAGGTCACTAAAACTTTGAAACAAGTATCCATTTTGTACGAGTTGTAAGTAAATAGTTCGCACCATTAAAGTTCCAACCCTCGTATGAACACCTGACACTGAAAGTTACATCATATTACTGGCATAAAATCCTTGGCTTCGAACAGCAATTCAGTTACATATCCCGTGCTCAGTATAACATCTAACTGCAACCACTTAAATACGTACTACATTTCGTTAGTCAAGTTTCAAGATGCATAAACTATATGAGAGATATTATTTTCTAGGTACGAATAAAAGCAAATTTTGGAGCATAAGTACAACTAATGTACAGACGTACATGGTTATTCTTAAGTAACTAGAAGCCATATAGAAAATAAACACGTGTCAGTGTATAGAGCATCTTTCTCATATTGCTTGTGCTAATCGTGGACACAGTTTGTTATGCGGCGAATGTCAATATCTGCCAGCAGTTGACTGAAGTCACTGACAGGGATTGCCCAAGAAGGCGCAACAGTAGCCCGCTCTGGAATTCTGTTCACTGGGTTGCCTGTCTGCAGGGCGAACTGATTCGTTAGGACAATGAGGAGATGGTTTGTCTACATCTTCTGACACGACCATGCGCAACTAGCCATGGCGTATTGCAAATCGATACTTGGAGAGACGCTCTGACCACTGATACATGTCATTTTTTGTACGTTTTATAGTTTTGGGGAGGTCATGTTCTGAAACCCTGGTGTTACTTGTGAACAACACAGTATAAATGTACTAGGCATCGTTACGGACCTATAGACTACCGGAAAACAGTACATAAGATACAAGGTGTAAAGGGTGAAGTGCAGATATTTTTCAATGTGGAATCTTAATATGTACGAGCAGCAGTGTGTTGGTTATTTTTATCCTGAGACGAACAGTCTTCCCACAAACACGTCACAGACTTTATGACCTGGTTTTCTTCACAGTCGCAAGTACTAAAATGGACTTCGCCTGTCAGTGTATATCACCCGTTTTTCATCCAGAGTCCACACTCCAGCACCTGACCTGCTGCCCAGCGGAAAATAAGCATTAATGGCTTGCTCTTGGCATCATATGACTTGTAATAGCTATAATTATTTATCAGCAAATACTGATGTAATATTGTTCATTATACCATACTCAGTTATAAACGAAAATGTTTTCACTAACACAAGTTACACTGTGTATATTCAAATTGTAATACAATTAAATGGTTATTAATGGGTCAATCGTTCACTGGAAAATGATTTGGAAACAGAAAATGGGGAAAAACAGCCAATGTTGAACTCTGCAGTCTACAGTAAGTTCTGTGTGCCGCAAAATTTTACTGGGTTGCCATCCAATTTAATTAAAATTGAGAAAATTGAATATAAGAACTGATTTAATCAATGAACTGATAAGCATTACTAACGTGTTAACATCAACAAAAAGATTCCAATGAATATACGGAATGAGCATGTGGGAACAACTCTCAAATGATAAATCAAATAATTCCGAGCAAGCAGGAGCTTAATCCCCCCTCCCCCAAGAAAAGATAACCAGACAAAAATCTAGAAACATAAGGCCTGTCTTTTGCGCTTCAGAAACGGCATGTTGGATAGTTAAAATAATCTTACAAAAGCGTGAAAGGGGGGGGGGGTTGTTGATTGAGAAACAGTCAATACAGTTTATTGACATAAAATATCATATTAAAAATTCATAAAGTAATTTTAAACTATGATTTGTTGGTGCCTGTTGCTTAATTATTTTACTCACTTATACTATTAGTGGTGAGGTATATTGCGGCGGGAAACAAAAAACAAAATATTAGGTGTGTATGCAAAAAGTTAATGCAAACATACACGATTTAGACACCCAAGAGCAGAGACAAAAAGAATTTTCCCCATCACAATAAATCAAAGGCTCAGAAGTTCATCCCCATAGGTACGATATTATTATTGTGAATAGAAATACCGTGGAAGACTTTCCGACAAATAAATATGTCTGCATCGTCTTCCGCGTGAAACTAAGGTACGCTGGCGTGAAACACTCGCAAATGCCGTGAACATTGAAGAAACAATCAAAATTACTAGGACTCCTGAAAACTTCAAAAATACAAAATATGTAAATGGTATCGACACAAAGAGCAGTAAAATATCATGCTGAATTAAGAATGAAACTTACACAAGTAGGTACTGAAATTACACACAGTGAAACAGTCGCCATATAGTACGGACAAAGCTATCCAATCTTGAAAGCGAAACAAAATGGAAAGCAGAAGAAATTAAAACAAACACACACACACACACACACACACACACACACACACACACACACATACACACACACACACGAGGAAACTTCACACTTACACTCCAGGTAAAAGAGATATCAGATAATTGAATTTTAAACCTGTCCTAAAGTAACGAACTTCTTATACCACGTGTTCTGGTTACACACCACAAGGACTCGAAAACTTACTAAATACAGAAAATGTACTCGTGACTAAGTTCTGAAAACTGAACTAGTACATCAAAAGCGTTCGTCAGTTAGAGTAGTTACACGCCGTCACACATTAACATACTCACCTACGCCCAGTCACTCTTAAGACCACACTGTTACTACCACAGCAGACAGCAACATGCTATACTACTATCACATAAAATACAAATTCAATTTGCACACTCACGATTCACTTATACAGAGGATGAAGAGAGAGAGGAAATTTGGAAGCACAAAATGTAGGTAATATGTATAGGATTAGTTGGTTACCGCAAAAATTGATACTTTAATGCAACTCTGTACCAATGAATGGTGATAAACATGAATTACAAAACTAAATTGCAAATGGTTGTGCATCACAACACGAAATACAAATTAAATAACCTGAAACGAATCTAACAGAGATGTTTCACATACTGTGGAATATTTATTTTATTGCTCTCTCTAAACCTACTCCCCTTTTCATATAACAGGTCATGTTTTTAACACTTTTTAAATATTACATGTTTTGGTGGCTTGCAAAGTTATACTATTATCTCAGAAAATTTTTGAAAATAATAATAATAATAATAAAGTATCACTGAAAAACGTTCAAGCACTAATTCTACATCTACATCTACATTGATACTCCGCAAGCCACCCAACGTTGTGTGGCGGAGGGCACTTTACGTGCCACTGTCATTACCTCCCTTTCCTGTTCCAGTCGCGTATGGTTCGCGGGAAGAACGACTGTCTGAAAGCCTCCGTGCGCGCTCTAATCTCTCTAATTTTACATTCGTGATCTCCTCGGGAGGTATAAGTAGGGGGAAGCAATATATTCGATACCTCATCCAGAAACGTACCCTCTCGAAACCTGGCGAGCAAGCTACACCGCGATGCAGAGCGCCTCTCTTGCAGAGTCTGCCACTTGAGTTTATTAAACATCTCCGTAACGCTATCACGGTTACCAAATAACCCTGTGACGAAACGCGCCGCTCTTCTTTGGATCTTCTCTATCTCCTCCGTCAGACCGATCTGGTACGGATCCCACACTGATGAGCAATAAATACTCAAGTATAGGTCGAACGAGTGTTTTGTAAGCCACCTCCTTTGTTGATGGACTACATTTTCTAAGCACTCTCCCAATGAGTCTCAACCTGGTACCCGCCTTATCAACAATTAATTTTATATGATCATTCCACTTCAAATCGTTCCGCACGCATACTCCCAGATATTTTACAGAAGTAACTGCTACCAGTGTTTGTTCCGCTATCATATAATCATACAATAAAGGATCCTTCTTTCTATGTATTCGCAATACATTACATTTGTCTATGTTAAGGGTCAGTTGCCACTCCCTGCACCAAGTGCCTATCCGCTGCAGATCTTCCTGCATTTCGCTACAATTTTCTAATGCTGCAACTTCTCTGTATACTACAGCATCATCCGCGAAAAGCCACATGGAACTTCCGACACTATCTACTAGGTCATTTATATATATTGTGAAAAGCAATGGTCCCATAACACTCCCCTGTGGCACGCCAGAGGTTACTTTAACGTCTGTAGACGTCTCTCCATTGATAACAACATGCTGTGTTCTGTTTGCTAAAAACTCTTCAATCCAGCCACACAGCTGGTCTGATATTCCGTAGGCTCTTACTTTGTTCATCAGCCGACAGTGCGGAACTGTATCGAACGCCTTCCGGAAGTCAAGAAAAATAGCATCTACCTGGGAGCCTGTATCTAATATTTTCTGGGTCTCATGAACAAATAAAGCGAGTTGGGTCTCACACGATCGCTGTTTCCGGAATCCATGTTGATTCCTACGTAGTAGATTCTGGGTTTCCAGAAATGACATGATACGCGAGCAAAAAACATGTTCTAAAATTCTACAAGAGATCGACGTCAGAGATATAGGTCTATAGTTTTGCGCATCTGCTCGACGACCCTTCTTGAAGACTGGGACTATCTGTGCTCTTTTCCAATCATTTGCAACCGTCCGTTCCTCTAGAGACTTGCGGTACACGGCTGTTAGAAGGGGGGCAAGTTCTTTCGCGTACTCTGTGTAGAATCGAATTGGTATCCCGTCAGGTCCAGTGGACTTTCATCTATTAAGTGATTCCAGTTGCTTTTCTATTCCTTGGACACTTATTTCGATGTCAGCCATTTTTTCGTTTGTGCGAGGATTTAGAGAAGGAACTGCAGTGCGGTCTTCCTCTGTGAAACAGCTTTGGAAAAAGGTGTTTAGTATTTCAGCTTTACGCGTGTCATCCTCTGTTTCAATGCCATCATCATCCCGTAGTGTCTGGATATGCTGTTTCGAGCCACTTACTGATTTAACGTAAGACCAGAACTTCCTAGGATTTTCTGTCAAGTCGGTACATAGAATTTTACTTTCGAATTCAATGAACGCTTCATGCATAGCCCTCCTTACGCTAACTTTGACGTCGTTTAGCTTCTGTTTGTCTGAGAGGTTTTGGCTGCGTTTAAACTTGGAGTGGTGCTCTCTTTGCTTGCGCAGTAGTTTCCTAACTTTGTTGTTGTACCACGGTGGGTTTTTCCCGCCCCTCACAGTTTTACTCGGCACGTACCTGTCTAAAACGCATTTTACGATTGCCTTGAACTTTTTCCATAAACACTCAACATTGTCAGTGTCGGAACAGAAATTTTCGTTTTGATCTGTTAGGTAGTCTGAAATCTGCCTTCTATTACTCTTGCTAAACAGATAAACCTTCCTCCCTTTTTTTATATTCCTATTAACTTCCATATTAAGGGATGCTGCAACGGCCTTATGATCACTGATTCCCTGTTCTGTACATACAGAGTCGAAAAGTTCGGGTCTGTTTGTTATCAGTAGGTCCAAGATGTTATCTCCACGAGTCGGTTCTCTGTTTAATTGCTCGAGGTAATTTTCGGTAGTGCACTCAGTATAATGTCACTCGGTGCTCTGTCCCTACCACCCGTCCTAAACATCTGAGTGTCCCAGTCTATATCTGGTAAATTGAAATCTCCACCTAAGACTATAACATGCTGAGAAAATTTATGTGAAATGTATTCCAAATTTTCTCTCAGTTGTTCTGCCACTAATGCTGCTGAGTCGGGAGGTCGGTAAAAGGAGCCAATTATTAACCTAGTTCGGTTGTTTAGTGTAACCTCCACCCATAATAATTCACAGGAACTATCCACTTCTACTTCACTACAGGATAAACTACTACTAACAGCGACGAACACTCCACTACCGGTTGCATGCAATCTATCCTTTCTAAACACCGTCTGTACCTTTGTAAAAATTTCGGCAGAATTTATCTCTGGCTTAAGCCAGCTTTCTGTACCTATAACGATTTCAGCTTCGGTGCTTTCTATCAGCGCTTGAAGTTCCGGTACTTTACCAACGCAGCTTCGACAGTTGACAATTACAATACCGATTGCTGCTTGGTCCCCGCGTGTCCTGACTTTGTCCCACACCCGTTGAGGCTGTTGCCCTTTCTGTACTTGCCCAAGGCCATCTAACCTAAAAAACCGCCCAGCCCACGCCACACAACCCCTGCTACCCGTGTAGCCGCTTGTTGCGTGTAGTGGACTCCTGACCTATCCAGCGGAACCCGAAACCCCACCACCCTATGGCGCAAGTCGAGGAATCTGCAGCCCACACGATCGCAGAACCGTCTCAGCCTCTGATTCAGACCCTCCACTCGGCTCTGTACCAAAGGTCCGCAGTCAGTCCTGTCGACGATGCTGCAGATGGTGAGCTCTGCTTTCATCCCGCTAGCGAGACTGGCAGTCTTCACCAAATCAGATAGCCGCCGGGAGCCAGAGAGGATTTCCTCCGATCCATAGCGACACACATCATTGGTGCCGACATGAGCGACCACCTGCAGATGGGTGCACCCTGTACCCTTCATGGCATCCGGAAGGACCCTTTCCACATCTGGAATGACTCCCCCTGGTATGCACACGGAGTGCACATTGGTTTTCGTCCCCTCTCTTGCTGCCATTTCCCTAAGGGGCCCCATTACGCGACTGACGTTGGAGCTCCCAACTACCAGTAAGCCCACCCTCTGCAACTGCCCGGATCTTGCATACTGAGGGGCAACCTCTGGAACAGGACAAGCAGCCATGTCGGGCCGAAGATCAGTATCAGCCTGAGACAGAGCCTGAAACCGGTTCGTCAGACAAACTGGAGAGGCTTTCCGTTCAGCCCTCCGGAATGTCTTTCGCCCCCTGCCACACCTTGAAACGACCTCCCACTCTACCACAGGTGAGGGATCAGCCTCAATGCGGGCAGTATCCCGGGCAACCACAGTCGTAGTCCGATCAGGGGATGCGTGGGACGAGCTGGCCGTCCCCGACAAACCCCCATCCGGACCCCCACAGTGATGCCCATTGGCAACAGCCTCAAGCTGTGTGACCGAAGCCAACACTGCCTGAAGCTGGGAGCGAAGGGATGCCAACTCAGCCTGCATCCGAACACAGCAGTTGCAGTCCCTATCCATGCTAAAACCTGTTTTGCAAAGAACGTCTGAACTAATCTACAGAGAGCGCAAACAAATCGACAAAATTTAAACGGTTATTAAAATACAAGATTGCCTAGTAAATGCAGTAATGCTGCTACTTGCGCACTGCTGACACTGCTCGGCGGCGGAAGGAGACTAAGCGAAATTACACTATTCAGGTACTAAAACGCGATGCTACACTCTCAAATACTATAATACGCCCGAAATTTATGAATTAAACAATGCAAGTACCAAAAACACGCAAAGAAATTAAGAATTAAACTATGTAACAAACGAGTGAGCTAGGAGTATACGACTTGCTGCTCAGCTGCTTATCCAACGGCGGCAGGGAGCACACATTATGCATGTGTTCCAAATTACTGAAGGGCACAAGGAAACTGGCATAGGCATGCGTATCCAAATGGCTCTGAGCACTATGGGACTTATCATCTATGCCGGGAATCGAACCCGGGAACCCGGGCGTGGGAAGCGAGAACGCTACCGCATGACCACGAGATGCGGGCATGCGTATCCAAATACAGAGATATGTAAACAGGCAAAATACAGCGCTGAGGTCGGCAAACGCCTATATAAGACAACAAGTGTCTGGTGCAGTTGTTAGATCGGTTACTGGTGCCAAAATTGCAGGTTATCAAGATTTAAGTGAGTTTGAACCTGGTGTTATAGTCGGCGCACAAGCGATGGGATACAGCATCTCCGAGGTAGCGATGAAGTGGGGACTTTCCCACACCAGCATTTCACGAGTGTACCGTGAATATCAGGAAACCGGTAAAATATCTCCGACATCGCTGCGGCCGCAAAAAGATCGTCAAGAACAGGACCAGCGACGACTGAAGAGAATTATTCAACGTCACAGAAGTGCAACTCTTCCGCAAATTGCTGCAGATTTCAATGTTGGGCCATTAACAAGTGTCAGCGTGCGAACCATTCAACGAAACATCATCGATATGGGCTTTCGGAGAAGAAGGACCACTCATGTACGCTTGATGACTGCACGACACAAAACTTTACGCCTCGCCTGGGCCCGTCAACACCGACATTGGACTGTTGATGAATGGAAACATGTTGCCTGGTCGGACGAGTCTCGTTTCAAATTGTATCGAGTGGATGGACGTGTAGGTGTATGGAGACAACCTCGTGAATAATGGACCTCGCTTGTCGGCAGGGGACTGTTCAGCTGGTGCAGGCTCTGTAATGGTGTGAGGCGTGTGCAGTTGGAATGATATGGGACCCTTGATACGTCTAGATACGACTCTAGCAGGTGACACGTAGGTCTGTCTGATCACCTGCATCCATTCATGTCCATTGTGCATTCCGACAGTCTTGAGCAATTTCAGCAGGACAATGTGACATCCCACACGTGGCTACAGAGTGGCTCCAGGAACAGTCTTTTGAGTTTAAATACATCCGCTGGCCACCAAACTCCCCAGGCATGAACATTATTGAGCATATCTGGGATACCTCGCAACGAGCTGTTCAGAAGTGATCTTCACCCCCTCATACTCGGACGCATTTAAGGACAGGCCTCAGGATTTATGGTGTCAGTTCCCTCCAGCACTACTTCAGACGTTACTCGAGTCCATACCATGTCGTGTTGTGGCACTTCTGCATGCTAGCGCCGCCCCTACACGATATTAGGCAGGTTTACTACTTTTTTTTTGGCTCTTTAGTAGTTTGAGACTATATGCACATGTATTGGTTAAAAGTAAAGAAATGAAAATTTGATAAGGAGAATGATTACTGGATAGGCGATATTTCGTAGTAACAGCCTTTAAAGAAGGGGGATGTGAGTAGATGGGCGGAGAGATACAGAATGATTACTATTCTCTTATACAAATATTAGTGCATTTATATATAACTATGTATATGCGCTGAAATGGCGTCAGACCACGTCCCTGTCCTATTTCTGCAGTATCAATCACGTTTTTGCTTATGTGTTTGGAAAACTGTCTCGGAAAAGTATCGGAACTGTTAGCAGCACTGTATAACGTTTTGTGTTATACACTTCCCTCTGATTCGCATCTCTTCATGACCGTCGTCGATGTTCAACTGGTTGCTACGCCATTGGAAGGGGACGTGAGGGGGGGGGGGGGGGAGGCGAGAGGTGACTGATGTGACGCTGCTACTTCTATTACTTCTATCATGTATTGTGCCGTGATCTTCCACAAGACTAGATGTATTCACTAGCACTTCTTTATTCACACCGACGCTCCTATGGTGATGCTGTGCGGTGTGAGAGGGATTTGGTAATTTCCGTACCCTGGAAAATTTTTCATGCCAGGAAATGGTGTCAGCAACTTTGTCTATTACTGTCTAATATTCTTAATCTCTTACAAGCTCGAATAGTGAATGGTCAATCTCCATTCGTTCCCTCATTCCATTTCGGGCGTCACGCTTAAAGAAAATGCGTCGGCTGTCCCCGTAGGACCACAATGACCAATTTGGATCGCACGTTGTAATCTTTCCTGTTGAACCTTTACCGGTAATCTGGGTATGGTATGTGTCCTCTTAGGTAATCTACAGCACCCTGACTGGGGTTTACACAACTGAGGGCTATGCATTCTTGAATGCACGGCGATAGTTTGTAGACTGTTCGACTCATTTTGTTGTTGTCCTGGTCGTTCTGCCATGTAGTTACTCCCAGTTCAGATGGTGGGCCTCGGTTGTTGCTCTGTGGCCTAATATTTGCTGGGCAACACACCTTATCGTAAAGTCTGCTGGGTAGATTCTGAAGAGCACCGCCGGCCGGTGTGGCCGAGTGGTTCAAGGCGCTTCAGTCTGGAACCGAGCGACCGCTACGGTCGCAGATTCGAATCCTGCCTCGGGCATGGATGTGTGTGATCTCCTTAGGTTAGTTAGGTTTAAGTAGTTCTAAATTCTAGGGGACTGATGACCTCAGCTGTTATGTCCCTAGTGCTCAGAGCCATTTGAACCGTTATGAAGAGCACCAGTGAAACTTCTGATGCTGTGGTACTAGGAAAAAGAGGTATCGAAGCAACAACAACAATAAGAAAGTAAAGAACAAGGGGCCATTTATTGCAGACAAAGGCGCTGCCAACTTCATGACAAGATCATGTATTAGAAAGGCATGGATTGGACTCGAAGACACTAAAATACCACGGAGCAAGACTTAAGTCAAAATACACAATTCAAAGACCACGAAATAAGATGAACAAGCAATAAGATACGTAGGTAAATGCAGTGTTTGTAATAGTTCATATATGTAAATGCGAAAGGAGGATCTAGCCTATAGGCTTCCGAAATGAACGGAATTACGTCACAAGGGAAGAATGGGTTGGGATAGGACAGGGCGAGCAGGTAACAAAAGGGATCCGCTGGGCTGTGATCTCTGAAAAGGAGAAATTGACGGCTAGCGTGAGTTGTGCACTACTCTCGTCGTATCGAGGGTAAACCGAATGGCGGCGCGCGAAGGCGAAGGGCAATCTCGGCTGTTTATCGCCGGCGCGCCGAGCGCTAATGGTGGCCGCGCGGACATCGTTAACCCCCAGTCATGGAACTCCAGCCAAGCCCGTACCTTCCCCGAACCAGCACCAGCTATTCCTGCTCGGGCCGTAAAACCCCGCTGTGACACACGAGCTGACCGAGGACAACAGCTGCGATGCGTTTATTTGCACTTGGGCCGTTTGAAGACAACCCTGACCATGGGTGTGTTCTTCGATCTTCGAATTTATTCAGGTGTTTATCTATTTATTTACTGCTTATTCAACCTGACCAGATCAGAACGTCTGTAAGATCTGATCAGGAACAGCAAATAACAAAGACATCAAAAAACGTTTCCAATAATAATAATAATAATAATAATAATAACAATAGCAAAGGGCATTTAGAGTGAGACAGATTGTTCTTGTTGTTGTAGTCCTCAGTCCTGAGACTGGTTTGATGCAGCTCTCCATGCTACTCCTGTGCAAGCTTCTTCATCTCCCAGTACTTACTGCAACCTACAGCCTTCTGAATCTGCTTAGTGTATTCATCTCTTGGTCTCCCTCTACGATTTTTACCCTCCACGCTGCCCTCCAATGCTAAATTTGTGATCCGTTGATGCCTCAGAACATGTCCTACCAATTCTATTCAATACCTCCTCATTAGTTACGTGATCTACCCATCTAATCTTCAGCATTCTTCTGCAGCACCACATTTCGAAAGC
This sequence comes from Schistocerca americana, assembly GCF_021461395.2. Lineage (NCBI taxonomy): Eukaryota > Metazoa > Arthropoda > Insecta > Orthoptera > Acrididae > Schistocerca > Schistocerca americana. The sequence goes on from NC_060120.1 coordinate 349,191,608, forward strand.
TTCTATTCTCTTCTTGTCCAAACTATTTATCTTCCATGTTTCACTTCCATACATGGCTACACTCCATACAAATACTTTCCGAAACGACTTCCTGACACTTAAATCTATACTCGATGTTAACAAATTTCTCTTCTTCAGAAACGCTTTCCTTGCCATTGCCAGTCTACATTTTATATCCTCTCTACTTCGACCATCATCAGTTATTTTGCTCCCCAAATAGCAAAACTCCTTTACTACTTTAAGTGTCTCATTTCCTAATCTAATTCCCTCAGCATCACCCGACTTATTTCGACTACAGATTAGCTCAGCATATATGAGGCGATATCTAGTATTATCAGAAGTGCAACAGATAAAAAAAGAAGTGGAGATTGAAATGACAGTGACAGTGGCCATTACGATAACGCAGCTAACAAGGAGTATTGAAAAGCTGTGGGGGAGCCGGATTGACGCGATATGGCTATTGTGATGGAAGGAGGACCATTAGCAGTCTTATCAAGTTTTGAAGGTATTTAATTTCTGTGATATTTTTGGTTGGGATTGTTACAAAGTCGGGTTCCTGATACAGAAAATTATTTAAAGAACACAGTAGTGTTATGTGATGGTACAGAGAGAATTTTACTTTGTTGACAATTTTTGCTGTGCCGTTTTAGCTTGGACTGAAATAGTTGAAGATGGAGCACAGCGATTGAGAAGACGAGAGAGCAAATATAGGGTATGAAAGTCTCTTTGCTTATCAGCACGTAGCCATGATAATTGTTCGAAAGCTGCTACATGATGTTCGAAAAAGCATACGTCTGAAATATGTCGCACACAAGCATTCATCGTCAGTTCCAGCCTGCGCGAACTTTCGTACGAAAGCTCTTGGAGAATGGCATCACCGTAGTCAAGTATGGGAAGTATTAGTATCCCTACGAGCTTCTTTTGAAGCTGTAGTGACTGTAGTGAAGCTGACACCTAAAGATCAGTTTAGTCTGATGGTACGAAACGATCGCCTAGTTCTTAGCAGAAGAAGAGAAGTTATTTCCGCGCCGTTTAATATTAATGGTTAATGGGAGTCTCTGAAATGACGGGTATTACTCTCTTGTGGGCGACTAAGAGTGCTTGCGTTTTTGATGGGGTTAAGTTTGAAATCTACGTACGTTCTATATCCACTGTGGCAGTGAAATTAAATCGACATGTACAAGCTGTATGGCTGTGCATAGGTTTTTTAGACTTCACATAACTGCAAGTCGTCAGCGTGTAGGTGATATTTGCATTGGGAGAGAATATTTGACATCATTAACATGTGATAAGAAAAGTAAAGGGTCCAATACTGATCCTAGTGGAACACCTGATACTACATCCCTCCATTGTGACCTTTTTGTATCCATCATTACACACTGCTGGCAAGATGCAAAGTATGGGAGGGATCACTGTACAGCACTGTAAGAAAAATTTTGTGTTTTAAGTTTAGCAAGTAGAGCTCTGAAATCTGTAGTGTCGGAAGCTTTGCTGAAATCCAAGATCATGTAATCGAACGGCCAGGAGTAAAGAGCGGGGTTGTTTGCGGCTGAGGGTGGTTGGTTGACATTTATATTTCTTTCTTTATTTAACTGTTCAAACAAGTTTCAGTAAAACAAAATCTCCAGATCCAACGCCAAACTGGAACACCCGACGGCGCTGGAGTGAGGTGGGCGCTAGACGTAAGAACCCTCCCATCTCAACCGACGCGACTCCTTAAGCAACGTCGTCACGCACCCCTCATCTGCTGAGAGTATGAGACGAAAGGTAAACGGATGCACTCTTACTCTGAAACAGAGGGTGAGAAAGGAACTTGATGTCACCAAGCAACACCACCACTGGTTCACTACACTTAAAATGGCACTAAACATTAAGTTGCGAATTTTCCTAAAACACAATCAGAATGGCAGTCATTAAACGTTATGCGTGATAGCAACAGTCACAAAGGCTCAAAAACTATCATTCACAAGCAAGAAGTAACATACTTCGGATTTTTCCACGTGTCCAGTTACTAATAATAGACTGAGTAGCGGCCGCTCTCTAAGCTACACCCACATCGATAGCGCTCGCTTATTAGCTTTACTGATCTTTACGTCGCGTAAAACCATTCCAGTAGGCACTTACGGTAAAATGTGACTGAAGAAATCGGTATAAGCCGTAGCTTAAACTAGATTTTCGGTCAAGAGTGAAGAGCTACACCCTTTATAAACTAACACTATCGTGATCAAATAACTAAATAAGCATTAGCCTGATCAACGTTAGCATTAAATCCCAGCATACAGCAGTACGATTTAGTAGTAACCAGCGGTGTGGACTAATTTATCACTAAAGAATTAGGTTTTCGCTGTTGTACTTTGCAGATGAGAACTCAAGAGATCCAATGAGGAAAGTGAACGACTTCGACAACGAACACACGTCCGTTGTTCTAACGCAACATAAGGGCACAACATAATAAATATGCATAGGTATGTAAAATAAGCAGCACGAAGAAGTGCGAGTTCTGTTCGAAAAATTCCGAAACTGTGTCCAAAAAATTTTTCTATACTTACCTTTTGCTTATTGTGCACGGTTTCCTCCGAAATACTGTTCTCCACAATGGATACGCCGCTCCCAACGTCGCCTCCAATTCCGGAAGCAGCATTCGTACACCTCTTGCTGGATCACACGAAGCGCCGTCTGCGAATTTTCTTTTATTTCGTCTATCGCTGCAGATCTTCGTCTTTTCAACGGGGTTTTCGACTTCGGAAATAAAGAAAAGTCCGCAGGTCTGGAGAGTAAGGAAGATGAGGTAGCATAGTGATTTCGTTTTTTGTGCAGTAGTCACCCACCAACAGGGATGAATGTGCGGCTGCATTATCGCGATGCAAGAGCCGTGAATTGCCTCGCCACATTTCAGGCCGTTTACTTCTTATATTTGCTCTCAGGTATCGCACTCGTCCCGACAGAACCACTGATCAGCAAAATGAAATGGCTCTGAGGACTATGGGACTTAACTGCTGAGGTCATCAGTCCCCCAGAACTTAGAACTACTTAAACCTAACTAACCTAAGGACATCACACACATCCATGCCTGAGGCAGGATTCGAACCTGCGACCGTAGCGGTCGCGCGGTTCCAGACTGTAATGCCTAGAACCGCTCGGCCACTCCGGCCGGCACTGATTAACAGTTCGTGGCACGAATTCATGACGAACTAATCCTTCGAAGTCGAAGGAACCTATCGGCATGGCTTGGACATGTGATCTGACCTGGCGAACTATTTTTGGTCTTGTAAAACCTTTCCCGACCTATTGTGAAGATTGAACCTCGGTCTCAACATCATATCCGTGGACCCACGTCTCGTCATCAGTTCTGGTTCTCTTAAGGAACATCTCGTTCTGATTTTTCGCGATCCCAAAGCTGGTCACAAACTGCGAGGTGAAGGTCTCTCTGGTCTTGACTCATCAGCCGTGAGACGAACTTGAACACGATGCATTCCAAGATGTTGTGTCAGTATTTCATGACATGATCCAAATGAAATGTCACATTCTTGTGCAGTCTCTCAGTCAGTCAGTCTTCGATTGGCGCGCCACTGTTTCGTTGACGTTCCTGACATGAGCATCGTCGGTAGACGTCGAAGAGTCTCCTGAATGAGGGTCATCTTTAACTTCCGTCCGGCCATTTTAAAACCGTGTGGACCCTGCGTAACACCGAATAGGGCTTAATCTCTCTTCAGCGTAGGCTTCCTGCGTCTTTTGACGTGTCTCTATAAAGGTTTTCTTGAGTTTCACACCAAATTTAATCCAGACGCGTTACTGTACGACATTACGTTCTACTCAATACAGCACTTGACAATAACTAACGAACACACAACGATGAAACTTTCTGCGGCTAAATATTAAACACAGGCGTGTCCAAGGATACCAACCGAATTTCGTTCCAACGCACCAATGGAGCGAAATTACGATTTTTTCGGAATTCTTTGATTAGACCTGGTGCACCAAATGTTCGCGTAACTCATCCAACGAGAACATCGTCCCTTACAACACAGAACGGCAATCCTCAAGCCACACGCGGATCGACAGATAGGTAATTTCAAAATCACGGCGATAATACTCAAAGCAAATACAGGGCAACACAAGGCATCGACGCAACTTAGCACCCCTACGTTCGTCCAACAACCAAACAATCAACATGATCGAGACAAATTAATAAAACTAATGTCGTTGAAAAACACCACGGAGTGATCTTCTAACACACAGTAATACCTGCAGTCTTCATTTAGTTGCTCAAGGTTCGGGACAAAAGACGAGATATTCTGTTCGTCTAAAGTGAAATGAAAAACTTATTTCCTCGACAACAAACTCACTACGTATATTATACCAAACAAATGCCACAAGGACCTCGAAACACATCAGCAAGACAAGCTATGCGCTACTAATCCTCCATTTGGTTGAACTACCGAAACACACACGACACATGTGTGCCTAACTACCGATAATGCGTCACAGTGGCACTACTCACAATAGAGCTACAGCCGATTCCCAGCCGAATCACTCACAATGGAGCTACAACCGATCGCTGAACAGTGATACACGATAGCCGGCCAGTGTGGCCGAGCGGTTCTAGGCGCTTCAGTCCGGAACCGCGCGACTATTACGGTCGCAGGTTCGAATCCTGCCTCGGACATGGACGTGTGTGATGTCCTTAGGTTAGTTAGGTTTAAGTAGTTCTAAGTCCAGGGGACTGATGACCTCAGTCCCATAGTGCTCAGAGCAATTTGAACCATTTGATACACGATAGACCAGGAATACGTAAGCCAATCAAACTGACTACAAACACACACTGACAATAGCTTGTCGATGCTTGGCACAGGAAACAAACTAACCTGATGCAAACGGAATGTGACCGAGGCTATCCAGGACTTTCAAATTCCAGAAGACGTTACTAAGCAATTTTACAGCGGAGAAAAGCAATTCAAAAACACTTCCACTTCCGGGCGCATACTACATAGGATTTAACACGGTGCCGATATCTCTGCTCATGCTCGGATTTGCTACGCGATTGCTGGAACCACAATTACGGAAATAGAATGTACATCAGTAGGATTGCGTAGTTCAGATCTCCATATATAGCTGACAGCACCAAGCATTGGGAATAAACTTCTGAGGGCTAAACCTCCATACGTTTCGTATACATGGCCAACGTAAATATTCCGCGTCGTGACAAACCTTTCCGGCACCACACACGCTCACTGGTGCAAAATAAGAGGCCGACACCAAATTAAAAACTATCCCTACTCGCGGTTGGCACACCAAACAAACACGTGTTCCTAATCACTAAACACGCGTCTTTTGCTAAACAGCTCCCAGTGGAGACAACCAATTTCCGAACACGTGGTTCATGGTAGATTAGGAACACAAACATACACATTACATTTTTCGCAAATCACGTGGACCCTGGCTCTCGTGACCTGAAGAAATAACACTTACTACAGATAGCAAAGAGTACGAAAAATCCTTGGATAATGCTGCTGGAATGCAAATGGATCTGTAATCAGAAGGCTGTTTGGCAGATTGCTTCTTGGGTAATGGTTTTACTAATCCCTGCTTCCAGGTTGTTGCGAAGATGCTGGAGTAGAGCGAATGGTCATAAAATATCCGTTATTTTGGGCATTAGTGCATCGACGAGACATCTGACGCACTGTAATATTATCATGCCCTGCAGCTGCTGAACGAATTACCGACTTCAGAAGATAATTTTAGTTTCTACCAAAAACCGATAATTTAAAAGAAAGAAAAAGTTAAACTTATGGTATGCCACTACAATTACCATTAAGACGACACATGGGCGGCAGGAAGAAGACTGGAAGATGGGGAACACTGCAGCCGCTGATTGACAAACAGCAAAAGGAGATGGACCGCGAGAGAAGATTACAGCACTATACGTAGGCATAAATTTTAACTACACTCCTGGAAATTGAAATAAGAACACCGTGAATTCATTGTCCCAGGAAGGGGAAACTTTATTGACACATTCCTGGGGTCAGATACATCACATGATCACACTGACAGAACCACAGGCACATAGACACAGGCAACAGAGCATGCACAATGTCGGCACTAGTACAATGTATATCCACCTTTCGCAGCAATGCAGGCTGCTATTCTCCCATGGAGACGATCGTAGAGATGCTGGATGTAGTCCTGTGGAACGGCTTGCCATGCCATTTCCACCTGGCGCCTCAGTTGGACCAGCGTTCGTGCTGGACGTGCAGACCGCGTGAGACGACGCTTCATCCAGTCCCAAACATGCTCAATGGGGGACAGATCCGGAGATCTTGCTGGCCAGGGTAGTTGACTTACACCTTCTAGAGCAGGTTGGGTGGCACGGGATACATGCGGACGTGCATTGTCCTGTTGGAACAGCAAGTTCCCTTGCCGGTCTAGGAATGGTAGAACGATGGGTTCGATGACGGTTTGGATGTACCGTGCACTATTCAGTGTCCCCTCGACGATCACCAGTGGTGTACGGCCAGTGTAGGAGATCACTCCCCATACCATGGTGCCGGGTGTTGGCCCTGTGTGCCTCGGTCGTATGCAGTCCTGATTGTGGCGCTCACCTGCATGGCGCCAAACACGCATACGACCATCATTGGCACCAAGGCAGAAGCGACTCTCATCGCTGAAGACGACACGTCTCCATTCGTCCCTCCATTCACGCCTGTCGCGACACCACTGGAGGCGGGCTGCACGATGTTGGGGCGTGAGCGGAAGACGGCCTAACGGTGTGCGGGACCGTAGCCCAGCTTCATGGAGACGGTTGCGAATGGTCCTCGCCGATACCCCAGGAGCAACAGTGTCCCTAATTTGCTGGGAAGTGGCGGTGCGGTCCCCTACGACACTGCGTAGGATCCTACGGTCTTGGCGTGCATCCGTGCGTCGCTGCGGTCCGGTCCCAGGTCGACGGGCACGTGCACCTTCCGCCGACCACTGGCGACAACATCGATGTACTGTGGAGACCTCACGCCCCACGTGTTGAGCAATTCGGCGGTACGTCCACCCGGCCTCCCGCATGCCCACTATACGCCCTCGCTCAAAGTCCGTCAACTGCACATATGGTTCACGTCCACGCTGTCGCGGCATGCTACCAGTGTTAAAGACTGCGATGGAGCTCCGTATGCCACGGCAAACTGGCTGACACTGACGGGGGCGGTGCACAAATGCTGCGCAGCTAGCGCCATTCGACGGCCAACACCGCGGTTCCTGGTGTGTCCGCTGCGCCGTGCGTGTGGTCATTGCTTGTACAGCCCTCTCGCAGTGTCCGGAGCAAGTATGGTGGGTCTGACACACCGGTGTCAATGTGTTCTTTTTTCCATTTCCAGGAGTGTATAATAGTAGTTATAGGTTGCTACTGCGCGCACTGCCCGTGTTGTATATCATATATGTTTGTTGAGACTGCTTTGAAGGTGGAAATTGTTGCGAGCCATTATGTGTTAAGACTAATGAGGTTAATACACTTGAGTCTATTGAGACGGACAAATTGTTGTAGCTGTGAGAGACATCCTTATGAAGCAGAAGATAAAGTGTACTTAAAGAACAGAAAGTAGAGAAGAAATATGTATATCGTGTAACTAGCTATAAGAAACAACGTGTAGCAACAAATGTATCTATAAATATCAAGGAATTAATGTCACGCTGAATAAGTGTTCATGAATTATTGTAGGGGCGGGGCGCGGGGGGGGGGGGGGAGGAGATGTCATGGCCGTCAAGTTTTATTAATGAAAGAGGCGTTATGCCTATAAAGCGTTATTAATGTAATATATGTCATGGACACTGTAACAAGAAACTAAACTTTATTAAGGGGGGGCTCTGGTTGACACACATGACAAAAATGTATTTTTTTACTTAATTTGAACCCCTGAGATATATAAGTTATGCCTTCAAAAGGAGTTTTTGATTGTGAAAGAATTTTAGAAGCTACAACGTGACGAATGGAATCGTGTGCCGACCGAAATATAGGCAGCTACGGGCGTACGATAAATTAGTTCAAGAAGAGATTTAACCAGTATACGAATTTCTGTCCGATGAAAATTTTCTTTAGATGCGCCGCTACCAATAAGCAAAATTATAGCAAGAGCCTCTACATATGCGTCTGAAAACTGTTGAAATAGTTGCATATATAGCTGTAGGTACATTCAACGAAGATTATTCTATTCTGGAGATCTTGAACGTATCAGTAATCGTCATAGCAACGAACAGCAAGAACTTCGACGAGTTAACTAACACGAAATGCGTGGCCGCCGCGGACCGGTTTGTTAAAACACCCCAGACTGAAAAAAAATTCAACACCAAATTCAGAACCAGCGCATGTTTGAAGAAGACGAAGGATGCGTCTGTGGTCCTAAAATCGCTGATTAGCCATAGGTTTTGAAACAACGCTTTATTTAATCATTTTTTTGTTACTCCAGACTTTAAAAGCGTTTCTTCGAAACAACATTCTTCAGCGAGCGAAGTGCTCAAGAGCCTAGACAGATTAAACCATTTATTTAAACTGTGCTTTAAATGAAATATAATTAAATATTGGAGTCTTAGTGAGAGCTTTTGTTATTTGAATTTTAAATATTTTTTAAAACATTTGAACTTAGGAAAACATGCCATGAAACTGACATGACCTTTTCTAGGTGTTTTTAAAACCCCAAGGTGTTGGCCTCCAAAATTGATTTTAATTTAAGAATTTTCTATTATCATGGGTTTTAGAAGTATGCAAAAATAATACAACAGCGTGCACCCTGATGCACCATTTCTAATTTGTTATGAGAAAAAAATTTCGTAGGTGAATGTATGTATAACAAAGTTGTAAGACCATCGTTTTAATAAAACGAGTACTTGCATGAAAAAAAAGTTCTGGACTTTACCCATTTTTCGTGCCTCTCGAATAGAACTTACCCATAAGTAATGGTGGTAGCCCAGTACATGGCATCGTGCTGGGTACACAAGATGCGCGAGACGCCGGACTCGCCGGCCGAAGTGGCCGAGCGGTTCTAGGCGCTACAGTCTGGAACCGCATGGCCGCTACGGTCGCAAGTTCGAATCCTACCTCGGGCATGGATGTGTGTGATGTCCTTAGGTTAGTTAGGTTTAAGTATTTCTAAGTTCTAGGGGACTGATGACCTCAGATGTTGTCCCATAATGCTCAGAGCCATTTTTTGAACGCCAGACTCGCGGTATGTGGAGGAAACGTAACATGTCACCATACGGACGCAAAAGAGGTTCATTCACAGCTACGGACGCTGCCGGACAATAACACACAATGTGATCAAAAGTATCAGCACACCTGGCTGAAAATGACTTACAAGTTCTTGGCGCCCTCCATCGGTAATGCTGGAATTCAGTACGGTGTTGGTCCACCCTTAGCCTGGATGACAGCTTCCACTCTCGCAGGTGTACGTTCAATCAGATGCTGGAAGGTTTCTTGTGGAATAGTAGCCCATTCTTCACGGAGTGCTGCACTGAGGAGAGGTATCGAAGTCGGGCGGTAAGGGCAGGCACGAAGTCGACGTTCCAAAACATCCTAAAATTCTCCTATTGGATTCAGGTCAGGACTTTGTGCAGGCCAGTCCATTACAGGGTCGTTACTGTCGTATAACCAATCCTCCACAGGCCGTGTATTATGAACAGGTGCTCGATCCTGTTGAAAGAAGCAATCGCCATCCCCGAATTGCTCTTCAACAGTGGGAAGCAAGAAGGTGCTTAAAACATCAACGTAGGCCTGTGCTGTGATAGTGCCACGCAAAACAACAAGAAGTGCAAGCACCCTCCATCAAACACACGACCACACCATAACACCACCGCCTCCGAATTTTACTGTTGGCACTACACACGCTGGCAGATGATGTTCACCGGGAATTCTCCATACCCACACTCTGCCATCAGATCGCCACATTATGTACCGTGATTCGTCACTCCACACAACTTTTTTCCACTGTTCAATCGTCTAATGTTTAAGCCCCTTACACCAAGCGAGGCGTCGTTTGGCATTTACTGGCGTGATGTGTGGCTTATGAGCATCCTCTCAACCATAAAATCCAAGTTTTATCATCTTCCGCCTAACTGTCATAGTACTTGCAGTAGATCCTGATGCAGTTTGGAATTCCTGTGTGATGGTCTGGATAGATGTCCGCGTATTATACATTACGACCCTCTTCAACTGTCGACGGTCTCCGTCAGTCTACAGACGAGGTCGGCCTGTACGCTTTTGTGCTGTATGTGTCCCTTCACGTTTCAACTTCACTATCACATCTGAAACAGTGGATCTAGGGATGTTTAGGAGAGTGGAAATCTCGCGTACAGACGTATGGCACCCAATCGCCTGACCACGTTCAAAGGCTGTGAGTTCCGCGGAGCGCCCCATTCTGCTCTCTCACGATGTGTAATGGCTACTGAGGTCGGCGATATGGAACACCTGGCAGCACAATGCACCTAATACGAAAAACGTATGTGTTTGGGGGTGTTCGGATACTTTTGATCACGTAGTTGCAATAGCGGCAACAGCGGCCAGACAGCTGAGGAGAACACGGAAATGATAAAACGCTTCTGTGTTTGAGGAATCATTTATACTGAGATTGGAAGTTTCCATAAATTAGGGAGACCTTTGGCAGCATTCGGGGAAAGCAACGCTGCTAGAGAAACTAATCTAGGAGTTCCTGAAAAATTCGCATACAAGGCGAAGTCAGTCACTGTTACAGTCATTACCAGAGAGCAGGTAGTACACAGGCGAATCATAGGAAATAGTCACCATAGTGACACTTTAATGCTGCTGCAGTGAAAACAGAAAGAAGTCTGTACACAACAACGGCAACTGAATTTCCGAGAAATGTCCAGCAATAATTATCAACTTGAGTTTTCTGCCTATTAGTAAAGAAGTAGCTCTGAAGATTTTTTTCTTAAATAGAGGTAGCGAGTAATATTTGGTATTTTCTGTGTGTCAGAATGTACAGAGGAACATGTGCTATCTTACACTTGTCTCTCACAACAAATGATAATTAGTACTTTCTGCGTATCAGAATATAGAGAGGATTGAGCGCTGCCTTGCACATGTCTCCTATTGTGACTACGGTATTTAATTTTGTACTGTCGGAACGAGTTGCAAGCAGAGCACTCGTCTCCGCTAGTGAAGGGTAGAACTCAGGAACCGAGAGTTGCTGGAAGGAAGTAACAAAGATAACACAGAGAGTGGTAGGGTGTAATCTTTGATGTGTTAAGGTATAAAGCCAAATTAACGTATCTCTCCGAGTAAGTTTGAACTATAGGGAAATAAAATCTTCTTAAATTGTGTGCTTAAGTTTTTACATCTTCATTGGCTTCTTAGGAAGTATCGTATTATTCACTACATATGTTATTTTAGAACTAAGAGCAAAAAACTTTTCCTCTTCGTTCTAAAATAACCTATTTTGTGAATAATACGAGACTTTTTCGCTCTCATTCTGTTAAAGGTAACTCAGTAGAACTGGTTTCAGCTGATTGCACCTTGCACATTACACCTTCACTGGGACGCGAAAAACCTTCAGCTTCGTCTGCATAACACGGGCCATATCTTTCTTAACCGCATTTGGAATATCGTCACGAAATAGGGATAGAACCGAAGTTGCAGAATATCAGATATGGGTGACAAAGTTTCGTAACAGATTTACTATTTCCAGATCAATATTCTGGTAATTTGTTCCTTGACCCATGAACATGAAATCTTGGTAGGGTGCTTTAATTGCTTCTTATTACAAGAGTCCTGTAAACGAGTCCTTTACCCTATGAGGTAAATGAAATTTATCATAGAAGAGGTATATTTTAAAACTAAAAACTCTCTTATCACTCAACTATTATGATTTACAGCACATGGTATAGAGAATGACATCCTATACCCTGAAATTTCCCTGTTAACTCAAGAAGTTCTCTGTAACCACGTTTCTGTTGATTCTGCGTGGAAGATGGTGCTCCAGAATGCCTATGCAGAGGGAACAGCATTGTACTTCATTGCTGCCACTCATGTAAACCTTCTTGTCAAATTTCGTCCAGATATCTCCGTTTCGAAAAGCGCCATGTGTGTACCAAAAAGTAGACTATCAGTGAGTCTAAATAGTTCCAAGACGCTAATTCAAATACGTTATGATCGCAAAGGAGCTACAAAAGACCACGTTGATTTCTTTTTTACTTCAGAGAATTCTCATTTATTCTTCAGTCTCATCTGCACGTCTTCCATTACGTGACACTCTTCGATCAAACAGGATCATCTTCAGATCTAAAACAAACTAAATGTGTACCGTTTAATATTTTACAGTAATAGAAAAGAATTGTGCATAAATATACACTTTCCCTAAATAGCTGCGTCAGCAACTCGTCTTGTGTGTGTCAGAAAATCACATCGAAGTACAGTATTTTGCAACGTCCATATTGCTTCGGGAGGGCAATGAAAGCATAGGGGGATGGGAGGACTGGTAGGGATGCCATATATTTGACAGGAGACCCTCAAATTATAACAAATATAATTATGTAAAGATCCTCGTAAAATATTAATTGGGTGGAACAATTTTTTATGTGGGGACTACAAACTTACTTTTCATAAAAAAAGATAGCTTTTCCATTTTTCCTTCTATGCAGTTCTAATAAAACGTTGTTGCGTGGTCAGTTCTTACTTTAGGAATTGTGTATTTACGCCGGAAGAAGGAAGCTTTTTGAATTAAAAACGTCACACTTTCGTGTACTGTAAGGTGTACTAGTACGGGGTAGTAGAAGAAAAAGTTTAAAACTTGCTGCCTCCCACAATTTGACTGAAAACGTAGCCTTCAAGAGTGGTGAACTTTTTCTTAAATTTTTGTAATGGTCTGCCAGAAGAAACTGATGTCGTTTTCGAAGACTAAAAAGAATATGTCACTGACAGACATGCACATCAGCAGCACATATTGAGATAATTATCGAAAAAGCACTTGTTAAAAAAATTTCATTATTGGTTACAAAATAAATAAACCAAGCACATAACATTATAAAAATATAGATTTTATAATATAAATTGATTAAATAATAATATAAATCTAATAATAAATCTATCTAATAATATTTATGAAAAATTGCGTTACATAGTGGTTTTATTACCATTTAATTTTTCTTTGACTTGTTTCCCAAAACATCACAAAAAATTCGGCTTTATACTGCTGTGTCTTGATGCACAGCTTTTTAGAGCAATGTTACACTTTTTGCAGCCCAAAACATAGACTGAAAAGCTATTAAAGGGGTTGCAGGGCAGGTTGTGCTGAGAAAAAAATTGTCAAGAAAAAACTGGATACGTTGCTCCGTTTCCGAGTTACTTAGTATTGAACTCAGCCATTCAGGTTGGGAGTGCAGAGGCAAGCACGCCGCCAGAGGCGGTTCACCAAACGTGATCCTCGTTTGTTTTCCTAAAACTGAGAAAGGGAGTGAAGTAAAACTTGGACATGGGACAATAGCAAGGATCGAAACCGAACCAAAGGCTGAGCAGTCTCGCACGCTATCCCCTACGCTATGAGAATTTTTTCGTAATTATTTCTCAGCACAACCTACCTTGCAGCACCCATACAAGCTTTCCAGACTGTTTCTGACCACACTGTATAATTAACTATGTAATTATACAGAGAACTGCATCATGTTTTGTTACAAACTATTTCTTAACTTTAATAAAAATATCACCTAAAGCTCTCTGTAGACTGTTTCTTTTGATGTATCAATTTTAAAAATTTCTCCTTGCGCCAACCTAAGACATTATTCGATTTTCTATCTGTGCGCTGCAATGAGAGCAATAAGACATCAAAATAGGTATATCGATAACAAAGCACAAGAACCAGTTAAATTATAAGAGAAGTATATATAACTATAATGCAGATTGTTCATTACAATTATTAACGAGTACCTCAGCTCTCACCTGAAATACGAAGAACGTATATGACATCCAAAAAAGTAAAGTTAAATTATTAAAAGTGATATTGAAACAAATCTGTTAACCAAAGTTTTCGTATTACAATTGTCTATGGTTCAGGTGGTACACTCAATATTACGAAATATCTTTGTGCTGACCCACTAGATACTCAGAAGCCCATCAGTGGATTACATCAAGTGGAAGATTTTTTGGGGACGATACTATCTGTCTCGAAAGATATCCTATCATATTAATTATGATTTCATGGGCGCAGACACCTGTAAAATGTTAAACTATAATGCGATCTTATTGATTTGAATCTAAATTAAATTTGTGCATAGTGCTGACAGTGGTATGAAGAAAGTATGGTTACAGAGCCAAGAGTCTGCAGCTTTTGGTAACTACGGAAATTTACCTTTATTGAGGAAGAGGTAATATGGGTCAATAAATAACTAACAACGAAGGAGTTATAATCGTTGTCCTGAATTACCATAACACTACTCAGCTTTTGATGGTTTATACGGTGTCATTTATGGACAGCTACTGAATGGGCACAGCATTGGCGAAGCTCTCATTTGTACACAGGTGATACAGGTGAAAAAGTTCACGACTTGATTATGGCCGAGAATCAACAGACTTTAAACGTGGAATGGCAACTGAACTAAATGCATGGGACATTACATTATGGAAAATGTTAGGGAAATCAATATTCAAATGGTTCAAATGGGTCTGAGCACTATGGGACTTGACATCTGAGTCATCATTCCCCTAGAACTTAGAACTACTTAAACGTAACTAACCTAAGGACATCACACACATCCAAGCCCGAGGCAGGATCCGTTTCCGAGTTAATAAAGAGGGGAGGATGAGAAGCAATATCGCCACCACCTGGCAAATTAGCACTCATTTGTTTGTCTTCCGCGAGATGTTCATGAGCTGCGACAAAAATAACAGTGAATATCTTTCCTCAGAACAAATAACGCTGCTTGTCACCTTGCTGCGTAGAATGTTTTCGCAACAACTGTCGTTCCAGGGGTGGAAGACGAGGAAAAGAGGAGTACATGAGCTACCAAATTCAAAAAGCAAGATAGGGTTTATTAATTGTTTAACCAGCAGAGCATAGTATAAGGTAACATACAAATCTACTCAATTCATTTTTCTTTTCGATTTGAAGAATAAGAGCCCTATAGTTTACTGACTACCTACGCTTTAAGTGACGTTAAACAGAACAATTTTGTTTTAGTTAAGGAATATAAGTATGGCTGTGGCTTCTATGTGTTTTCTTGTCGCGTGCATTATGATGCATTACATTTTCTGATGTAATGACGTCAGTCTCAGCAGATACAAAAGATT
This sequence comes from Schistocerca americana, assembly GCF_021461395.2. Classification (NCBI taxonomy): domain Eukaryota; kingdom Metazoa; phylum Arthropoda; class Insecta; order Orthoptera; family Acrididae; genus Schistocerca; species Schistocerca americana. Next base: position 349,206,879 of record NC_060120.1, read on the forward strand.
AAAAATTTAAGGTGATGTATGCGTTCAGTTAAGGTGTTATACTACCTCGGCAGCAAAATAACCAATGATGGACGGAGCAAGGAGGGCATCAAAAGCAGACTAGCATTGGCAAAAAGGGCATTCCTGGCCAAGAGAAGTCTGCTAGTATCAAACATAGGCCTTAATTTGAGAAAGAACTTTCTGGGAACGTACGTTTGGAGCACAGCACTATGGTAGTGAAACTTGGACTGTGGGACAACCGGAAGAGAAGAGAGTAGAAGCATTTGAGATGTGGTGCTACAGACGAATGTTGAAAATTGGGTGGACTGATAATGTAAGGAATGAGGAGGTTCTGCGCAGAAACGGAGAGGAAAGGAATATTTGGAAAACGTTGACAAGGAGAAGGGTCAGGATGATAGAACATCTGTAAAGATATCAGGGAATAACTTCCATAGTACTAGAGGGAGCTGTAGAGGGCAAAAACTGTAGAGAAAAACAGAGATTGGAATAATTGAGGACGTAGGTTGCAAGTTCTAACTGAGGTGAAGAGGCTGGCACAGCAGATGAATTCGTGGCGAGCCGCATGAAACCAGTCAGGAGACTGATGACTCAATAAAATGAAATAAAATAAAAGTGTTCAGTCTGAATCTAAAGACTGAGCACACGTTGTTTCAAACAAATCGCTGCCACTTGTTTCAGACATGAAACAGTATCCTCATAAAAATATTGTCACGTTGCTATACAGGGCAGCGACATCCATATTATGGGTGAAAGTATTAACTAATATACGCTATTCATCGCATGAATTTGACAAGTGAAACGAAGCCGAAAGTGATTATTCGCTTTCACAATGAATGCGGTTCCACCGGACCAATATTGCAGATTGCCAGATGACCACATTCGACAGCAGAGAATTGGATGGCTATATCTCTCCCGGATTGTGGTAGTGGTTAGTCCTGCAGTTCATCAAAGTTAGCTATAAACAGGAATAAAATTGTCAGTAAGCGTAGTGAGAAATGCACGCAATGCATTAATGAAGCAACATCAGCTTTTAAAATCATGTTGATGAGTGAATACAGGTGTTATACCAATGACAGTTTAACGTTTTCAGTCGAGGCAGACACAGGGCTTGGAGCAAGAAGAGTACAAAAACTGCAACGTATTAGTTAATTCTAATGGTAAAACTAAGAGCTTGGTCAATGCTGCTTTAGGGGCAAATAAGCCAAATTTTGTAACCTGCATTTTATTAAAGAAATAACGCTCCCATACTAAGTTACTTAAGACAGCGTGCACTAACGTGCGAAAAAAAAACAGGTTTGAAATAGGACAATGATTTTAAAAAGAGGTTCATATGAAACGCTCCACCGGAGATGAAGCCGTGTCCACATTACCTTTATTTAAATCCGACTGCGATATGAAGGAGACACTTACAGATGAATGGAGTAAAATATCGGCTTTGGAGGCACCGATACTGACTTAGCTTTGTTTTTAGTTTCCTGGGCATGCTATTCTAACGAACTTCATTTCGCTTCGTTGTTTGAGTGCTCCCTGCATGTTGCTACAGACACTTACCCCTTTTCCACACAACTTTCGTGCTACGGAGTGTCTACGTGGCAATAATTTTTCTGGAACTTCCTAGAAGAATTCCTGTCAGCACAAGAAGCACCAAAAAATTTGTTTCCACTTGAATACGTGTTGCGTGTCACGAATGGGTGACTTTTAAGGTTTTATTTCATTTGACAGTGTACGTATAATTTTTTTAGTGATTCGCAAGTCAAATAAGGACAATAGTTTCTCATATCTGGAGTGTAGTTCTATTTCTACATAGATACTCCGCAAGCCACCGTACGGTGCGTGGCGGAGGGTAGCCTACACCGCTAATAGTCATTTCCTTTCCTGATGCACTCGCAAATAGGGGGAGGGAAAAACATCTGTCTGTATGCCTCTGAATGAGCCCTAATTTCTGGCCTCTTCTCTTTATGCTCTTTAAGCTTAGTAGTAATGTTAAGTTCGTATGGGACCAAACTGCTGAGGTCATCGGTCCCTAGGCTTACACACTACTTAAACTAACTTGAACTAACGTACACTAAGGACAACAACACACATCCATGCCCGAGGGAGGACTCGAACTTCCAACGGGGGGAGCCACACGAACCGTGTCAAGCCGCCCTAGACCGCACAGCTACCCCGCGTGGCGGTCCTTATGCGCAATGTATGTTAGCGGCAGTTGAATCGTTCGGCTGTCAGCTTCAGAAACCGGTTCTCTAAATTTCTTGAGTAGTGTTTCTCAAAAAGATCGTCACCTTCCCTCCACGGATTGCCATTTGAGATCCAGAAGCATCTCCGTAGCACTTACGTGTTGTTCGAACCTAAAAGTAACAAATCTAGCTGCTCGCCTCAGAGTTGCTTCGATGTCTTCCTTCAGTCCGACCTGGAATGTATCCCAAACACTCGAGCAGTACTTAAGAAAAGATCGCACCAGCATCCTATATGCAGCCGCCTTTGAAGGTGACCCCTCTTTCCTAAATTTCTCCCAACTAACCAAAGTCGACCATTCACCTTCCCTAGCACAGTTCTCACATACTCGTTCCATCACCTTACTTCCAGATATTTAAACTACTTGACTGTGTCAAGTAGGACGCGGGTAATACTGCATCAGAACATTCCAGATTTTATCTTTCTACTCAAGCACATTAACTTACATTTCTCCACATTTGGGGCATATCGGTAATTCATCACATTGATTGTAAATTTTGTCTAAGTCGTCTTGTACCTTTCTACAGTGACTCAACTTCGACACCTTACCGTACACCACGGCATCATCAGCAAACAACCGCATATTGCTGCCCACCGTGTCAGCCAAATCATATATGTATATAGAGAACAACGGCGGTCGCACCACACATCGCTGGGGCTCTCCTGACATACCCTCGTCTCTGATGAGCACTCGCCGTCGAGAACAACATACTGGGCCATATTATTTGAGAAATTTTCGAACCGCTCATACACTACTGGCCATTAAAATTGCTGCACCACGAAGATGACGTGCTACAGACGCGAAACTTGACAGATAGGAAGAAGATGCTGTGATACGCAAACATTTTCAGAGCATTCACACAAGGTTGGTGCCGGTGGCGACACCTACAAGGTGTTGACATGAGGAAAGTTTCCGACCGATTTCTCATACACAAACAGCAGTTGACCGGCGTTGCCTGGTGAAACGTTGTTGTGATGCCTCGGATTGTAGCCTATCGCGATTGCGGCTTATCGTATCGCGACATTGCTGCTCGCGCTGGTCGAGATCCAATGACTGTTAGCAGAATATGAAATCGGTGGGTTCAGGAGGGTAATACGGAACGCCGTGCTGGATCCCAACGGCCTCGTATCACTGGCAGTCGACATGACAGGCATATTTCCGCATGGCTGTAACGGATCGTGCAGCCACGTCTCGATCCCTGAGTCAACAGATTGTGACGTTTGCAAGACAACAACCATCTGCACGAACAGTTCGACGACGTTTGCAGCAGCATGGACTATCAGCTCGGAGACCATGGCTGCGGTTACCCTTGATGCTGCATCACAGACAGGCGCTCCTGCGATGGGTTACTCAACGACGAACCTGGGTGCACGAACCTGGGTGGCAAAACGTAATTTTTTCGGATGAATCCAGGTTCTGTTTGCAGCATCATGATGGTCGCATCCGTGTTTGGCGACATCTTGGTGAACGCACATTGGAAGCGTGTATTCGTCATCACCATACTGGCGTATCACCTGTCGTGATGGTATGGGATGCCATTGGTTACACGTCTCGGTCACCTCTTGTTTGCACTGATGGCACTTTGAACGATGGACGTTACATTTGAGATGTGTTACGACCCGTGGCTCTACCCTTCATTCGATCTCTGCGAAACCATACATTTCAGCAGGATAATACACAATCGCATGTTGGAGGTCCTGCACGGGCCTTTCTGGATACAGAAAATGTTCGACTGCTGCCCTGGCCAGCACATTCTCCAGATCTTTCACGAAATGAAAACGCCTGGTCAATGGTGGCCGAGCAACTGGCTCGTCACAATACGCCAGTCACTACTCGTGATGAACTGTGGTATCGTGTTGAAGCTGCATGGGCAGTGTACCCGTACACGCCATCCAAGCTCTGTTTGACTCAATGCCCAGGGGTATCAAGGCCGTTATTACGGCCAGAGGTGGTTGTTCTGGGTACTGACTTCTCAGGATCAATGCACCCAAATTGCGTGAAAATGTAACCACATGTCAGTTCTAGTATAATATATTTGACCAATGAATACCCGATTATCATGTGCATTTCTTCTTAGTGTAGTAATTTTAATGGCCAGTAGTGAATATCTGTGAACTTATTCCATATGCTCGTACCTAAACAGCCTGCAATAGGGCAATGTGTCAAATGATTTCCGGAAATCTAGAAATATGGAATCTGCCCGTTGCCCTTCATCCATAATCCTCAGTGTATCACGTGAAAACTATCAACCGAGCCTATCTTTCAGTCAAGTTGTTCCGTAAACTTCTTTCTTTCCTGATTTTATTCGGTGTTTCAATGTATTGCTTTCTTTTACGTACTCCTATATCTCGCTATATCCTATATCTCTCTATCTCGCCATGAAGATAAAATGAGTGAGATTCGAGCCCACACGGAAGCTCTCCAACAATCGTTCTGCCCGCGAACCATTCGTTATTGCAACAGAAAAAGGAGTACGTGAAGTACCCTCCTCCACACATCAGTTAGCGGTTTTTGGAGTGTAGTTATAGACGTACCTCTTCATTAATTATCCGCTCTACCTATCTAATTTACAGAATTATTCTGTATCACAAGATATTTAAGGCTTCAGTTTCCTTGATGTTAATTTTGTTTATCGTCCACATCTCTGTTCCGTACAATGTGTCTCACGCTTTAGAGCCAATAACACACTAAGTAGGATAGTCAGCAATGTCCGACACTTTTTCTGGGATTTATAGCTGGGGAAACAGCAGACCCCACACTGACGCGTGCAGCTAGGTGCTACAAAAGACTATTAAGGCATCGTACTCCAACTCTCGCCCAGCCATCTTCCTTTAGGTTTACCGGAGATTTCGTAAACCTTTTACGTCGAACGCAGGGACAGTTTCTTTGAAAAGTCAGCGAGCAACTTACTTCCACTTCCCAACGTGTAATCCGAGCTTGTTGTCCATTTCTAGCAACCTCATTGTCGACGAGACGTAAAACTCTGATTTTCCATTCACTTTAGCGATACCACTAGTGATCCCTATTAGGAAATTCTGAAGAATTCAGTTGTTTACAGCGTTGACTACTTTTGAGACATGAAATGACAAGAGGACGGTAACCGAAAATAGATACGGATGTTTAAGTATTTACACCTATGTTTCAATTAGCAGCTTTACCATAGACTATTACGTTTACGGAATAAAATAGGTAAAATGTAGACGAGACTAACATAATAAAGCGGCAGAAAATGATTAGGAAAAAAATGATAATGTATTGAATGTTATTGGAAATACGTAAGAAAATTTCTCCCTTGAAAATGTAAATCCATAGGTTTGGCTTGATGTATACTCGTGAAACAGTACTGTTTGTATTTTAGGAATAATCAAAGGGAGTCACCATTTTGAAAAAATGGAGTATTCACGGCGTTACAAACATTAATTTATTCGTATAAATATTGAGAATACCCAGAAAGAGGAAAGCGAATGTCTATCTGTGTGTATGTGTGTGTCTGTGTGTGTGTGTGTGTGTGTGTGAGCGCGCTCCATGCGTGCTTTGAAGGATAACTTGGTGTTAGTACTATTCGGTGAGCAAAGCACTTCCTTTGACAGCAAAATTAAATTTTTTGGCCGGTCCTCTCTGCTTGCTAACAGCCGACTGGACACAGTCGACTCACGTCCGAATGAGAACCTCAGAAGAGCGACCAGGCAGTTCATTAAAACATGCAGCGGCTCTGCAGTGTGCTTTCACTTCATTTAAGCAGAACTTGGTTTTTGTGACAAATGTTTAGTTCGCTGAATCTCGTGTCAAGGACCTCATTAATTTTGTCGTGCAGTACAGTGCTTTGTTTCAGGTGTCTTCATTGCAGCCTTAATTGCCCATGATGGCCGGTTTCCGAGGATGCGAAACGGTGACTCAGTACAAGAAGATCTTTTGTCAGAAAGAGAAGCAGCTCTTTCTGTATTTCGCGAAATTGGGGAGAAAATGTCGCGGATATGTTGCGCGAAATGGAGTGGCAGTCATTAACACAACGGCGTTATTCGTTGCGACTAGATCTTTTCACGAAATTTCAATCACTAACTTTCTCCTCCTATCGGGATAATAGTTCGTTGCCGCCTACTTTAACCCCACAACAGAATTAGAGGACCACTTTTTCGTAATCTGGCAATTGTCTCTTGGTACGAAGCATGAGTTTCAAATTTGGCTCAAAGGTGCCTATAACTTTCCTATGTAATGGAGAAAAAACGTGGTACCGTGCGAAGTCACTGTCTGGCTAGGGAACGCTTCAGTGACGTCTCGACGAAATCGGAAAAAAGCCACAGCTCAGACGTTCATGTGTGCTGTAAGATGAGTTAATGATATCAAATTGGCCCAAAATCTCAATTCTGACCAACGCCACCGTGAACGTGTCAACGCCATGAGAAGGTCGTCACAGCCCCTCTTACCCACATGTCACCCCTTCTTTTGGCACCTCTACGTTAGAGGTCAGAACACCCAGCTTTGTAATCACGCGGTTTTCTTATGGGTGGACGAGGAAAACATTTCAAACACATCGCCGCTCACAAAAGACACGAAAAGGCCCCAGGGAGTGGCATAAAGAGCCTCACAGAACCACTCGCGAAATTTGGGGATAGTGTCGTGGATCCGAAAAGTTATCCGCAGCCGATTTTCGCCCTTTGAACAGCGACATAATGTGCCGGACGTAGTGCATTCTTAATCAGCTAGTGACTCAATCTTTCACTCAACCCACCGTATTTTCGTTACTAAACGGTTTCCTGCTAGTGTTCAAGAACATTTATTCTTCAATCATAATCCTCCCTGCAATGTAATCAATTTGTACCGTCATGTAAACAAACAAAAAAAAAAAACGCCTTAATGGACTAGAGTTAGTACGTTCATATCCACAGGACATGTACATTAGCATGTTCTGCAGAAATGATTAGCATTTCAACTACGTCGGCTCGTGGGCTCAAGGTCAACATCGATATCGCTGCACAACACCGCCTACCGGTACAATGTGCCTGCGGCTATCGTTGTCACTCTAAAAGGAACGTAAGAGAGCAGTCTGACTTGAGCTGAAGTATAGGATGCCTCTCGCACGTATGCGCGAACCGTACCATCAAATCAGTGGATCTCAAAAATGGCTCATTATTGCCATGAGAGAATGTGGTGCATCTATCCGGAAAAGAAACACCTCGTGAGGGGCGAAGTTTTTCGGCAGTGCAACGGGTGTGTGCGGAATGGTTCACGGAAGGCGGCAGAACGCGACAGGATGGGTCAGGTCGCACCAGCCACACGACCCAACGAGAAGATTGACACTTCATCCGAATGACGTTGCGGCACAGATCTGCGTCCTACTCGGTTCTGGCGCAACAGTGGAACAGTCTAACACATCATACACTCTCAGGGGTGACGGTCCGTTGTCGTTTATTACGGCACGGGTTACGTGCACGTCGTCTTCTTCTCCTCCTAAAAAATGGCTATGAGCACTACGGGACTTAACTTCTGAGGTCATCAGTCCTCTAGAACTTAGAACTACTTAAACCTAACTAACCTAAGGACATCACACACATCCATGCCCCAGGCAGAATTCGAACATGCGACCGTAGCGGTCGCGCGGTTCCAGACTGTAACGCCTAGAACAGCTCGGCCACACCGGTCGGCCTTCTCCGCCTACTTTTGACGAATGTGCAGCACCGTGCTAGACGGAAATGGTGTATAGAGCTACGTCACCGGGGACAGGAATGACATCAGGTTCTGTTGGTTTAAAAATGATGGGCGCATGTCGGTTCGCCGCAGACAGGGGGAGTGACATCACAGTGACTGCATTCGCTCAAGACATACAGATCCAACTCAAGGCGTTATGGTGTGGGGTGCTACTGGATACAACCGCAAAACACAGCTGGTGGGTGTCCTGGCCACTGACCATTTTGACTCACCTGAATGACGTCCTGCTACCTGCAGCCATACCATTTCTTCACAACACCCCACACGCCATTTTTCAGCAAGACAATACTCGACCAAATGTTGCTCCACGGACACGTGCCTTCTGGTGTCACAGAATGTCAGCCTTTTGCCCTGGCCCGCTATATCAGCAGACTTGTCGCCAATCGAAAATGTATGGGATATGGTGAAACGACGGGTGTAGAGCTGTGACCCAATGCTAATCACCAAAGATGAACTTTGGATCCCGGTGAAAGCAGTATGAATGGCTATACCACAAGACGCGATTCGTGCCTTATACGCTTCGATGCCATCACACATAGAACAAGTAGTCAGGGCCCATGGCGAACCCTGTGCCGACTAGGCAAGAGGACACACGCTGAACCGAGGTTACTGAAATGATTATTTCTGCAGAACATACTAACGTACTTATCCTATGAATATGAAGGTTCTATAGTCGTTCAAGGTGTTCTGTTTTTTCTGAACACGAGTGTATATAGTTAATACAATAATAAGAGGGCAATGCGGCAGCTGCGTGGCGGTGCACTAAATACATATGAAGCCAACGAGCTTTGTAAGTTGGTCACGTACTTAGTTAACTCCTTTGACACTCAGATACAGTGTGAGAGAAACATTTTTTCAGTACTTCGAACGTTAAACAAAGGTTGCACTAGGTCTGTAAACATATGTCTAAATTAAAAATTTACTGTCATCTACTGCAGGCCTATTTCTACGGTCGGTACTATTATAGACACGTGCACCAACAACATTTATGCATTGAGCACGTTTTCATTATGGTGTATGTATGCTTCAACAGAAACTTCACAAATTAGAGGACGTATCGTCAAAACGTTATGTGTACTTTATCAGTCGTTTTTAGTACAAACTGGTTGAAAAATAAGACTGGTTACAGGATGTAACAGCACTCTTGTTGATGGTGTAGTCTGTCAATATAAACATTCCATGCGGCTTTACGCGGATGATGCTGTAATATACAGAGAAGTTGCAGCATTAGAAAATTGTAGCGAAATGTAGGAAGATCTGCAGCGGATAGGCACTTGGTGCAGGGAGTGGCAACTGTCCCTTAACATAGACAAATGTAATGTATTGCGAATACATAGAAAGAAGGATCCTTTATTGTATGATTATATGATAGCGGAACAAACACTGGTAGCAGCTACTTCTGTAAAATATCTGGGAGTATGCGTGCGGAACGATTTGAAGTGGAATGATCATATAAAATTAATTGTTGGTAAGGCGGGTACCAGGTTGAGATTCGTTGGGAGAGTCCTTAGAAAATGTAGTCCATCAACAAAGGAGGTGGCTTACAAAACACTCGTTCGACCTATACTTGAGTATTGCTCATCATTGTGGGATCCGTACCAGGTCGGCTTGACAGAGGAGATAGAGGAGATCCAAAGAAGAGAGGCGCGTTTCGTCACAGGGTTATTTGGTAAGCCTGATAACGTTACGGAGATGTTTAGCAAACTCAAGTGGCAGACTCTGCAAGAGAGGCGCTCTGCATCGCGGTGTAGCTTGCTCGCCAGGTTTCGAGACGGTGCGTTTCTGGATGAGGTATCGAATATATTGCTTCCCCCTACTTATACCTCCCGAGGAGATCATGAATGTAAAATTAGAGAGATTCGAGCGCGCACGGAGGCTTTCAGACAGTCGTTCTTCTTGCGAACCATACGCGACTGGAACAGAAAAGGGAGGTAATGACAGTGGCACGTAAAGTGCCCTCCGCCACACACCGTTGGGTGGCTTGCGGAGTATAAATGTAGATGTAGATGTAGATTACTTCTTGATGCATGTGTGCACCATTGTGCTACCGTTAATATAGATGTGAAGACCACTTGAATATGGCTCAGAAGTCGGTTTTGACTTGTGATGGATGTTAAATGGTTATTGCTACTTGGTAACTGATGCCTAAATCATCCTTATGCGTCCAGCATAGACTACATTGTGCAGTTCCACATGGTGCAGCCCCTCTTCAGAACAGTAACAGTAGCTAACTGGAACTCTCCCCCCTCTTCCCTCCAGTCCCTCCAAGATGCCATACAAGAAGCGACTTCGCCAAGATTACATCAGGCAGAGTTTATAAATTACTAACCAATTAGTTATAGTAGTTTAAAAATGGACACGAACAGTCTCGCTGTCGGACTGCTTCTGTCCATTTTAAAAGTATTTTTTTCCAGATCGTTATTGTCTACGAGAAATGTCGTCGAAAATTCCTATTTAATTATATTTTTGTAACTTTTGATCTACATATTCCGCCCACGTAGGAAAAGATATACACTAAGTACAATTACACTATTCATGACACATAGCTGGAAACAGTAACTACAGTAAAATATCCAGGAAAATCTATCCGGAGCGACCTCATGTTGAAGCAACACTTACGAGCAAAACAAATAGTATTAAAAGCAGATGTCAGACAGATTAATAGGGAGAGTCGTAGGGAAATCCAATTTACTCTTCAAACAGGTGGGTAGAAAGTCGCATATTGGACCGAGTCTTGAGTGCCGTTCATCAGCCTACCATGGTGGATTGATAAAAGGGATCAAGAAGATTCGAAGAAGAGCAACGCTTTTCTTCAAAAATGGTTCAAATGGCTCTGAGCACTATGGGACTTAACATGTATGGTCATCAGTCCCCTAGAACTTAGAACTACTTAAACCTAACTAACCTAAGGACAGCACACAACACCCAGTCATCACGAGGCAGAGAAAATCCCTGACCCCGCGCTTTTCTTCGCAGGACCGTTTTGTCCGTGTGAGAGCGTTAGAGAATGCTCAACAAACTCCAGTGGCAGACGCAATAAGAGAGGCTTTATTCGTCCAGATCTGATTTACTATTGAAGTTTAGAGAAAGCACTTTCCAGGAAGAGTAGGACAACATGCTTCCTCCGACATACGTCTCGCGAACTGACCACAACCGGAAAATTCGAGAAATTGGAACTAATACAGAGGTTGACCTCCTTCTTCCCTCGCGCCATTCGCAAATGAAGCAGGGAAGGGGGAATCAGATAGTAGTACCAGAGGTACTCCCCGCTAACACCGTCGATTGGCTCGGGCAGTATTGATGCAGTTGTAGACGGAGTGAATACAATGAAGCGCCTCTCGTTTTGTGAATATCTGATATTTGAGTGAAAGGTTTTTACTATTGTCAGAAATTCTTAATGAGCAATCTGTGGGTAGGTCTACAAGCACATCTCTACTCCTTTTCTACAAACAAGCGGAAAAATTGAGTCGTAACCACCTCAAGAAAGGAATGTTCGCACTCTTCTTTCCAGCACTTCACGAAGATATTCCTCGTCGTCGGAACATTCATAAGATATTTTAAAGTATATACGAGAAAAGTTCACTCGGCTGTTGGCAGCAGTCAGAGTACCCATTGCTTGCGCTGATATAGCTGCGTCTGCGACCTTAGTCCTTTACTTTTCATTGCCGTTCATCATTTCAGTCCTGTCTACACTGTTTAGCTGCGTGTGTCCTTGATTGCCGTATTTGATGGCGCCTGTAATAATCAGCGTGAAGCAACTGGTAATCAAACCGGATTAACATTCATACTGTGGAGATACATGCCTGAATACACCCTATTTGCGCCGCTAAATCAATTATACCGTGACAGTAATTCACAATGGATTTCAATGACATCTACCTGCTCTCTTGGATGAGATGTTGTACTCTTCGGTGCCATCCACTTTCAAACATTCTGACGTGGGAATTTCAGGAACGCTTTTCCAGTACTAAAATTTGCCTCACAAAACCTTGGTAAATACCTCGGGACGAAACTATTTTAATATAGTTCCTGGACAACATTATCCCAAATAAAATTTAGATTCATTAGAATCATTCTGGATGAGCTGCTGTGTGCCGTATTAAATACTAAAAAAACTCGACGATTAGACAGGATTAATTAGTGGGAGGGTACTGCTCAGAGCAACTCCGCTTACTTCTTTCTGAACGTGTATCTATAGGTGAAAAATCTAAGTGGGTTATAATAGCGACGGCAAAAGCGTTTTCTTTCCCAAGGTCAGACAAAAGTTATTTTCGGCGATATAGTTTTGTGCCACTGAGATTCAGATATTGCTAACGATATGGACGCAATAGCATTTATGGTTTCTGCTAGCTGGATTAATCAAATGGCTCTGAGCGCTATGGGACTTAACTTCTGAAGTCATTAGTCCCCTAGAACTTAGAACTACTTAAACCTTACTAACCTAAGGACCGAGCGAGGTGGCGCAGTGGTTAGCACACTGGACTCGCATTCGAGAGGACGACGGTTCAATCCCGTCTCCAGCCATCCTGATTTACGATTTCCGTGATTTCCCTAAATCGGTTCAGGAAAATGCCGGGATGGTTCCTTTGAAAGGGCACGGCCGATTTCCTTCCCAATTCTTCCCTAACCCGAGCTTGCGCTCCGCCTCTAATGACCTCCTTGTCGACGGGACGTTAAACACTAACCACCACCACCACCACCACCACCACCACCAACTAACATAAGGACATCACACACATCCATGCCCGAGGCAGGATTCGAACATGTGACCGTAGCGGTCGCCTAGATTAGTCGCTTAAAATAAGTCGCATAAAGTTATATCTTTCCATTAAAATTGCTACACCAAGAAGAAATGCAGATGATAAACGGGTATTCATTGGACAAATATATTACACTAGAACTGACATGTGATTACATTTTCACGCAATTTGGGTGCATAGATCCTGAGAAATCAGTACCCAGAACAACCACCTCTGGCCGTAATAACGGCCTTGATACGCCTGGGCAATGAGTCAAACAGAGCTTGGATGGTGTGTACAGATACAGCTGCCCATGCACCTTCAACACGATACCACAGTTCATCAAGAGTAGTGACTGGCGTATTGTGACGAGCCAGTTGCTTAGCCACCATTGACCAGACGTTTTCAATTGGTGAGAGATCTGGAGAATGTTCTTGGCAGGGCAGCAGTTGAACATTTTTTGTATCCAGAAAGGCCCGTACAGGACCTGCAACATTTGGTCGTGCATTATCCTTCTGAAATGTAGTATTTCGCAGGGATCGAATGAAGGGTAGAGCCACGGGTCGTGACACATCTGAAATGTAACGTCCACTGTTCAAAGTGCCGTCAGTCCGATGAAGAGGAGGCCAAGACGTGTAACCAATGGCACCCCATACCATCACGCCAAGTGATACGCCAGTATGGTGATGACGAATACACGCTTCCAATGTGCGTTCACCAAGATGTCGCCAAACACGGATGCGACCATCATGATGCTGTAAACAGAACCTGGATTCATCCGAAAAAATTACGTTTTGCCATTCGTGCACCCAGGTTCGTCGTTGAGTACACCATCGCAGGCGCTCCTGTCTGTGATGCAGCGTCAAGGGTAACCGCAGCCATGGTCTCCGAGCTGATAGTCCATGCTGCTGCAAACGTCGTCGAACTGTTTGTGCAGATGGTTGTTGTCTTGCAAACGTCCCCGTATGTTGACTCAGGGATCGAGAAGTGGCTCCACGATCCGTTACAGCCATGCGGATAAGATGCCTGTTATCTCGACTGCTAGTGATGCGGGGCCGTTGGGATCCAGCACGGCGTTCCGTATTACCCTCCTGAACCCACAGATTCCATATTCTGCTAACATTCATTGAATCTCGACCAACGCGAGCAGCAATGTCGCGATTCGATAAAGCACAATCACGATAGGTCACAATCCGACCTTTATCAAGGGCGGAAACGTGATGGTACGCATTTCTCCTCCTTACACGAGGCATCACAACAACGTTTCACCAGGCAACGGCGGTCAACTGCTGTTTGTGTATGAGAAATCGGTTGGAAACTTTCCTCATGTCAGCACGTTGTAGGTGTTTCCACCGGCGCCATCCTTGTGTGAATTCTCTGAAAAGTTAATCATTTGCATATCACAGCATCTTCTTCCTGTCGGCTAAATTTCGCGTGTCTAGCACGTCATATTCGTGGTGCAGCAATTTTAATGGCCAGTAGTGTATGTGTAGAGAAACAAGTCAGGAAATGGGGCGATTCAAACTGCAGTGATTGCAAATTTTATTACAAACACAAAGCGTAAGATCACTAGTTTCAGCGAAACTTGCGTCTAAATTCCACATCAGCCCAATTTTGAAAAAAGGAGTGCGAGCTAAAGGAACTCTTTCAATCAAAGGAGAAAATCATGCAGAGTCGACTGCGCACGGCTTGACTGCACTCACACATTCATATAAAATAATGCCCGGAAGCAGTCTGGATGGTTCACTGCTGCCTATACAATTCTCCTTTTTTTTCAAAAATAGACTGGATATTTTGTACCATGCGTGGAAAGATCAGTGTTATACACAGAAAACTTTGAGGTGTATTGGTCGAAGACAGGAAAAGTGGGAAATAAAGGGTGAACACTGTCTTTCACTGACAAAAATAATTATACCTCAGAAACTATGCTGGATGATGCAACTATACGATTTGTTGAAACTGTAGCTTAATTGAAGAAGTTTTTATGGCAACACTTCTGCATGTGCTCTTTTGCACCGACAGCATCTGAGTCTTTTCTCTTTCTCGTATTACAGTTAGCTTAGTGTAGGAGAGCTGCTCTCACAGTGACGTCTATGCAGAAGAAAGAGCAATGTGTTTTGTCAGTCGCGAAATGCCTATGGTCGAGATCCGCCACATGTGAAGAGCACCAGAGGATGGTATGAAAAGTGTAAAGAGACTGGACTTGTTGTTGACAAGGCAAGAAGCGGCGGACCTCGAGTGAGTGACGGTGTTGTTGATGCCGTGGGTGTAGCATTTCAACGCAGTCCGCGGAAATCGAGAAGCCGTGTTTGCAGATAAACATCAAACCACTGTGGTGGATATATTACACAAACTGCTGCTTTCACATCCATAGTAAGTTCAATTCGTGGGAACTTTGCAGCCAGATGATTGGCCCGGACGTATTGTGTTCGCAAGGTACATGCCGGAACGGATTAATGCAGACAATGACTTCCTTAATAAAGTGTGTTTTTCGGATGAAGTTACTTTTCACAATTCTAGAGAAGTAAACAGGGATAATGTTCGGATCTGGGGACCGAAGAACCCACATGTCGGGTCAGAGAAGATAAGAAACGGCTCGAAAGCGAATGTGTGGTGTTGTTTAAAGTTCAATGTCATTATTGTATCGTTCTTTTTCACTAAACCTGCTATTATGGCAAGGTGTTACCTGGACCTGTTGGAAGTTTAGGTAGTACATCAGTTACAGCAATTTCAACCGTGGGTAGTGTTTCAGCAAGGTGGTCCGCCACCACACTCGCGGATTTTTGTTCGCTAGTTCTCGACCGAAACATGTCTGGACAGGTGGATCGATAGAGATGGTTTAACATCATGGCTACCACGTTCCCAAGTCAATCCCTTTTGACTCTGCGTTGTCGCCTCAAGGATAAAGTGTTGAACGCACCAGTTTCCTATGTGAAAACGCTTATGGCGCCAATACGAGCTGCTCTAGAGGCGGTAACGACATAGATGTTGGCAAAGGCATGGAGTGGAATGGCAACCACCTAGACGTTCTACCGGCAAAAAACGAACACATGTGGAAGTCCATAAAAATAATAATAATAATTTATTAGTTACGCTACCATTTGCAATAAACCGCATAGCTGTATATACGAGGGCTATTCGTTTATTGAGGTCCAATCGCTCATGGAACGGAAACCGTACAGAAAATACAATGAAGCTTTGCACAGATGTGCTGGGTAGTGTGTGAAGGATGCCCGTCGATTGCGTCGTGTCGCTCTTTACAGCTCCGAGTGCACAGTGAGCGTGTAAAGATGCCTAGGAAATAGTGTCTTCTGCCAAGTGTGAGAGCCTGCTGAGAGATTTCGCCTTACTTCATGCATCCTACACAACTTAAATGTCATGCTTTTCCTTCTTCGTAACAATCTCGGCCACACACTGCAGGGGCAAGTGTTTCCATGGGAAGTGTTAGTAGTAGGGAGGTCGCGGCATGAGGACCATTTTGATATCAAATTGATAAGTAAATTAATTAAATTGATCAATTAATTATCCCAACATCCCACCACAAGCACCGCCCCGCACCCACCCCCACCCCCTCCCCTACCTACCCAGTTGGCTAGAATTTCGAATTTTGACGGGAATCTCTAATTATGTCGGGAATTTTGTATTTTGGTGGGAATTTCTTTGTCCCAAGGCTGCGCTGACGCCCCACTCTACCAACCACCCGGGAATTGGCGGGAAATGAAAAACGGTGGTGCCCTTTCTGGGACTCGAACTTTGGTCGTTCTGGAAAGAAAACCTAAATGCATCCCACAGCATGTGGAAACTGCCCATATACAGGAGAGGAAGATTAGGTTAGTCTACTTTATTTTGGTTGGGAAACTAATGTAAGGAACGGTTCTAATTACATAACCAATGATAAATATTGGTCCTAATTACACAACTATATGCATAGCGCTACATAAGGAGTGACTAAAATTGCAATACAACTCAAAATTTGACGATGCCATGCTACTGGTGTTATCCTGCCAGGAAAAAGTTTCACAATTGGACTCGAAACTAGTGGCAGACGTATCCAAACTCTACCTCTCAGCTACAAGCTGGTGCGAAAAAGTCTGTAGTGGAAGGTACTATCTTTATTGTTTGGCGGGAATTGTGTTCAACTGATGAGATGCTGGTGTTGGACAGAGAGGAGTTAAATACGAGGGGCGTTTGAAAAGTCCGTGCAAAGTCCGAGAGATGGTACCACCGGCGCGTATTGAGGTCATTTTAGTTAGCAGCATCTTTGTAATGAACGCACACCAAGTTTCAGCCATATTGGTCTATTTCTTAGTTTTGGCATTTGTGTGAATCAAGGAAGTTTAGTGATTGTCAAAAAATGGACGAAAAAGAATTTCGTGTGGTGATTAAACATTACTTTATGAAAGGCAAAACAGCTCAGGAGACTAAAGAAAAGCTTGAAAAACATTACGATGACTCTGCACCTTCGATTAGAACAGTTTATAAGTGGTTTCAAAATGTTCGGATTGGCCATATGGGTGCAAGTGATACTGAAAGTTCTGGACGCTCTGTAGAGGTTACGACTCCGAAAATCATTGATAAAATCTATGTTATGGTGATGGATGACAGAGGAGTTAAGGTGCGTGAGATTGCTAGTGAAGTTGTTATCTCGAATTAACGTTTACATAATATTTTGCATAAACATTTGGACATGAGAAAGCTATACGCAAGATGGGTTCCGCGATTGCTCACGCTTGACGAAAAACGAAATCGAGCGAAGTGTTGCAAGGATGGTTTGCAGCTGTTCAGGAAGAATCCGCAGGACTTTAAGCGTCGTTTCGTCACCGTGGATGAAACATGGATACATTACTGAGACCAAACAACAATCTAAACAATGGGTTACCAAGGGAGAACCTGCAACAAAAAAGGCGAAGACCATTCCTTCGGCCGGAAGGGTTATGGCGACAGTCTTTTGGGATTCGCAAGGGATAATCGTCATCGACTATCTGGAAAAGGGTAAAACTGTTACAGGTGCATATTATTCATCGTTTTTGGAACGTTTGAAAACGGAGCTGCAAGAAAAACACCAGCGATTGGACCGCCAAAAAGTCCTTTTCCATCACGACAATGCACCAGCACACAACTCAGCAGTTGTGGTCGCAAAATTAATGGAAATAGGATTCCTACTCGTTTCAAATCCCCCCTATTCTCCAGACTTGGCTCCCTCGGACTACTATTTGTTCCCCAATTTGAAGAAATGGATGGCGGGACAAAAATATTATTCAAACGAGGAGGTAATTGCACCAACTAAAAGCTATTTTGCAGACTTGTAAAATTCCTATTATTCGGAAGGGATCAACAAATTAGAACAGGGTTGGACGAAGTGTATAAGTCTAAAAGGAGACTGGTTTACCCCAAATACGTAAGTAGTTTTTATTTTTGCATGGACTTTTCAAACGCCCCTCGTAAATGAATTACCTGTAAGCATGCAGCTGAGGACTGTATCTATCGCTGTTTGATGTCAGAGTTCGCTACAGAAACCAACTCTGTACACATGTCAACTCCCTGTTGCAGGTCCCTACATAGTAGAGAGGAAGTCAAATGAACGTGTAGTGCTGCGCCACGCTTTGGGTTTCCATCAAGTGCATCTCTACATGAATTTGCAGACAATCTCTCTGATGTGTTCTAGATAAAAGAAATTATTGAGATTAACAGTCATGGGGGAAACAGTCATGGTGGACTGGAATTCGACTGTAGGAAAAGAAGGAAAGGGAAAGTAGTAAGTGAATATGGACTGGGGGTATGGTATTAAAGAGGAAACCGCCAGGTAGAATTTTGCACAGAGCACAACTTAATCATAGCTAACACCTGGTTTAAGAATCGTGAAAGAATGCTGTGTACGTGGAAGAGGCCTGGAGACACTGGAAGGTTACAGAAAGATTATATGATGGTAAGAAAGAGATTTAGGAACCAGGTTTTAAATTGTAAGACGTTTCCAGGGGCAGATGTGGACTCTGACCACAATTTATTGGTTATAAATTGTAGATTAAAACTGAAGAAACTGCAAAAAGGTAAGAATTTAAGATGATACGACCTGGATGAACTGAAAGAATCAGAGGTTGTAGAGAGTTTCAGAGAGGAGCATTAGGGAATGATTGACAGGAATGGGGTTAAGAAATACAATAGAAGAAGAATGGGTCGATTTGAGAGATAGTGAGGGCAGCAGAGGATCAAGTAGGTAAAAAGGCGAGGGCTAGTAGAAATCTTTGGGTAACATAGGAGACATTGAATCTAACTGATGAAAGGAGAAAGTATAAAAATACAAGAAATGAAGCAGTCGAAGAGGAATGCAAACGTCTCAAAAATGAGATCGACAGGAAGTGCAAAACGGCAGAGGAGTGAAGGATAGGGGACAAATGTAAGGATATGGAAGCATATATCAGTAGGGGTAAGATAGATACTGCCTACACGAAAATTAAAGAGACCATTGGAGAAAAAAGAGAACTATCTGTATGGATATGAAGAGCTCAGATAGAAAACCAGTCCTACGCAAAGAAGGGAAGGCAAAGAGTGGGAAGGAATACATAGAGGGTGTAAACAAGGGAGATGTACTTGAGGGCAATATTATAGAAACGGAAGAGGACGAAGATGAAATGGGAGATATGACAGAGCACTGAAAGGCCTAAGTCGAAAAAAGGCCCCGGGAGTAGACAATATTCCATTAGAACTACTGATGGCGTTGGGTGAGCCAGCCATGACAAAACTCTTCCAGTTGGAGAACTAGATGTATGTGACAGGCGAAATACCCTCAGACTTCAAGAAGAGTGTAATAATTGCAATACCAAAGAAATCAGGTACTGACAATTGTGGAAAATACCGAACTATCAGTTTAATAAGTCACAGCTGCATAATAACTAACACGAATTCCTTACAGACGAATGGAAAAACTGGTAGAAGCTGACCCCGGGGAAAATCAATTTGGATTTCGTAGAAATGGTGGAACACGCGAGGCTATACTGCCCCTACGACATTTCTTAGAAGATAGGTTAAGGAAAGACAAATCTATGTTTACTCGTATAGCGTTTGTAGACTTCGAGAAAGCTTTTGACAATTTTTGACTGGAATGTTGTCTTTCAAATTCTGAAGGTGGCAGGGGTAAAATACAGGAAGTGAAAGGCCATTTACAATTCGTACTGAAACCAGATGGCAATTATAAGAGTCGAGGGCACGAAAGGGAAACAGTGATTGAGATAGGGATGAGACATGGTTGTAGCCTATCCCTTATGTTATTCAATCTGTATATTGAGCAAGCAGTGAAAAAACAAAACAAAAATTTGGAATAGGAATTAAAGTCCATGGATCAGAAATAAAAACTTTGAGGTTTTCCAACGACATTGTAATTCTTTCAGAGACAGGATAGGACCTGGAAGATCAGTTAAACGGGGTGGACAGTGTCTTGAAAGGAGAATATCAGATGAACATCGAGAAAAGCAAAAATAGGTTAACTGGAATGTAGTGGAATTAAACCAGGTGATGCTGATGTAATTAGATTGGGAAATGAGACTCTTAAAGGTGAACATAGGTTTTGCTATCTGGGAATGTAAATAACTGATGATGGTCGAAGTAGAGAGGATATAAAATGTAGACTGGCGATGGAAAGGAAAGCGTTTATTAAAAACAGAAATTTGTTTACTTCGAGTATAGATTTAAGTGTCAGGGAGCCCTTTCTGAAAGTATGTGGATGGAGTATAGCTATGTATGGAAGTGAAACATGCACGATAGCTAGTTTACACGAGAAGAGAATAGAAGCTTTCAAAAGGTGGTGCTACAGAAGAAGGCTGAAGATTAGATGGGTAGATCACGTAACGAATAAGGAGGTACTGACTAGAATTGGGGAGTAGAAGAATTTGTGGCACAACTTGACTAGAAGAAGGGATCGGTTGGTAGGACACGTTCTGAGGCAGCAAGGGATCACCAATTTAGTATTGGAGGGAAGCGTGGAGGGTAAAAATCGTTGAGGGAGACCAAGAGATGAATACACTAAGCAGTTTCAGAAGGATGTAGGTTTCAGTAGTTACTCTGTGATGAAGAGCCTTGCACAGGATAGAGTAGCATGGAGAGCTGCATCAAAACAGTCTCTGGACTGAAGACCACGACAGAAACCATGTAATTATACTGCAATGGCTTTCAATCGGGAATTCAGCATTTACCTCGCAAACCAAAAGAGCCCGTGACGAGACTACTCATGAAGCAGCGACAGAATCAGGACTGGACATGAGGATCAGGACAACACACCAAGAAGTTCCAAACGCGGAAATCATACGAAAGGGTCACAATTCCTAACCGTCTTTTTAGCAATTTCCATTTGAAGTTGGCAGCTGAAATTCTGAATGTGGGTACTGACTGACGTTAACTAGGAATGGCAAACGAATCAGGGCGTATTCCGACAGGAAGTCTGACCATTTCCTTGTCAGAGCAAAAATCACGCAGTGGGACTACGTAAGGAAGCCGAACTTCGCAAATTAATTTGGCGCTTTGGGTATCAAACGACATGTACTAGCGTAACAGACACAAAATGCTCTTAATTACGTATGACTGTATGTATGCCAAGCAGGGGACAGCTTTACTGTTTGCCCTCGTACAGTCTATAGCCTGTGCGAGCTGAACTAAACAAGCTTTTACACCTTAATTACAAATAAACAGCGAATTGCCGAGTGTAAAGGAACAGGTGCGCAACAGTTTTACAGACAAGTTTTTCTTCTTTCTAAATGGTAACCGTATACTCTTTTCGCGGAAACACTAAAGCGAGAACACCCAGCGGAAAGCCGTCTACTCTACACGAATTTTAAAGTGATCCTTTGACAATTTTCGTCCCTGCACGTAACTTCTGGTTTTATTTAATTACAGTGAAAGAGGGCTTAAAAGGAAAATATTTAATAAACGCTGAGGCAGCCCTCAGAATGTTTTGTCACACTCGACTGGAACGATCTGCAGTCGGTTTCACGGAAGTAACGTGTAGTAGTTGCCAGACACTGCAATTTGGATTACAGAGGAAACGTTTTGTGGCTTCATAACACGTTATTGCAGGTAACACACACACACACACACACACACACACACACACACACAAACAGAGAGTGAGCGAGCGAGCGAGCGAGCGAGCGAGAGAGAGAGAGAGAGAGAGAGAGGGAGAGGGAGAGAGAGAGACATGGTCGAGATAATAAACCTTAATTCTCTTGGTCTTTACTTTCGGTATTAACTCAGAATTTGTACGCAAATTAACAGCTTTTCTTACAAAAATCCCTCTCTTTATTTTATGCTTACGGTAGGTAACATTTGGATTCAAAGTTTTCAATTCATCAAAACATGGTCGAATGTATAAACGCAAGGACGTGTGCCATCGAGGAGGAATGATACATCGTACACTCTAGCGACATCGCCTCGTTTGCATGGTATTCAAAGATCGGTATTCGTTAATTAATCCAACGCGACTTCGATTCTATTAAGCTAGAAAATCTGTATCTCAGTCCAAAAGAAATCCTTCAAAGTTATGATATGACTACATTTCTTTTTAAGATCTAATTAGATCACGTATGGAGAGCTTTTGATCCACTTTATACGAAGGTGTGATTCGATAAGTTTCTACGGAGAGCACCTAACTTTATGAAGCAATATAACTATCGATAGCCGTGATTCTTACAGGTTTTGTATTCGACCTCTATTTTTCGGCAGCTACCTTAAGTGGTCTCTGTCACTGTTTAGGTATAAATGTATAACACAAACGTTGTGTAGTTGGTACATCGGCCTGATACTACTTATCAACGTACTGGAATGTGTGTAAGTAAAAGACTTCCTCAACCCTAAAGAGAAGTACGGTCTTCGGAAACCAAACTCCTGTCCTGCTCTGCCAGACACAGAGATGTACAAATTTAGTATCAGTTTGAAGGAATCCAGAACATGTCACAGATACTATTAGTGAATTTCTGCAAAGTCATTATCGCTATTACACCACTTGCCACTACCATAATTAGTTTCATTTCTGACCTGGAATTCAGAATTAAAAAGAAGCACAGAATGTGAGAAACGTCTTCAGTTTTTCGGTAGCTTTTTGATGAAATGTTTTTTTTCTTTTGCTAAATTGTGCAGAATATATTTCTCATCACCTAGTGGTAGGTACAAACTGGACTACATCACAGTGAACCAGAGATTCCGAAATCAGATATTGGATTGAAGATACAGACTCAAATGATGATTTAATGATAATGAAGAACAGGTTGAAGTTCAAGAGTATCACCAGGATGAGTCAACGTGAAAGGAACTAGGCCACTATAAACTGCAATATAAAGAGCCTTAGATATTATCTGCGGCTGTAGAGACTGTGATAGTGAATTTGGAAATTCGTGGTAAGTTCCTATAGAACCAAACTGCTGAGGTCATCGGTCCCTAGGCTTACGCACTACTTAATCTATCTTACGCTAAGGACAAAATACACACCCATCCCCGAGGGAGGACTCGAACCTCCGACTGGGAGGGCCGCCCGAACTGTGGCAAGGCGCCCTAGACCGCGCGGCTACCGCTACAGGAGGTATTTCAAATTATTACAGATGGGCATCTGTAAAAGGTTAACGACACAAGTCTGGCAGACAAATACAGATATAGGAAGAGTAATTTCGAAGAAGATGGAGGTTACAGAAGGAATACTACACCTGATCAATGAAAGGAAGAAACAGAAAACTAATCATAAAAGGACTCATTCAGCATATTGAGTAGTGGAAAGAACCTATCGTGAAGTTAAAAGGCAAAGGCGTCAACATTAAGAGTACAGGAAGAATTCCACAAACACAGACGAAAGAGTGTAGAGATAGAAAGGCTACAGGATGGTTATAATTAAAATTTCGCAACTTGAGTCTGTGTAGATAGAAAACTACTTACCATACAGGTACCCAACTTTGTAGGTTTGATGGATGATCTGTGCTCTGCAGCATTTGCGATGGTAGTAGTGTTAGTTTTGAAAGACGGCGGGTACTTTCGACCCGCCTGTCTTCCACTTTATTTATTCAGTCGAACTTATAATCACATGCTCTATGGTCAATAAGCTTATTATAGTGGGCTAACAATCGTTGTAACGTTGAATTTAAAAAAAAATGGTTCAAATGGCTCTGAGCACTATGGGACTTAACATCTGAGGTCATCAGTCCCCTAGAACTTAGAACTACTTAAACGTAACTAACCTAAGAACATCACACACATCCATGCCCGAGGCAGGATTCGAACCTGCGACAGTAGAAGGCGCGGTTCCGGACTGCAGCGCCTAGAACCGCGTGGCCACCGAGGTCGGCAACATTGAATTCAATCGTAGCTATATACACACTGGATGAGCGCTCGTTTTTGGTCGGGTAGCCACGGCTGCGACAGTGGGGCTTAGTGGTGCCAATTCTGTGGAGGACAGCCGGGCACGCTCTTTTGTACGACAGAAGTCGCCGCAGAGTACGCAGCATAAGCCGCGGGGGTCACAGGGAGTTATGGAGGAATGTCAGAGCGGCACTTGTTCGCAGACGAGGCGAAGCGCAGCCACCGTTTCGGCAGGGAGCTTCGATTTGTTTCCTGCCTTCTCTGGGATCGGTGTCAGCTTGATCCGCGAAAACATGTTGCGGAAGCACTTCTAGTGGGCGGATACTGGGTGGTCGAGAACGGTGCGGCGTTTTTTTTTTTCTGATCACGTAGACACTCCAGACCGTGCTGTTTTCCGCGCACAAAATAACGATGTGGTAACTGGCCCATGGCCCGTGACGTAAGAAATCGTCACACTGGTCTCCTGCCGATGTTCTGGAACTGAGGAAGAATTTTTCCCGTCTTATGCAGAGAGGCTTTACGGTATACCAAGAGATGCGCAACCGGCGCGGGAGTTTTCAGTTGGTGATTTAGGTTTTCTTGGCGAATCCTGCACGTTGAGTTTTTTACGGCCAGGCAGGTAGTGTGATGAACAGGAGATTCGTTGGCGAACCATGGAGAAGTGTGGACTAGATAAATGTTGTGGTACAGAATGTGTTAAAGAATTATTTCAAACGAAGTAATTAATAAAAGAGTATTGTAAATATGATGTATTAAAATACTAGCCTAGTCAAAGAAGTTTGCTATTGTATAGAGCGAAAGAATACTTTTGAAGTATACAGTATTGCCGCTGGTGGGGGAGTAAGCGCGGAGTCACGGAGTCAGGCAGAGGTAGCCCACAGAGAGAAGTTTCTAGCGACAAGTGAGAACCTTTTAGATGAAGAGTCAACACGCGAGCATTTAGCGGTGATGCATCAGCCACACTGGGTAGGTAAGTATGCGTGCATGTCTAAACGCAGCCCATATGTCATGTTAGGATCGCTAGGGACAATGCAGCCTCAGCTATTCCGGGAAGCATTGAAACTGGTTTTTATAGCGCTGGACCCACAGCTCTGCGTCATCGCACCAGCACTGGTGCCTAGATAAACACGTTTTTCGGTAGGTATTTCTCAGATGTCATGTATCAAAGGGATGCTGCCGCCTCGTCCTTGCAGGACTCGAACTGACACCTACATGTGGTTCGGCAGCTGACGCCAGCGTCAAGGTTCGGCAGCTGACGGCTGCGTCATCACTTTGCGGGGGCCAATGATGCATCCCAACTCCTGGGAACATGTGCAGTGGTGTTCTGTGTGGCCGAATGGACAGGGGGATTGGCGCGCAGTACGTACTTCATGATCAAAAGATTTGCCAGTGTAACTGCATGTTTTGTGACGGTATTCCTTGCATGATCGGAATAAAAAAAGAAAATCAACAAAACCTACATGTCTCCAAACAGGAGAGAATGATGAGCAACAGAAATCCAACCCCCACAAAATGAATTTTTATAAATAAACAATATGTCCTTGAATTTACTGTTATGAGATCCTTCCTCTCCACTAGAGAGCAGCCAATTCTCGTGAAGCAGGGTGGGAGGGGATGGGGTTTACCAGAGGGGGAAAGGTTAGTTAATTGATCAATTTAATTAAGTAGTTAATCAAATTGATAACAGTGAGAGGGGTGTATTCCAATAAGTCAGACCTGATAGTGTACCTGTAGCAGCGGAGGGGGGGGGGGGGGGAGGTTCCTGAGGAGGGGGGCAGGTGGAGGGGGAACAATAGGCTAAGTGCCTGTGACTCAACAGAAGGAATGCCTTTTGCAGATCAGTAGGTTAAGGACCTGTGAATCAAAGGAGAACAATAGGTTTGCCCCAGAGAGCATACCTGCCCCTGATGTAGGCAACCCGCACTAACAAATTGCGCCTGCGCTCTCTTTGGTTCACTACTTGCATATACTCAGTATAAACGATTCTGATTGTTTTCTGATCAACTTTAATTCATAATATTAACTGTGTTTTTACATCTGAACTCAATTCCGTGCCTTTCGTTCCATTCTCACTTGATTACAACTGAATGATTAGTTCATAATTACAGTTTATAAACAATTAATAATTATACAGTAATTTTTGGTCACATATTGAGTTGGCGAACGTTCTTAAGTAATTTGCAATTGTAATTTATAACAGATTCAGTGTATTTATTCCAAATTTCAATTACTATTTTTTTTCCTTTTTTCTCAAAATTTCTTTAGATTGTTATCGTGTGAAAGTACTGTAGACGCTGTTCTAGAAGGCAAAGTTGCAGAGAAGAACAGAGACTGGCATATATTCAACAAATAATTGATGACCGTGTGTGGAAACGCTGTTATGGTGTGAAGAGATTGGTGTGCACAAGGGAGGAGATCATATTGGTATATACTATACCTATTTTGTAGAAATAATGATGGTACTTGCAGTGTTTGCTATGTTCTCGGTTTAATAGTGATTACCTTTAACATGTTCACACATGAACATCATGAGCAACTTCTCATTTTTCAGCAGTGTCGCGAAACACGTTCTGAAGCATTATTGATATCATGGCAGCAGCAGCCTGAGTAATGCAGTTCCTGAGCTCCTGCAATGTATTGATACGTCTGGTGGACACACGTCCTTTGATAAATCCTAACACAAAAAGGTCAATCAGCGTGAGGTCAGGGAACGTGTTGCCCACGACAAGGGGCCTGCGCTTAGAACCCATCTCCCAGGGAACTGTGAATTCAGGAACATGCAGACATCTATTCCAATGTGACCCGTCTTGGTGAAAGTAAACAGTGTCCAGACACCCATCCAGGGTAAACTGAGGCAACAGAAAATTTGTGAGCATGTCTAGGTACACTGCTCCATTTACAGATTTTTTTTTCTTAGAAAAGAAGAACGGTCCTTAAATCTTTTCATGCCTGATGCCCATCCAAACCTTGGGGAAGTCTAGCATGAGCTCAACATGTTCCACAGGTGGTGTGTATTCCAGATAACGCAGTTTTGCCTGTTAACCTTTCCACAAGTATGCAAGGTCGTTTCGTCGCTGAATGTGATTTACAATGTTGCACTCTTCATGTGCAACGAACAGGTTTATGCTCATTCGTACATTCTCCGCAAAATCTTCTTCATGCAGATGTTGGAGAACCTGCAGGTGGTACGGCTTCTTCTTTAGAGAAAACGGCAACTCTCTGTGTGATGTCGAACGCGGAATGTTCAGTTCCACTGACAGATGTCGTAACGATTTTTGGCTCCTTTCAATGGATATCCTGATGGCTTCAGTGGTTTCCAGGGTGCCTTGCTAGCGATTCAGTGCGCCTGAATTTGTTTACCAATACGCGAACTGTTTTATCAGTGGGACTATCGTGACAGAATTTTCTGTGAAACCTCATCCGAATGTCATCGTATGACGACTTCTGTACGCTCTACGTCACAATAGCTATCTTCAATACAATACACATTCACACTGTAAACAATGGTACACATGTTTAATTGTTAGCATGAGATTAATGCATGATATCAGGCAACAAAGTACACCAAAATGCGTTCAATGTACCAGCAATGATGTGCCATATACAACCTGGTCTTAAAGTGAGTGTTTCTACAAAATAGGTACTTATGTTCTGGGACTTGTTGCGTCGGGAGAAAAAGTCGTACATGTCCATTTTACATGAGGATGTATGGATGGTACAAGAAGTGTTTGGAAAACGCCCAAAGGAAATGAATTGCTTTCTGCAGGGAAAGGAATCAGTGAGTTGGGTCTGTAGCCGCTGTGTTGCTAAAATAAATTTGCCTTGTCTATCAGATAAATATTCATCGGCTTAACGACTTGAGGCCTTGCCGCAGTGGATACACCGGTTCGCGTCAGATTACCGAAGTTAAGCGCTGTCGGGCGTGGCCGGCACTTGGATGGATTACCATCCGGGCCGCTATGAGCTGTTGCCATTTTTCGGGGTGCAGTCAGCTTCGTGATGCAATTGAGGAGCTACTCGACCGAATAGTAGCGGCTCCGGTCAAAGAAAACCATAGTAACGACCAGGAGAGCGGTGTGCTGACCACACGCCCCTCCTATCCGCATCCTTAACTGAGGATGACACGGCGGTTAGATGGTCCCGATGGGCCACTTGTGGCCTGAAGACAGAGTGCTTTTTTTTTTTTTTTTAAAAAAAAAAAAAGACTTGAAGTATGACAATACCAGTGTTCATCTACGTTTATTATGTCATTTCAGAACAGAGATTACATCTGGCTATGAAAAGTGAACAATTCAACGAAATCATCGCTTAATTCGGTAGGACTGATGCACACTAAGTCTTGGAGTGCCAAAAACTTATTGCCGCGGAGAAAATATGCTGTCAAACAAGGGATCTTCGTCAAGGTCGACACACACAGACGCGCGATCGTCACTTAGATTTCTCGACTGTTTTATCGCAGTCCTCATATTTATCAATGGAAGGAGTTTTGCGAGGAATAATTGTGCATAGTTGGTTTGCACTGTCGCTTATGCTCTAACTCTATTAGCGATTATTTACGATGCGGGTTGTTTTTATATCGTGCACCAAAAATTATATAATTCATAGCGTATTGTTTCCGATCTTGTGGCGGATAACTTATCAAGAAGCTCTCGCGTACTTCTCTATTGGGGGGAACGTCTTCGGTCTACCCACGGCCCTTCTTGACTTCTAGAAGATTCACGATGTAACTGTCACTTTAGGGAGATACCACGCAAAAAGAGGCCTGAATTAAATCCGCCAAGAAATACCATTATTTATTAGTCAACTAATCCGTGAATTATAATCGTACCGTGACTTCGTTCAGGTAGAGAAATAATTCTGATCTCGCAGATCCTCCCAAAATTAACAGACTCCAAAGAGTTTATACAATTTTCTATAAGTAATACATGCAGTTGTAACTCAAAACTTTCTTCGTTATCATCTAGGTAAAACTCTCTAATGTAAATCGCAACCAAATAGGTACAGAAATCAAGCTCTTCAGTCACTTCGAACCACCACTGATAAACACCAATATTTGTTGTAACACGACTTCTATTATATTTCGTGTATAATACATCCAAGTGCAGCTCTTCTCTAGCTAGCCTTAATTGATTTTAACAATGACATCTGCCCTACCTCCTACACCAGCAACATGACTTCATGTGAAAATAAAAGACGGAATGAGAATTAAGTTTTTCATGTCAGTTTCTTCAACGTCGCTCTGTTCACGCTGGCCGGTGTGACCTAGTGGTTCTAGGCACTCCATCTAGAACCGCGCTGATGCTACGGTCGCAGGTTCGAATCCTGCCTCGGGCATGGATGTGTGTGATGCCCTTAGGTTAGTTAGGTTTAAGTAGTTCTAAGTCTAGGGGACTGATGACCTCAGATGTTATCCAATAGTGCTTAGAGCTCTGTTCCGAACTCTATGGTCGCGCCTTCGGGGGCCTATTTCTCGATCCACTGGTAGCCAATGCAGCGCAGTTTTACAAGGGATACTTGTGCAATATATTTACCGACACGTGAGCCTTCACGAAATTTTCCCACAATGGCAACTCGTCCAAGTGTCAGCTGTAGTCGTAACCATCGTGGGGATTTACCCGTGCACTAGGGAATGCCAGTAAAGAAGGAAGTGCGTTGTCAGCGAACCTTCACAATCTTCTTTTCATATTGTTGATAAATATGAACCAATTAGCAGGCTGTCAGACTGAGAAGGGAAGAAGAATCAAACCAACTTCTACACTACCTCGATAGCTAATGGTGTGCGAGTGTCGAAGTCTATTCTGCCACGGTCGTCATAATACGAAATACTTACTGAGGGTATTAGGATGCCTTGTAAGAGGATACCTTTTAGAAACTACGTAACAGTGAAATCACTAGTTATTAATTAAACAATAACAGAGGTTTAATAATCACTTTCTTGTAATGGCGTCCTCTTGTAATCGCGTACCCGTAACAGTTTTTTCAAAGACGATGTTTTGATAATTCTAGTTAATTGCTTAAATGAAGTCATATTCGCTTGTAGCTGTATTTATTTTTGTTTCGTTATCGCAGTTTCGGCAGTTGATGCATTTTGTTGAAGTCAGCATGGGTGCAATTATTATTGGCGGCGTGGAGGCTGAAGTCGACTTTAATCTACAGCTCAATAAAAAATCTACGTCAGTCAGTAACAGCAACCAGTGACTGTGTTACCATCAAGAGTAAATCGGTCCTACAAGGCGTTGTGTGTCAAGGGGAGGTTTGCTGTTGAAATTCAGAGAGCATACGTCACAAGCAGAGTTCCACAACACCCTCCCACATATGTGTCGCGAAATGACAACGACAAGAAGTTCAGAGAAATTAGAGCTAGTACTGAAATTTGTCGGCAGTCATTCTCCCACACGTGTTTCGCGAATGGAACAGGGGAAATAACAACGGTAGCAGATTTATCCTTAACTACACACTATAAGTTGGCTTGCGCAGCATAGATGTAGACGTAGATCTAGAAGCAGAAGTCAAGTCTCTTCGTAGGGTGACAGCTATGGAGAGGCTGGCTGAAATTTCGAGTTCCTCCGCGAGCCTTTCCACGCGAATCATCTGAATACAAATGACAGCTCACCCAATGCACTGCCCTTCTGTACCTTGTGTACGCGACACTATATATCGCTATCCCGTGACTTTTGTAACCACACCGTAACTGTACCTGGCGGGCCTCTTGAATTTGAGCGCAACGGCCTTATTGGCTAACTTCAATGCCAACTAACTCTCAAACGGTGCAACGGACAGAATTTTTTCTTAACAATTAATTCTCAGCATAACCTATCCTGGAACACCTTTGAAAGCTTTACAGACTGTTTCTGACCACCCCATGCGAGAATATAGAGTATGGAACAAGGTTGCACCGGTCTGCAAATACGTCGTTCACCATCAGCTTTCCACGAAAACCCACGTTTTTTTATTGTTTCTTGATCTGCTCTAAGTACTCATCCATATCACCGTAGACGATTTTCCATATTATCAGTGATTGGTGCGAATCAGCGGTGTGACTATCGCGTTCTTGCTGTATTAACAACTTCGTGGCTTGGGTTTTCTTTTATACTTTCTTTTAGTGATGTCACCATATTTTTAAAAAATGGTGCCAACCTCGGACTGTTGACAACAGGATACTGCCACAAGTGTGTGTGCTCTTCCTTTAACAATTGTGCTATCATGCCATCCAATTACATCTCTCTAGGGAGATGTATAGAACGACTTGCAAACCATAACCTGCCAATGATTGACTGTTTAATAAATGCAATGAATTCCTTAAATAAGACTGCAACCACAATTATGTTTTGCGAATAATACTACTAGATTGCTTAATGCGCAGCATCTGTAGGCTCCTACCGTCATCAGTCCTGTAATTAAAATCACGGTGATATTGTTTGTTCTTATATACACGAACCAGTCTACAAAAGTAAAAATCCGTCCTCCAGAACTTTTGAACAAAAGGAGGCGTGA
The DNA here is from genome assembly GCF_021461395.2 of Schistocerca americana. Classification (NCBI taxonomy): domain Eukaryota; kingdom Metazoa; phylum Arthropoda; class Insecta; order Orthoptera; family Acrididae; genus Schistocerca; species Schistocerca americana. The sequence goes on from NC_060120.1 coordinate 349,238,382, forward strand.
GCTGCGACCTCAGCTTTGAATCTTGCGGAAGTACTAGTGCTGACTGAGAGGTGTCTTCGTTTTCCCCGGTCATGTACATATAAAATGCAGACGGTATTACTCGCAGTAGCTCTAACCATATGTCGTCCAGCTTCGCAGTACTCTTCAATTGATGCCTCACAAAGGAACGTAGTCAACATTTGTACAATTAGTTGCTGAAATAATGTTTACCAGGCTACTGTCACCTCTGTGAGTCTGAAATCTGTTACCTTTATTTCGTGCATAGCTCACTATCACCATGCCATTCTCCCTACGCAAAGATTTTAACTGAGAAGTGATCATGGTTTAGAGGGGTTACCCACTTAGTATTTCTCACCAAATTCTTTCTCCTACAGCTGGCCCCCACCTCTGCTATAACTTTTTGAAAGGTGTCATCGTTATCTTTGACTTTTACGAGGGCATGCTGAAAAGTAATGCGTCCTCATTTTTTATGTGAAAACTCTAAAAACTTTTTAATAAAACAAAAGTTGTAAACGTTCTACAGCTTTATTCTTCGTGTCTACATATTCACAGCGGTATGCCGCTAGAGGATTCCGGATTGGAGCGTCTAACACGGCGATGTGTGATGTGACTATATCGGTGCGTGTGAAACAGCGTACTGTAATAGAGGTTCTATCCGGAGAATGAGATTTTCCATCCATGGACCATTCTCTAATTCAACATGACAGAACCAGGCTGCAAAATCTGTAACAGTCCGACGCCTTGGGTTCATTGTTATAGATCATCCTCCATACAGTCCGATTTGGACCCATTCGATTTCCATCTATTTCAAAAAATTAGAACAACACCTGCGAGGACTTCACTTCGATAGTGAGTGAAGAGCTGAAAGCAGAGTAAGGTTATGGCTACGTCAAAAAAGTCATACATTCGACAACAAATTGGTCCTTCTTTGTCAGAAATGTGTTCGGCGCCAGGGTGACCAAGTCAAGAAATAATTATGTAGACACGAACAATAAAGATGTAAGGTGTTAATAAAGTTTGTTATATTTAAAAAGCTATAAGAGTTTTCACATAAAAAATTCGGAGGCATTACTTTCTAGCACGCCCTATTAAAAGTAGGGTTTCACACACCGTCGAAGATGAGTTAGTTGGAGACGAGTGGTAAATAGGCCTCTGATGTTGCAGCTGTAGAGTATCATTGTTTCTTTGAAAAATAGCAGTATAAAAATGCAGAAATTAAGCTACCAGTAAAATATAACACCAACTACTTAAAATAGATGAGGAAGCAACAACATTTTTCAAAGTAACGGATATACCTATGATCTAATGGCTACATATGACATAAGCACGTGTATTATTTAGCTGCAAAACGATAGTTTATTATAATAAAAATTGCTACATGTTGATTATACATTCCTAATATATATGTTAACTCTTTTCACATAACTGGGGGCTATCTTTATGATACGATGTACTGAACACGATGAACGAATGAATTAATCACTCACACGAGCGGTGCAATACACACCCGGTAGTGGATATATCGTTCAAATACTGGAGACCAAATATTTAAAGTAGTCCTTGTGTTAGTTTTACATTGAGAAAATGTAAACGTCATAAAATTTTTCCCCGCTGGTTATCTCTGATCCTATTCTTTCAAACTTTAACAATTGGACATTGATTGATGACGCACGCTGCTACTTCCATTGCAGTGTAATCCAACAGTTAAAACCACACGTATCTCCGTTTTACTCCATCTACGCGTAAAATTCACAGCAGAATATTGCTTTTAAAACTGATTTGGTCTAAAGCGTATCTCGTACCTTTTGAATACTATGGTTTGATGTGTGCACAAAAATACTTATGAACGAATACAATGTGCTTTGAACGAACGAATATTTCTGCACAACAAAGTAATGAGTTACTCAAAGAGAAACGATTGAAGCAGAATTTTCGACGCTATATCAGCCGAATAAAAAGCTGTTGAGAGTCACAAACTTCCCGCACAGCTTTGAATCAACTGTCGCATAAAATTCCTTTGTCCACAGAAGCGGTGTTCCACACGGGTTCGACGAGCGTGCAACATTCTATATGGAACAGCAATAATTACTGAAAACTTCCAGACAACGAAGTGGGCAACGGTTTATATTAACAGCTGCGAGCAATAAAATGCGTTACGGTCGACAGTCGCTACAAGGAACTTCAAAAAATTCTATAAAATTAATGAAAAGTGACTTTCACCAGGTGCTGAATCTTTTAACTAGTCTCAGACAAAACTACATGTAGTTCTATTACGAATACAAACATTTATGTATTCTCGCTATATCCGACATTCTCACTATCCTATGCTACACAGTTTGACATGTTTCCCAATTTTCACTTCTACTGCTCCTTCTATTCAAATACTGTCATAGTGCATCTACATTTGTTCCTTCTCCGTCTAATGGTTTTCCTATGTTGCCGACTTTTCTTAGGAAATATCGATTTTGCACATCATCAGTCCACTTCTTTATTACTGTACTGTCTCACAATACATTCAGTGAAGCCTCTCCTTAGACGCGGAAAAATCGTTTGATTTCTCCAAGTAATTCATTCGAATGCAGCATAGTAGCCTGGAATATTTTAATAAGTGTTACATTTCCGGGAGCGAAAGTTTGCATTTCATAAACTACTGCCTAAATTTCAAGATATTTTACATCGAATGTAATTTAATTTTGTTAAGAAATCCTATTTCTATAGTCATCTACGTATTTCTTAATTTATCGATTTTGAAAGGTTTTTGCAATGAAATGATCGTATGGCACTTATTGACTGGGGTATCCCTTCGGGGTTAGGCCGCCGTGTTGCAAGTCTTTTTAGTTGACGCCACTTCGGCGACCTGCGTGTCAATAATGATGATGGACACACAATACCCAGTCCCCTGCCGGGAATCGAAACCGGGCCCTCTTGCGTGGTAGACGGTAACGCTACCGCTGCACTGCGGAGGCGGAAAGTTTCTGCAATGAAAGACTAACTTAGCAGGAGGCTATACATCGACTGAAAAAAAAAAAAACAACACCGAGGAGTTGTGCGACATAAACGGAAGTTGGCAGGCGTGTATCTTCATCTAAAAGCTGGTGTTTATTCATATCTCACATCAATCTCATAAGAGGACGCAAATAAGGTTTTCTTTAAACACACGGTGTACCGATGGTGAGCGTTAGTTACCTTTCAGATTGGACTTGGTGAGTTGTATCAGTCAAGAATGCCTTTAAGACGACAAAGGCGCCATTATCAAGAATTTACTGCGTTTGAAGGAGCTCCTGAATAGGTTTGCGGGAAGCTGAGTGTTGCTTCTATGATATTACAGAGAGACTTAGTAGGGATGCAGCCACTGTCCATGATTGCTGGCAACTGTGGTCACGAGAATATACGGCCTCAAAGACCGACCACCGAACGGACACGTGGCACTACTATATTATATACAAGCAATGGATTCTTCGTAGCTGAGTGAGAAGACCATTGTGTTCGGCGTAAGGTTCTGATGCATCGTACTGCATCTACAGCAGGAGTCTCAGCAGCAGTTGGCACCACAGTGACACAGCGAACTTTTACAAGTTGGTTACCTCCGGAACAGCTCCAGCCAGACGCCCTACATGGGGAATTCCACTGACCTCATACCACCGCCATCATCGAAGTTAATGGTGTTAAGCGAGGGCTTATTGGAGGGCATGGTGAGGTCTGTTGTGTTTTTTGATGAAAGATGGTTCTACCTCGGTGCCAGTGATTGCCGTCTGTTGGCTAGAAGGAGACCAGCTGAGGTCCTGCAACCAACCTATCTGCGTGCTAGACACACTGGACCTACACCTAGAGTTACTGTCTGGAGGGCGATTTCATATGACAGCAGGAGCACTCTCGTGGTTATGGTACACATCCTGACTCCAAATTTGTGGATCAGTCTGGTGATTCGACCAGTTATGCTGCCATTCATTAACAGCACTCCAGGATTTTTTTCCATCTGGGTGTCAAAGAAATGGAGCTCATGAGAAGCAAAAATGAAATAAGAAAATTCTATAGAGAGGTGCACGGAAGCCTTTTGGTAGCAAAACAAGCTTAATAAAATATGAGACAGGGAATATAATAAGTGAAGGGAATATGCGAAATATGGCACGGATATTTTGATAGTCTACTCAACCCTAGAATAACTATACCAGAGAACCCAACAGACACGAATGGGGAAGTGGACTCAGACAACAACAATACCCCACCAAATATAGAAGAAGTGAAAACTGCCATGAAGAAATTGAACAACAACAAGGCGACAGGGACAGATGGTATTCCAGCAGAACCGTTCAAGCAAGGAGACAGAGAACTGGAACAAAGCCTTCTGAAAATGGTCACCAGAATATGGGAAGAGGAGAAAATGCCCCAACAATGGGAAAAGGGTATCATATGTCCCATATATAAGAAAGGAGATAAGATGGAGTGTGGCAGTTACAGAGGGATCACACTATTTAATTTGGGATATAAAATACTCTCTAATATACTATTCGACAGAATACTCCCGATCATACAGAGGGATACGGGGCCGTACCAATGCGGATTCCTTCCTGGGAAGTCAACTATAGATCAAATATTCACCTTAAGACAAATCCTGGAAAAAAACAAACGAATACGGAGTTGGCACGCATCACTGCTTTGTAGATTTCAAAGCAGCTTATGATAGCATAAATAGAGAGCAGTTATATCGAGCTCTAGATGAACTGCCGGCCGCGGTGGCCGAGCGGTTCTAGGCGCTGCAGTCCCGAACCGCGCTGCTACTACGGTCGCAGGTTCGAGTCCTGCCTCGGGCATGGATGTGTGTGATGGTCTTAGGTTTAAGTAGTTCTGAGTCTAGGGGACTGATGACCTCAGATATTGAGTCCCATGGTGCTCAGAGCCATTTGAACCATTTTTTCTAGATGAACTGGGAATCTCTAGAAAATTGGTAAGGCTGGTGAGAATGACAATGAGCGAAACACAAGGTAGTGTAAGAATCGGAGGAATGATGTCCAATACATTGAGTATTAAAAATGGAGTGCGACAAGGGGACGCACTGGCATGTCTTCTCGTTAATGCCGCCCTGGAGAAGGTGATAAGAAAAACCTTCTGAATACGGGAACGATCTTCTATAAATCAGTGCAGATACTGGCCTACGCAGATGACATAGATATAATAGCAAGAACCCAAAAGCAATGGAAGAGACATTTACAGGTCTTGAACAGGCCAGTAGGAACATGGGGTTAATTATTAATGAACAAAAAACAGAATATATGGCAGCTGGAAAAGCACATAGAGAAGATATGCCAAATGCAATAACAATGGGCAATTATACATTTGAGAGAGTTGAACATTTCAAGTACCTGGGCTCGACAGTTAAACATCTAAATGATACCTCCTATGAAATTAGCAGAGATTAATACTAGCCAACAGAGCCGATTTTGCCCTAACAAGACTTCTATCCTCAAGGCTCCTGACTCGTACCACGAAATTAGCTATTTATAAATCCCTCATACGACCAGTACTTACATATGCCTCTGAAGCCTGGACGTTAACAACTTAAGATATTGAAACACTGGATGAATTTGAAAGAAAAGTACTTAGACGAATTATCAGCCCAATCTGTGAAAGAGGAAGATGGAGGAGGAGATACAACCATGAGTTGTATATCTATACAAAGACCAACCCATCAGAAGGATAGTGAAATCATCCAGAGGTGGGTGGGACATGTGGCTCACATGAATGGTACAGAAGTACCAAAAATAATATTACAAAGAAAGTCAGGAGGGTATTGGCAAAGGACTGAGAGAAATGGTAGGAAATTGCAGAAGAGGCCAAGGCTCACCACGAGCTGTAGAGCCAAGAAAGAAGAAGAAGAAGGGTACCGCTCGCCCATTTACGACTGTTGTAACTCAACATGCTCCACAATGTTTTAACATGTTGCCTTGACCTGCTCAATCACCAGATTTGCCTCCTATAGCGTACGTATGGGATATCATCAGGCGACAACTCCAGCGTCATCCACAAACGACATTAACCGTCCATGCATTGACAACCCAGTGCAACAGCCGTGGAACACTATGCCACAAACTGACGTCTGCTACCTCATTCAGGTTTGCATGCTTACGTTCAACATTCTGGTGGCTGCAGCGGTTACTAATGTACCAGCATGTCATTTTCAGTGGCTTATCTCGCACTTACAGTAACCTATGACGTGGCAACGTTAATCAGTTAAATATGTTACTTAAGAAGATGTATTGCCCATTACTCTACATTCATAATTTTTTCGGTGTTTCGACTTTTTCCGTCGGTGTAAATAGGTTTTTAAAGTAGGTATTAATATTTCTGTTTATTTTCTCACACTGTTGCATGTGTATTTGGCATGCGTGAGTAGAGAGAGAACTTTTCATTTCTCGTAAAGAGTTTTTTATTTGTCGAGTATACCCTGCCTATCGTGTTGGTCAAAGATGTCACATTATGCGTAGGTTAATAAGATAGGTTTGTTTGGAAAACGTCATGATAAAAATTTCATTATTATACATCCTGTTTCGATCCACAGAGCATCATCAGGTACCATATAAAATCTACAACAACATACAAGGCATGTGGACTCACTGGCGCCGTTAGTTTTACCGCCTCGTAAGCAACTGCAAATATTTTATGGTACCTGATGATGATCTGTGGCCCGAAACTGTATATGTAATAAAGAAATTCGTAACAGCAGCTCTTGGCGATGTATAATGACATTTTTAAATTTTTAAGAGCTGTGGGGCACCACCACCTTCCAAAAAATAATTGGTTTATCTTGGCCTGCTCAGGTATGCGAGACTTAGCGGAAGCGGCGGAAGTATGAGCCACTGGCACACACTTGTAAAGGAGACACAGCTTAGACTCGCCACATAGCCGTCGCTCTGGAGTACCTGGTCGATATCTCCTATGCAAGGTTAACGTAAGCTTGCACGACCGAGAGAGAATTAATTTATCATTACGTATTGTATTGTATGGAACTAGGGACCTAGAAACGACGGATAGGCTTCGTCCCCGCCGTAGCCCGCAGTAGTTCACAACCAAACAACAGGCTACAACAGTCCACTCACCTCACCGCCGCCCCACACCGAACCCAGGGTTATTGTGATGTTTGGCCCCCAGTGGACCGCCCCCCCCCCCCCCCCCCCCCCTTCTGCCTCTCACCGGCAACGTCTCACATCAGACGAGTGTAACCCCAGTGTTTGCGTGGTAGAGTAGTAATGGTGTACGCGTACATGGAGGAACTGTTTGCGCAGTAGTCGCCGTCAGAGTGTAACTGAGACGGAATAAGGGGTACCAGCCCGCATTCGTCGAGGCAGATGGAAAACGCCTTAAAAACCATCCGCAGCTTGGCCAGTACACCGGACCTCGACACTAATTCGCCGGGCGGATTCGTGCGTTACCTTGCGTTTTGATCATAGAAGTGTTTGGACCTTAGTATTTTATTATATTTCATTTATGTTTGTGTAATGGTTCGTTAACTGATTTCTTTTTATGTTTTCGTGTGTCAATTCAAATGTCCTTACTGTAGCTGCATTACGTCTATGTATATCGTAAATTATTATGTATTTGCAATGTTGAAAGATGTGGTAGGTTTGTAATATTTTAGAAAGTGCTTTATCTTTGTAAATATTTTTGCACACTGCGTGGTGTCTAGTGACCACTAAATCCTTTATCTTATCAGGTTGTAGTTAGTGAATCTCTGTAGAATGAGAAATAAGACATGTAAAAATTTCAATAACAACTGACTTGTGAGACCTTGCTAACGAAGAATACGTACCCATATTAGCACAGTTCTCCTGACGTCACACGCATGTGAAAACCCTCCCAGCCGTCCCTCCTCGCCGCATGCGTATGACGAAAGGATACTATGCTAAAATGTGTATATAAGTTAGCAAGGTCTCAGACAAGTCGAGGCTTTGACGTGTTCAACCTCTCGGATGTCTTAATGAAATCTTTTCGGACTTCCAGCCGCTTCAGGTAGTTCAAATCTCACGAGCTTTCGACTTAGCTTTTCTCGCCCATTGTCAAGTGGTAAATGATTTTCATGGCGTCGTGGCCTCACCGTTACATAGCCGCGCTGCTGGCTGTGATGCCATTGGCGGCGAGGAAGCGAAAAGTTTTTCACCAGAAGTTAAAATTTAGTTTTTGTTACCTGACAACGATTTTCACAGTCCAGCTGTGACACTCTGAAACTTCCTCACTCGATTTATACTGCCTGTCCCACATCGAGTAAATTTAAGAAATTCCAGAGGCCGAAGACCTCTGCTGCTGCCGGCACAGTGTCTGCTCCTCCAAGCACGAAACCAAGTTAGACCGTGAAGTGTGGGTGGCATGCCTTAAATGTAATCGCCGCCTCCTCGCCACTGGCTTCAATAAAACTTTATAAAATGCTCATTCACTTAAAGTGAGACAATTGTTAAACTAAGAATACAATAGTTTTTTTTGTCTTTCCATGCGTCAGTCTTACGCTTTACATTTCCTTTTTCTCTTTTACCAACTAAAATGACAAAAATGACTAAAATGAGAATACAGAATACATCAGACAAAACCAACATTTTTACTGTACTGGGTGGATATTTGTTAAATTTGACGCATGAAGAGGTAGTTGACTTCCGCTATTTTGACAGTAGGATAAAAAAGAAATATACAAGAAAGACGTAGTTGCAAAGATTAGGCAAGACAGAACTTTATAAAAAGAAACAGCTGCTAATATCCAAAAATATAAAACTTACAAGGGAGTCGTAGCTATGTTTGACCTACAGCTCTGTATATTTACAAAATAGGGCTAAAAAAAAAATACAGATAGAAACGACTAGGAGCCCATGAAATATTGTGTTACAGGCTAAGATCAGATAACTTAATTAATAAATGAACAAGTTCTGCAACAATCCTCAGAAAAAATGCATAAAGAGACAGAGGATTGAATATTTATTATGAAACGTTATTATGAGGCTGTTTGACATCATATGAGAAACAGTTTTGAGCAATGCCTCATACCGTGATAAGTATCTAGCCTCTTTATCTCTTCAGTTCATTATATTATCGCTACTAGTTCAGTTTCGTTGTAATAAGAAATTTTTGGAGAAAATGCAAGCATTACGATTAGTAGACATCACAACAAATATTTTGACACATCCAGACGTGAGTAAAGCATACAATTTGAAATAAATCATACAATATGTTTTGGAGAAAATACTTGATAGTGAAGCTAGTAACTCAGGCCACAGTAACAGATTGTCCTCCAAGATAATTAACAACTTTATACATAACGGAAGACGAATTGTATCAACAGAAGATAAAAAGATACAAAAACAAAAGAAGCAGACTTCCCTCAAGCATCAATATTTTCGCTAACTCTCTTTAATCTACAGGGTGTTCTAATAGGAATGGTCAGCAGTAGCGTCAGTATGACAGGACGCTCATTAGAAGCAAAAATCGTCATGTGGACGCATGATCTGCTCTGAATATTGTCCAAGATTGAACACATTTCGCCAGAAGTGTGAGGAAACATTTCTACAGCATTTACCCAAGATCGCCAAACCTTACGCCGTTCTATTTTTGTTTATGACATTGTATGAAGTCTGAGCTGTACAAACGAATGGCCATGACGTGAGATGAACTGCTTGATTGCATCATAGACACTGCTATCCACATTAGGGAACGTGCAAAGGCAATCAGACAATCCATTCAACATGTTCTCCCAAGAACGCACAGATGCATCGAAATTCGCGGTGGGCATCCGAACACTTACTGTGAACTATACAACAGCCGTAATAAGACATGTGCGATAAAGCTTAGAGGTGAATATGTTAAAAATAGGAATTTTTCAATTGACACTTTCCAAAACGCTTGTTGTGATGTTTACTAACTGTTGTACATGTACAATGCGTTGAGTAATACAGAAAGTAAATATCAGTGTACATTAAATGTGTTTTATTTAGGAACCATTCAGAATAGGTGATATGTCCATATGATGTTTTATGCATCGAATGATCATTCCTGTCTTGCCCCTGGGTACTGACCATTCCTCCTGGGACACCCTGTATAATAAAATACACACAGACACACACACACACACACACACACACACACACACACACAGCCGGTGATGAAAATTGCAACATCAAAAGATGGGACGCAACAACTGTCAAAATGACATGAGGTATATTGGATATCAAAACGATAAACATTTCCGCCCAACAGCATAAAGTAGGAAGGAGTAGGACCATCAAGCGCCAAAGAAACTGGTATAGGCATGCGTATTTAAATACAGAGATATGTAAACAGGCAGAATACGGCGCTGTGGTCGGCAACGCCTATATAAGACAACAAGTGTCTACCGCAGTTGTAAAATCAGTTACTGCTGCTACCGTGGCAGATTATCAATATTTAAGTGAGTTTGAACGTGATGTCATAGTCGGCTCACAAAAAATGGGACACAGCATCTCCGAGGTAGCAATGAAGTGGCGACTTTCGCGTACGACCATTCCACGTGTGTACCGTGAATTTCAGGAATACGGTAAAACATCAAATCTCCGACATCGCTGCGGCTGGAAAAAGATCCTGCAAAAACGGGACGACGACGACTGAAGAGAATCGTTTAACGTGACAGAAGTGCAACCCTTCCGTAAATTTCTGCAGATTTCAGTGCTGGGCCATCAACAAGTGTTAGCGTACGGACCAGTCAACGGAACATCATCGAGGTGGGCTTTCGGTGCCGAAGGCCCAGTCGTGTACCCTTGATGACTGCATGCGAAAAAGTTTTTCGCCTCGCCTGGTACCGTCAACACCGACATTGGTCTGTTGATGACTGGAAACATGTTGCCTGGGCAGACGAATCTCGTTTCAAATTGTGTCGTGAGAATGGACGTGAACGCGTATTGAGACAACTTCATGAATCCACGGACCCTGCATGTCAGCAGGGGACTGTCCAAACTGGTGGAGGGTCTGTAATGGTGTGGAACGTGTGCAGTTGGAGTGATATCGGATTCCTGATACGACTCTGACAGGTGACAAGTACATAAGCCTGCATACATTCGTGTGCACTGTGTATTCTGACGGACTTGGGCAATTCCAGCAGGACAATGCAACACCCCCTACGTCCGGAATTGCTACAGAGTGGTTCCAGGAAAACTCCCCGTCCTTCCCTCATCCGATGAGACCGATGATCTCGCTGTCTGGTCTCCTTCCCCAAACAACCCAACCCCAACCCCACTATCATCAAAATTCATCACATTTTACTTTGACTTCGTGACGTATTAGTGCAAAATTGTAGTTTAAAGTAAATAAACAAACCATTTTACATTTTCCTCACAAATACCCTAAGACTCATTTTCAAATGTAGCAAAACAAATGTAGGTTATTGATTTCGCATGTAAAAATACCTGAATCTTCAAACTTTTTTTTCGGAAAACGTTAAATTACGAAATATAACTAAAACCTGTATGTGACGCCTACACACATGTTGAAGTACATATTGCTCATAATAGGTACATCGAAAACAGAAAATGTAGTAAAATAAGCGAATAATATGCTCTCAACCTGCTCACACTAAAATTTTCATTATTTTAGGCCCCCAAGGTACGGCAAGAAAACGAAGTAACGTTTGTCCTACACTATGCAGTCATTATGCAAGTGCCAACACCACTGGGCTAGAATGTTCTTATGCCCCACCCATCCTCGACGTAGGAAGTTACCGTTCTCGAAAAATATATCTGAAGAAGGAGTTGAAAAATGTGATTGGACGAGCTGATGTGCAATTTAAAAATACCGTGACTGGGATGAATATGGGACACATAGTTGATTTATAAGCTCTTTGCTGGACTTACTCATGAAAAGTCTGGGGCTTTTGAAAGGAGGAATGGAGGGGTGATGTGAGGGTATAGGGGAAGGGAAGGGTGTGTGTGGGAGGAGAAGCATCACTTAGAAAGGGAACATCGCTTAGGAGAGGGATAGAGCACGATGACAGCAGGCATTTGCCCCTGCCCCTGCATGCAAGCAACGTGACGAAGGCCAAATATTATAGTGCAGTCTCGAGGTGTTAATTACCCATTCAACATTTTTGATCATGGGTAGTCGAGAGAATGGCACCCTAGCACTCACCAGTGGTGAACTCTGGCAAAGAGTTGCAGTAACACACAATCGTAACATAATATGTCTTCGTAGCTCAGTTCTGCCGAGTGACAAACACAAGATGAATTAGGATGATTGTTGTTGTCAGAGGCGGCAGCTCTGTGGACTGAATTTTGGAGAATGAGTACCACCAGATCACTATCAAAGTTACTCATGTATTCTTCCTACTTTGCTATATTCACACAGTAATTACAGGGTGATAGGGATGTAAGTGCACGCACTTCTGTTGGGGACTGAGAACGATGTACTGATCAACATTACATTTACTTTATCTGCAGACTAATGATTATAGCTATTACAAGTCGTATGGTTTTAGATTGGTTAGTACCTTCAAGTACATGTGGAGAGAGCAAGCTATTAATGCTTATTTTTGCCTGTGCAGCAGGTCAGATGTTGAAGTGTGCCCGTGTGGACGCAAAATGGCTGGTCTATACTGACAGCGGTAGTCCACTTAGTGCTGCGGTTACAACTGTGGAGAAGATAATAGGTAGCAAAATATGTGACATGTTTGCGGGGAAAATGTTCGAAACAGAGAAAAAACGACTAACCCACTGATGTGTGTACATGCACCACATACAAAAATATCTGCACTTACACCATCCTGTGTAATTTCGTTACTTTGCTTTCTCTCTCTCTCTCTCTCTCTGTCGTCAGCATACTGTGCCAATTTTACACATTCTACGCCTATATCTCGGAAATATGAATGCAGGATTTCAGTGTTACAGTATATTTTACATACTCATGCACTCAACAAGAACGCCACAACATTTCTCTCAATAAGTCAGAAGAATAATGAACGTGAAGTAAGATAGAACAAAAGAAATATAGGTAAAGAATGCGGATGGCAGGGACTGTGGAAGACCAACATCAAACCCCAGAGCGAAAAGGAAAACACATAGCTAATATAATGTGAAACATACAACACTCCTGCCAAGTCGGTGCAATCGTTCGCACAGTCACAACTTCACAAGATAAAAAGAATGTGAGGTGCTTTAGTTACGTTGAAATGATGGTTGGCAAGGGAAAGAAGATTTGCATCAAAGTCAACTTATTGTAGATCGCTTTCTTCATTTTCCTTGTGATTCTAAGTTATAAATTTTGTAAAAAGTGATCCGTGATTGTCGCCATTTTGCGACGGGAAGACAGCAACACATATCTCTTTCTTTGTTCAACAGACTAAAAAATGAAGTAGAGTTGACCCGAAACATTTAACTACAGACAAAATGTTATTCAGAGTGCACATCCAGAAAACGTCGTTATTTCATTTGACTAGTTCGTCTGTTTCAGATGGTTCATCGACATTACTGGGTAACTTCTCTTGAAAAACCTAAAAATTAGCGGGTGAGTACGTGTTCGGAATGTAAACGCTTTAAAAGATAAACAATTTCTATGATAAAATGTTGTTCATGATGTGAAATGATACACTTCTGTGAACGTAGGAAGCAGAATACATATTAACGCCTGAAGGTTAAATAAAAAATACTGTACAAGCCAATTAAATTTTACGTGCACCAGAAATTATATTATTTTGCGCCCTGTCATTTAATATTATCAAGATATCACCACCCGAAAATTAATAAAAATTACCGAAACTAGTGCTTCATCACTAATATAGTGGAAGCAGTGCAACAGGAGCTTGGTTTGAATACTATTTCGTATTCACTATATCCACACTCTTTGTGCGACCTTGTTCAGTTACAAATTTGTTGAAACATGGCTTGATGACTTCACCTCCGAATTAGCGGCTTTACGGAGTCGTGCTGCTTTAAAAATAGACCAGTGTTAAGACAGGGTCGTAGATAATAACGGACGATTTATTACTGACTAATCCGAGTATGACAAATATTTATCCACATTGCGGGAAACGCTGAGAGCTTAAGATTCAGGGCGAACATAATCATTTATACCTGCACGTGGTATACAAGTCAAGTAGATGAATTGACGACTACATCTTTTATGTTTCAGGTAAGGAGTGCTACGATGGATGTCTACAGTTATATGCTGCCTTCCATCAGCCAGCAGTAACAGTAAGCTGAGGCACAGCTCAGACATTTATTTACTGAGAAGTGTGTTCCAACTATCGCGCCAAATACTATTTGTCTTTCCCCACCCACACTCGTTTAGTATCAGAAACTTCAACATTGCACAATTCCATTTCTGCACAGTCCATTTTTCCCTCCCACTGTCTCATAAATAAACATATACTTAAATGAGGCGTACAGAATACGTGATGACCTTACATTGTGATATAACCTACTAATGTCTCCGATTGTCAGAAGTGACACGTGATCATTACATCAGTGGCCGTCCAAAAACCAAAACGTGAGCCTGCAGGAAAAATTTTCAGTATTCGAATAATTGCTCGAATAAGAACGCTCTGTTGTGGCACGACGAATATAACTTTATTTTAACGAGATGTTACCAAAACAATTTCTTTTGCTTTTGAAATGACGAAGAATCTTCTTAAATTTATTCGCAATTACTGAATTTTTCTGACACTTGCTGAATTAGGTATAAGGATATTACCTATTTGTGGCAGACGAAAATTTGTGACTGACCAGGAATTGAACCTGAATTCCCTGCTTGTTGCGAGTGGTTGCCTTCGCCAGTTTGACTATCCGAGAACGCTTCCATGACCGACGCAAACTTCTATATGTCAAACATGTCGTAGACCATATGACATGTGGAAGTTTAGGTCGATCCTGGAAGCATGCTCGGACAGCCGAAGTTGTCAAGGCAACTACTCGCGACAACGGAAGATCCAGATTCGAGCCCCAGCCCAGCACAAATTTTCGTGCGTCACCACACAATGTGGCTAATAGTGCACTTTAAATGCGACAGTATGCCATCTTAGGCACTGTATAACATTAAAACACCTGATAATGGCACTCTGAAACCGAAATCATGATCGTGTAAATGTAACGCTGCAAATAAAAAACAGCCTAATGGCGACACTGACTTTAAAGAAATGTATTATGACTGTGGCCCCACATTATGAAAAAAATATTACATAAAATGCAGACTGGCTGTAGCAAGAAAAGCGATTCTGAGAACCAGGAGTTTGTTAACATTTACCCTGAAGCGCCATAGAAACTGGTATAGGCATGCGTCTACAAATCAATGGTCCAAATGGCTCTGAGCACTATGGGACTTAACACCTGTGGTCATCAGTCCCCTAGAACTTAGAACTACTTAAACCTAACTAACCTAAGGACATCACACACATCCATGCCCGAGGCAGGATTCGAACCTGCTACCGTAGCAGTCGCGCGGTTCCTGACTGAGCGCCTAGAACCACTAGACCACCGCGGCCGGCATGAGTATACAAATACGGAGAAATGTAAACAGGCAGAATACGGCGCTAAAGTCGGCAACGCCTATATGAGACAACAAGTGTCTGGCGCAGTTGTTAGATCTGTTGCTGCTGCTACAATGGCGGGTTATCAAGATTTAAGTGACTCTGAACGTGGAGTTATAGTCGGCACACGAGCGATGGGACAAAACATCTCAGAGGTAGTGATGACGTGAGGATTTTCCCGTATGACCATTTCATGAGTGTACCGTGAGTATCTGGGATCCAGGAAAACATAAAATCTCCGACATCGCTGTTGTAGGAGAAAGATCCTGCAAGAACGGGACCAACGACGACTAAAGAGAATCGTTCAAAGTGACGGGGGTGCAAACCTTCCGTAAATTGCTGCAGATTTCAATGCTTGGCCATCAACAAGTGTCAGCGTGCGAACCAGTCAACGAAATATCATCGATACGGGCTTTCGGAGCCAAAGCCCCTGTCGTGTACCCTTGATGGCTGCACGACACAAAGCTTTACACCTCGCCTGGGCCCGTCAACACCGATACTGGACTGCTGATGACTGGAAACCAGTTGCCTGGTCGGACGATTCTCCTTTCAAATTGTATCGAGCGGATGGACGTGTACGGGTATGGAGACAGCCTCATGAATCCATGGACCCTGCATGTCAGCAGCGAACTGTTCAGGCTGATGTACGGTCTATAATGATGTGGGGCGTATGTAATGGAGTGATATGGGACGCCTGATACGTCTAGATACGTGACACGTACATAAGGGTCCTGTCTGATCACCTGCGTCCATACATGTCCAGTGTGCGTTCCGGCGAACTTGGGCGATTGTAGCAGGACAATGCAACACCCCACACGCCCAACATTGCTACAGGGTGGCTGCAGGAACATTCATCTTAGTTTAAACACTTCCGATGGCCACTAAACTCCCATTATTGAGCAAATCTGGGATGCCTTGAAACGTGCTGTTCAGAAGAGATCTCCACTTCTTCGTATTCTTACGGATTTATGGAGAGCCCTGCAGGATTCATGGTGTCAATCCTCTCCAGCGCTACTTCAGACATTAGTCGAGTCCATGGCACGTCACTTCTGCGTGCTAGTGGAGGCTCTACACGATATTATACCAATTGCTTTGGCTCTTCAGTTTAATATCAATTTAAATATTACGAAGTATTTTGACAAAGTATTTATTTGGAGTGGGTCCTTGTGCGGAAGCGAAACGCGGGCAACAAGCAGTCCGAACAGAAGAAACAGATTCTGAATTGCTGGATCGAATTTGGGAGAAGGGAAATTCAGGACAGAAAGTAAAAGAAGAGATCGATTGGTAGGACATCCTGAGGCAAGAAAAGTATTTAATTTGGTAATGGTGGGAAGCGTTTTGTTTTAAAATTGTAGTGGGCATGATTATAGTATGCTGGTTCAAATGGATGTAGGTTGCAGTTGTTATACAGAGATGTAGCGGCGTGCATAGGAGAGTCTAGGATGGAGGGCAGCATCAGACCAGCCTTCGGACTAAAGACCACCACAAAAGCTCTTTCCTAAATCAATTACGAATATCGAAATTTTATTCAGTAGGAACAAGTTCAATTGTCTGTTTCCTATAGATTTGTCTGTCGGACGTCCGCTTTTTCCTCGATTTGTCAAGTATAACTATGTGGCCGGACGTTCTTCCTACCGCCATAGTTGTCGTTTAACTTAAAGGAGCGTTCCCACGCTAGTGTGAGCCACGTTTCCGTGGACTGCGACCCATGTGACCCAAGAGTCGCGCCAAATCCTGTGACGTAGCAACAATCGTTGGGTTCACGTGTCATATCAGGCCTCTTTGATTTCCAGGCATGATTTTTCTCCACCAGGTCAACTAAGGCTCTGGTGATAAAATTACAGCGGGCCGATGTGGCCAAGCGGTTCTAGCCGCTTCAGTCTGGAGCCGCGCTGCTGCTACGGTCGCAGGTTCGAATCCTGCCTCGGGCATGGATGTGTGTGATGTCCTTAGGTTAGTTCGGTTTAAGATGTTAAGTCCCATAGTGTTTAGAGCCATTTGAACCATTTGAATCATTTGATAAAATTACAGAAGAGCAGGTTCCTGGAATTGTATGTATGTGAACTAGCGTTATATGGGACATTACAGTGACGTAGGAGTAACAGCGGAAAAGGGGATTTCCTGTGCGTTCGCGTACCTCGCTTCAGACCAAAACAACTGATTTCAAAATTTAAAGACTTCAGGTGTAGTTATTGGCACGACGCTTGGTTCATATGCGCCGTTCTCAACAACAACGTAACTCACGCTATCGAGCGATGTGGGTTGAAGTTAACTGGCGATTATGACCATAGGAAGGGCATTGCGTCTGTCTGATCAAAATTATTCGTACACCCATTAGTGGACACTGATATGGAGTGTGTCCATCCATCACCTTTATGGGGTCTTGAGCTCTGCTGGTGACATTTCCAGTGGGGTGTCTGAAGGTCTATGGAGGAGCTGCAGTCCATTATTTCTCAAGAGTAGTGATGTTGGGCGTGAGGTCTTGAGAAAAATCGGCCTGACGCATCTCAAAGGTGTTCCATTCAGTTCAGGACCAATCAAGTTCAGGAATGTCACTATCCGCAAACCAGTGAGTCATAGATGTTGCTTTCTACATCTACATCTACATCTACATTTATACTCCGCAAGCCACCCAACGACGTGTGGCGGAGGGCACTTTGCGTGCCACTGTCATTACCTCACTTTCCTCTTCCAGTCGCGTATGGTTCGCGGGAAGAACGACTGTCTGAAAGCCTCCGTGCGCGCTCGAATCTCTCTAATTTTACATTCATGACCTCCTCGGGAGGTATAAGTAGGGGGAAGCAATATATTCAATACCTCTTCCAGAAATGCACCCTCTCGAAACCTGGCGAGCAAGTTACACCGCGATGCAGAGCGCCTCTCTTGCAGAGTCTGCCACTTGAGTTTATTAAACATCTCCGTAACGCTATTACGGTTACCAAATAACCCAGTGACGAAACGCGCCGCTCTTCTTTGGATCTTCTCTATCTCCTCCGTCAACCCGATCTGGTACGGATCCCACACTGATGAGCAATACTCAAGTATAGGTCGAACGAGTGTTTTGTAAGCCACCTCCTTTGTTGATGGACTACATTTTCTAAGGACTCTCCCAATGAATCTCAACCTGGTACCCGCCTTACCATCAACTAATTTTATATGATCATTCCACTTCAAATCGTTCCGCACGCATACTTCCAGATATTTTACAGAAGTAACTGCTAATAGTGTTTGTTCCGCTATCATATAATCATACAATAAAGGATCCTTCTTTCTATGTATTCGCAATACATTACATTTGTCTATGTTAAGGGTCAGTTGCCTCTCCCTGCACCAAGTGCCTATCCGCTGCAGATCTTCCTACATTTCGCTACAATTTTCTAATGCTGCAACTTCTCTGTATACTACAGCATCATCCGCGAAAAGCCGCATGGAACTTCCGACACTATCTACTAGGTCGTTTATATATATTGTGAAAAGCAATGGTCCCATAACACTCCCCTGTGGCGCGCCAGAGGTTACTTTAACGTCTGTAGACGTCTCTCCATTGATAACAACATGCTGTGTTCTACACTCCTGGAAATGGAAAAAAGAACACATTGACACCGGTGTGTCAGATCCACCATACTTGCTCCGGACACTGCGAGAGGGCTGTACAAGCAATGATCACACGCACGGCACAGCGGACACACCAGGAACCGCGGTGTTGGCCGTCAAATGGCGCTAGCTGCGCAGCATTTGTGCACCGCCGCCGTCAGTGTCAGCCAGTTTGCCGTGGCATACGGAGCTCCATCGCAGTCTTTAACACTTGTAGCATGCCGCGACAGCGTGGACGTGAACCGTATGTGCAGTTGACGGACTTTGAGCGAGGGCGTATAGTGGGCATGCGGGAGGCCGGGTGGACGTACCGCCGAATTGCTCAACACATGGGGCGTGAGGTCTCCACAGTACATCGATGTTGTCGCCAGTGGTCGGCGGAAGGTGCACGTGCCCGTCGACCTGGGACCGGACCGCAGCGACGCACGGATGCACGCCAAGACCGTAGGATCCTACGCAGTGCCGTAGGGGACCGCACCGCCACTTCCCAGCAAATTAGGGACACTGTTGCTCCTGGGGTGTCGGCGAGGACCATTCGCAACCGTCTCCATGAAGCTGGGCTATGGTCCCGCACACCGTTAGGCCGTCTTCCGCTCACGCCCCAACATCGTGCAGCCCGCCTCCAGTGGTGTCGCGACAGGCGTGAATGGAGGGACGAATGGAGACGTGTCGTCTTCAGCGATGAGAGTCGCTTCTGCCTTGGTGCCAATGATGGTCGTATGCGTGTTTGGCGCCGTGCAGGTGAGCGCCACAATCAGGACTGCATACGACCGAGGCACACAGGGCCAACACCCGGCATCATGGTGTGGGGAGCGATCTCCTACACTGGCCGTACACCACTGGTGATCGTCGAGGGGACACTGAATAGTGAACGGTACATCCAAACCGTCATGGAACCCATCGTTCTACCATTCCTAGACCGGCAAGGGAACTTGCTGTTCCAACAGGACAATGCACGTCCGCATGTATCCCGTGCCACCCAACGTGCTCTAGAAGGTGTAAGTCAACTACCCTGGCCAGCAAGATCTCCGGATCTGTCCCCCATTGAGCATGTTTGGGACTGGATGAAGCGTCGTCTCACGCGGTCTGCACGTCCAGCACGAACGCTGGTCCAACTGAGGCGCCAGGTGGAAATGGCATGGCAAGCCGTTCCACAGGACTACATCCAGTATCTCTACGATCGTCTCCATGGGAGAATAGCAGCCTGCATTGCTGCGAAAGGTGGATATACGCTGTACTAGTGCCGACATTGTGCATGCTCTGTTGCCTGTGTCTATGTGCCTGTGGTTCTGCCAGTGTGATCATGTGATGTATCTGACCCCAGGAATGTGTCAATAAAGTTTCCCCTTCCTGGGACAATGAATTCACGGTGTTCTTATTTCAATTTCCAGGAGTGTATTTGCTAAAAACTCTTCAATCCAGCCACACAGGCTCTTATTTTGTTTATCAGGCGACAGTGCGGAACTGTATCGAACGCCTTCCGGAAGTCAAGAAAAATAGCATCTACCTGGGACCCTGTATCTAATATTTTCTGGGTCTCATGAACAAATAAAGCGAGTTGGGTCTCACACGATCGCTGTTTCCGGAATCCATGTTGATTCCTACGTAGTAGATTCTGGGTTTCCAAAAACGACGCGATACTCGAGCAAAAAACATGTTCTAAAATTCTACAACAGATCGACGTCAGAGATATAGGTGTATAGTTTTGCGCATCTGCTCGGCGACGCTTATTGAAGACTGGGACTAACTGTGCTCTATTCCAATCATTTGGAACCTTCCGTTCCTCTAGAGACTTGCGGTACACGGCTGTTAGAAGGGGGGCAAGTTAGGACAGGGTGCATTGTCATGCTGATACAAAGAATGGTCTTATCCAAACTGTTCTCCTGCTGTACAAAGAACACAATGCTGTGAAATGTGTTCATATCCTTTTACTCTTAGCGTTTTCTGTGGCGAAATAAAGGGATCACTCACTAACTTAAAAAAAGCTTCGGTACTGTAGCCCTACCTTCTCCATATTTCACTGTCGGCGTTAAACGTGATGGTAGGTAACGTTCTCCAGGAATTCGCCAAACCCAAACCGTTCCACAGAACTGCCGCAGGGTATTTTGTGACTCATCACTCCAAATCATTTGTTTCGATTCATTCAATGTCCAGTGTCGCCAGTCTTTTCACCACCTTAACCGTCGCTTGGCAGTGACTACAAAACGTGTGGCCTACCGGAAACAGCTCGACCCTCGTGCACCATTCATTTTAACTCCCCAAAAGAACGGCCATTGCTCTAGCTAGACTACTGGTAGCACTTTGGAACTAAAGAATGACTCAGTCCGCTGATTTCATGCCATTTTTCAAGAACTGCCCTCCGCAATGCTCGACGGTCCGTGTCGTTCAGTGCGAGGGATCTGCGTGGTCTTGGTTTAGCTGTTGTCGTTACTTCACGTTTTCACTTCACAGTCGCATCACTAACAGTCGACTTTTTCAGCTTTCGAACTGTCGAAATGTCCCTGATGGAATCAGGTGACATCCAACGACTTGTCAACGCTCGAATTCATTGAGCTCTCCTGACTGAATCATTCTGCTGTTCCCGCTTCTCTATTGATAATATTCCCCACCTCATTTTATTCTGGTGGTCCATCTCTCTTGATATTTAGTGGTCAATTCCACATTACATAGGGGTGTCTGGATACTTCTGACGCGATGATTTTCAAATGTTTCAAATGGCTCTATGGGACTTAACTTCTGAGGTCAACAGTCCCCCAGAACCTGGAACTACTTAAACCTAACTAACCTAAGGACATCACACACATCCACGCCCGAGGCAGGATTCGAACCTGTGACCGTAGCGGCCGCGCGGTTCCAGACTGTAGCGCCTAGAACCGCTCGGCCACTCCGGGCGGCCGCAATGATGTATATGGCTCGTAAGCTAGCGCACTACGCTACACGAGGAGGTCCGTCAACACATTGATCTAATAAATAAAAAATTCACAAATATGATTTGTGTTTTTCTTTTTAATGGTAACACATCTTATTATTATTTACGACATCAAGTGCCGTGAATTAAGTTAAGCAAATTGATTCAATTTTTGAAGAACTAGAAGAAGCGATTAAAATCATAAAAACGCAGGTATAAGTAACAAGTTTGTTTGTGTGGCCCGCATCTCGTGGTCGTGCGGTAGCGTTCTCGCTTCCCACGCCTGGGTTCCCGGGTTCGATTCCCGGCGGGGTCAGGGATTTTCTCTGCCTCGTGATGGCTGGGTGTTGTGTGATGTCCTTAGGTTAGTTAGGTTTAAGTAGTTCTAAGTTCTAGGGGACAAATGACCATAGATGTTAAGTCCCATAGTGCTCAGAGCCATTTGAACCATTTTGTTTGTGTGGCCATCCTCTGCAGCAAGCATATAAATACTTGTTTTGTAAATAAAACTGCCTTTTCCTGCTGCTAGTTACTTTATTTACCCCATAAGCGTTTCGCCTTTTTCCTGTTCTAAATCATCATCAGTGGGATCTATAAGGATACAGTTTTGTTAGCTTCAGATTATTAAACAGTTCACTTTGCGATTTTTGTAAAAAAAAGGATTACTTACTATTTGCTGATCTGCGTTTCCTCACATCTGGTCTGGAGGTCACACTACCACTTTTATCACTGCCATATAATCACATCTTTGTGTTCTCGCCTTCCACACACTTTTGTCACTCGATACAACTATTTCGTCGTACACTGTTTTTCACAACGTAAATATTGCGACTCCATTATGTGTTTCATCTTCTTTGGTATGTTTACCTATCTGTTGCCCACCTAACGAAGTATATGTTCGAGACTACGTCTATTTATGATGTTTATACAGTGTACAAAATTGTTAAGGCTTTCGTGGCCACTTGTTGACAAACTGCCTATTGGCTTCTGTCTCTGGTTCTTCGGCCGACGTTCATCTAATGGTTTTTCTGACGTTTCGCCAGCACGAGTGGCTGGCATTGTCAAAGCTTCACCCTCCATTGCCGGTGGTGAACTGGAGCCGAGCTCGCGGCCGCAGACTATATGTACCTGGCGCGACAACGTCCGAGGGCTTCTCCGCGGTCATTTCCGGTGCGGTTCTCCTCTTGCTACCTGCGACGGTCGTTCGCTGCAGTACGGGAAGCCAGGATCCGTTTACCTTAAGGCTTTCCTCTTTCTTGTTGAAACTGTTCGCGTGTTTTTGTATTTCTACAGCTTCTCTAAACAAGCGCGTGTGATAGTGCTTCTCTACAGCCAGAACTTCCGTGTCGGCGAATTTTATTACGTGGTCGGTCTCATTCAGTGCGTGCTCTGCCACGGCCGATTTCTCCACCTGCCCCAACCTGCAATGTCGCTTATGCTCTTTGATCCTGTTGTTAATGGATCGTCCAGTCATTCCGACATAAACTTTTCCGCCTGTGCATGGTATACGGTATATTCCCGACATTGCAAGTGGATCTCTTTTCTCCTTCGTCGATCTAAGACACTCTTTGATCTTCCTTGTCGGTTTGAAAATCGTCTTTACACCATGTTTGCGCAATATACGGCCGATTCTGTCCGTCACTCTGGGAATGTATGGCAGAAAGGCCATACCCGGCATTTCTTCTTCTGGTTCCTTACTTCGCCGAGTGTTTGGCTCTGTTACACTTCTAATGTAATTTGTGGAGTACCCATTGCTCCTCAGAACAGTTTCCAGGTGTTGCATTTCTCGTTTGAGGTGTTGCCTCTCACATATTCGTCCTGGTCTCGTTACGAGCGTACTAATCATGCCTCTTTTCTGGCTGGTATACGGTATATATGCACATGCGGAAAAGTTTATGTCGGAATGACTGGACGATCCATTAACACCAGGATCAAAGAGCATAAGCGACATTGCAGGTTAGGGCAGGTGGAGAAATTGGCCGTGGCAGAGCACGCACTGAATGAGACCGACCACGTAATAAAATTCGCCAACACGGAAGTTCTGGCTGTAGAGAAGCACTATCACACGCGCTTGTTTAGAGAGGCTGTAGAAATACAAAAACACGCGAACAGTTTCAACAAGAAAGAGGAAAGCCTTAGGGTAAACGGATCCTGGCTTCCCGTACTGCAGCGAACGACCGTCGCAGGTAGCAAGATGAGAACCGCACTGGAAATGACCGCGGAGAAGCCCTCGGACGTTGTCGCGCCAGGTACATATAGTCTGCGGCCGCGAGCTCGGCTCCAGTTCACCACCGGCAATGGAGGGTGAAGCTTTGACAATGCCAGCCACTCGTGCTGGCGAAACGTCAGAAAAACCATTAGACGAACGTCGGCCGAAGAACCCGAGACAGAAGCCAATAGGCAGTTTGTTTATACCGTGTGTCTATGAGTGAGAGAGAGAGGGGGGGGGGGGATAGAGCCGACGAAGCTATTTTTTGGGGGGAGGGGAGGGGGGTTGGGTGTACTAGCTGTAAGCGTGACGTTGAAAACTGTGGTGACAGCTGATTCGACTTTTCGTTTCAATATTCTGTGGAGGGGTTCATGGATGAGTGAGTGTAAAAATGTTCGGTTCTATTATTATTATCTTGGGCAGTATTACTATATTAATACTTGAACGTTATTCTATTATTTTATCTGTTAGTGTAAATAATGAAGATGCTTGGCATGTGTACTTGGTCATTCAACAGGATTTTCCCCTCTGCTTTGGTTTTCTGTATGTGGTAATTTTTTGCATGGTTAGGAGGTGTTTGTTATTGGTGATTCTAATTATTTTCATGTCATCTTCTCTAGTGGTTGATTTGTGGTCATTTTCTCTTAGGTGTTCTGCAAATGTGGAGTGGTTTGTCCCATATTTCCAGGATCTTATGTGTTCTTTGTATCTGACATAAAATGTTCTCCCTGCTTGCCCTATGTGCCTTCACAAGTGTTACGCTGTAGCTGATATATACCTGCTTTCTGGTATGTCTCTGTTTTTTGTCAGTTTTGGAGTGTATTTTTGTATAGAATTGTCTGTTGTGTATGCTATGTTTATTACCTGTCTTTTGAAAATGTTGGTGATTTTATGGGCGAGTTTGTGTTTGTATGTCGTTGTCTACCATCTTGTGTTTTCTTTCATCTTTTTCTGATTAACCTGTGTAGTTGTTATGGGACTGCGTATTTGTGTTTGGTTATGTTGTGTTGTTGTCTGTGGCTTGGAGCTTTCTGCTTTTATTTTACTTTTAATTTTGTTGTTTAGCTTTGTGGCTGTGTTATTATTGTAACCATTATTTTGTGCTATCTGCATTATTATGTCCAGTTCTTTTTGGTAGTTTTCTTTGGTGAGTGGAACTGTGTTGAGTCTATGGAGCATGTGTCGAAGTGCTGCTTGCTTTTGTGCGTGTGGGTGGTTCCAGGATTGGGGAATGATAATGTCTGTTGCTGTGGGTTTACGGTAAATTTGAAACATATGCTTATTGTTTTATTTTTGATCGTTATATCCAGAAAGTTAATTTGGTTGTTCTGTTCTCTTTCAATTGTGAATTTTATATTTTTATGTATCTTGTTGATGTCAGTATGTAGTTTTTTCAATCTTTGTTTGTGGTTCATCTATTAAGCAAAGGATGTCATCCATATACCTGAACCAATATCATATGTTGTATTATTTTGCTACTATTTTTGTGAAAATGATCTGTTCAATGTGTTTACAAAAATATTTGCTAAGGCTCCTGAAACTGGGGACCCCATTGGTAATCCATCTTCTTGTAAATAAAATTCATTATTGAATTGGGAGTAATTTCGTTCTGTTTTGTATAAGTGCCGTATAGAGCATCACAAAGCGGCCATGGAGCTTTGCAGAAAGGCTGACGGGTGACATTAGTTTTGCAGCACTGGTACCGTGTTCACCTTCCATCTAGATTCACTGTAAATGCGTATGGTTCGAATGTTGAGGAAGTTGAGATATCTACTTCAAAAATGGTTCAAATGGCTCTGAGCACTATGGGACTTAACATCTATGGTCATCAGTCCCCTAGAACTTAGAACTACTTGAACCTAACTAACCTAAGGACATCACACAACACCCAGTCATCACGAGGCAGAGAAAATCCCTGACCCCTCCGGGAATCGAACCCGGGAACTCGGGCGTGGGAAGCGAGAACGCTACCGCACGACCACGAACTGCGGACTGATATCTACTTGTTAAGCTTATGAAGTACTGAACCAATACTGTCATGCCCCAACCTATGATAACTTTCCTGTAGGAGAAGGTGTAATTAAATTTTAATGGTATAAACAAAAAAGGTTTCGATTGTAATTGACAACTCCAATCTATTTTTAAAGTTATTTTACTAGCAATATTTCGTTAGACGATTACTTAATTCATCATCATCGTCATTGTCGTCCTTGGCGTCGTTGCCATTATCGTCATCATTATCAATCATTTCATGTCCATTGTTGGATAAAGGCCTCCAGTATACATTCTCAAGCATTGTGGTCATCAGCGATACGCATCCATGCTCCTCCGTCGTCTCGGCCGTTTCTTATTTCTCGGAAACCAGCAAACAACATCCTCTCTGGCCACCAACGGACCATCCGTTTGTTTAGCCGCGCCCACATCCATTTCATTTTCATCGCAGATTCGTAATTACGCCTTCCACTCCACTCTGCTCCCTCACGCATTTTCTTGTTTTCATGTCTCTCCCAGTAATTTACAACACACATTTCTCCAACGGTCGCCGAGCAGCCCTAATTTTTTTTAAGGTTTCCCACTGACATTAATAAAAAAAAAGTAATACACACCGATTGTAAACTTAAATTTTAGATGCAGCATTGTTTTGGACACTTGCTTAGTTTACCAAACAAACGGGCAATTTTTGTTCTTATGTGTTCCTTTTGTTGACTACACAAATGTTAGTAATTGTCAATTCTCATAACGAATAAATTTTCCTGATTTTGGTAATCAACAAGTAAATTTCTTGTTTCGAAAATATTACAGTTTTCACACGTTATCCCTCTTTAGAGGCTTACCACCCGCTTCAACCAAACTGCCTACTGTAGTATTAGTTAGTGCACTATCTACAATCTTAAAGAATTCAAATGCACCACATCGGTGCTTCACTATTACAACTCATTCCACACTGATTTTTCCGAACGATTCCCTTACACTCCAGCCTACTCTTCATCATTACTAAATAGTAATCTGAATCTTCTCCGCCTGACAGAAAAACTGAAGCACCCGGAAGGGGAGGTGGCGATGAAAAGAAAATTCACGGGGTTGAGGGAGTATGTGATGTTATTTCAGTAGTTTGAAGTCATAACCGATACATCCAAACACCATGACGCCAGTACTAATACCTCTGTGACTTTCCAATACAGTGAAAGAATGGGACCTCTCCCCGTACCATGCTCGCCGACAACGAACATCCGGGGTAGTCCAGAATCGCGATTCGTCGCTGAACATAATTCAGCGCCTGACCACGGTGTAATTAAGCTGAAATTTTCCTGTTTCCGAGTATACGTCCTCCTCTTATGATAAGTGAATATTGTATTTGCTACTAGAAGCTGAAGCTTATTGCAAAACTCAATTGGCCTCCCACCTCTCTCATCCTTCCTTTATGTACTGCACTAACCAAATGTCCAGCGTTGCCCAGGTATGTTCTTATTTCAGTTCAAGTAATCCATCTCCTCCTCCCCCTCTCTCTGCCCATCTCCTCTTTCATCTGTCCGCCTCCTCCCGCCCATTCTCTGTGTCGTACACTGATATAATTTTGTAGGTATATTTTGAGACACTTGTAGATACTGTCTGCTAAATGTGTTGCGAACAGAGTTAATAGCAATGAAATAATAAATTTAAGAGTCATGCACAATTCGACAATTTTCACACATTACAGTGTTTATG
The DNA here is from genome assembly GCF_021461395.2 of Schistocerca americana. NCBI lineage: Eukaryota > Metazoa > Arthropoda > Insecta > Orthoptera > Acrididae > Schistocerca > Schistocerca americana. Next base: position 349,266,315 of record NC_060120.1, read on the forward strand.
ACATCATATCTCCTGAATTATTTATGGTGCCATGATATACTTTTGTAACGGCATTTCGCGGCATATTTGGATATTATCTGCGAAATTGATAGCTATTAGAGTTACCACAGAAGTAATAAATTTAAATGTCATGCATGATGCGGCAGTTTTTAACGCGTCTGATTGTTTGTGACGTCTCTCACCAGAACTATGATAGGTAGGTGGTTATTATCCCCACAGCGATTATTGGTTCACAGTAAATTATATGTGTACAAAGTTAGGTTGAAATCCGTCCAATGGTCTAGGAGAAGATGTGGAACATGCACACATCCATTCTTATATGTCTGGGTTATGCGTGTAATGTCCTCGCATACCTTTTCCCTCTTTTCAAGTTCTGCTTGTGACGTTGGCAGATAGACCTGCTGTTGGCGTTGATTTGCTGTCGATCCTGATGAGATTAGTAATATCGCCAAACCGATCAGGGCAACTCACTTACCGACCTCCCTGTTCATGACGAATACGACTCACGTTACGTCATCTTCTGCTCCTGCTGATATCATCCTGTAATCGTCTAACCAGAAATCCTTATCTACTTTCCATTTCATTTCACTTAACCCACAATATCTAAAGTGCGCCTTTTCATTCACTTTTTCTGATTTTATAGTTCTCCTACCACATTTAAACTTTTGACATACGAAGTTCCGACGTCTCGAAATCTTCATTCATTCCCTGCTCACTTGGCACCGAAACGAAAGATAACAGTGAGATCATCCTTTTGAAATCGTTTCACAGCGAAAAATCGTAATACGGTCCCTTCTTTCAATCATCGTACGAACGTCGAAATGGTAGAAACTGAGATAAGCAATCGCGGAACAGAAAGCAACTACAGTCGCTTAGTAGTGGAAAAACATCAGAACCAAATGAGTTTCGTATAAGATTCTACAAAGATTATGCCAAATAACTTGCTCCTCTTCTAGCAGTAGTTTATAGTAAATCTCTGGAGCGACAAAGGGTGCATAGAAATTGGAAAGAAAGACAATTCAGTCCTGATTTCAAAAAGATGCACATAATTATAGACCTAGATCGTTGACATCAATATGTTGTAGAATTATGGAAAAAGTTTTATGCTCAAGAATTTTGATATTTTTGGAGAACGGAAATATACTCTAAAGAAATCAACATGGGTTACTCAAACAGATGTTTTGCGAAAGTCACTTCGCTACGTTGCTCCATGACATCCATAGAGGTTAATTCTCCGGTCCTTGACTTCAATAAGGCATTTGATACTGTCCCGCACTACCGTTTACTGAAAAAAGTACGAGTGTACTGAATATCGGGCCAGATTTACGAATGGTCTGACAACTTCCTTACAGACAGCGCTCAACACGTCGCTCCTAACGGAACAAAATCGACAGGTGTTATTTCCGGAGTAGTCCAAGAAAGTATGTTTGGAGCGATAATGTTTATAATGCGTATACATGATCTAGTAGAAAACGCTGCAACTCTTTAAGACTGTTTGTAGATGATCCGATTGTCTGTATAAAAGTAGTAACGCCAGAAGGCAGAGGACTGATGTATGGTGCAGGCTCTGGGAGTTGACCCAGGACTTAAAAAATGTAACATATTTCGAAAGATATTTCGACTCCATAGGAAAAGGAAACCACTACTGTATAACAACACTATTGATGAAAGTCTACTGGAAAGAGTATATACCGTAAAATATTTAGGAGTAACTACCCAGAGCGGCCTCAAGTGGAATAACCACATAAAACAAATAGAAGAAACGCAGATGCCAGACTGAGATTCGGAGGAGCAGTCTTACGGAAATAAAACTCTCCCACTAAATAAGTGGCTTATCATTGTAAGCCTTATTCGAACGAACTTATTCGACCGATTCTTGGGTATTGTTCATCAATCTGTGTCCCTTACCAGGTAGAACTGATAGAAGAGATAGAGATGGTCCAACGAAAAGTGGCGCAGTTCGTCACGGTATTGTTTAATCCGCGCGGAGGCGTTACAGAGATGGTCAACAAACTCCAGTGGCAGTCGCTACACAAGAGGCGTTGTGCATAACGGAGAGTTTTGTTATTGAAATTTCGAGAGAATACTTCTCAGAAAGAGTCGGACAACATATAGCTTCCTCCCACATTCATCTTGTATAATGACCACGACGATAAAATTCGAGAAATGAGAGCTAACAGAAAGGCTTGCCGACAGTCATTCTTCCCAGGCACCTTTCGCCAATGGAACAAGGAAGAGGGACCAGTTAGTGATATCAGAAATACCCCCCATCACACGCTTTTAGTTGGCCTGCGGAGTATGACGGTGTAGGCCCTTAGAATGCTACCCTTTCACTTATTGTTCAGTCTCTTTCTCATGGTCACCTCCCGCTTAATAGTCCCTCCTTGAGATCTGAATGGACAACCAATCGTAAACCTTAGCTAATGGAGAGATCATCATGACAGTTTTTTATTTAAAAAGCACTTGTATTATGGGTACACGTAATGTGTCTCGAAAGCAGTGATTTCCATTGCGTTCTACAGCCTCATGCAGTTGATCATTGTTGATTCTTAGAGAGCGAAAGGATATCCCGAACTTTTGTCTTTCCCGCTGCGTTCTTCGAGAAGGTCGTTGGCAGAGCGAGGGTGGCACATTAGTGAGCTCAGTACAGAAGTGGAGAGACTCCACAGTAAGCCAAACCGTGACGCATTACATCAAAGCTGCCATGACATGTCGGGGCACGTTGTCACATTGTTCACTAAATAGGAGAAATGAAATTACTGTTAATGATACTACGTGACGCTGTCCGGGTTTAGTTTCTAATTCTATTAAGGAATCGCACGAAAGTCGCACGCGCAAGTAGTACTAACAACCCCGAATATCCCTCGCCAATATGGCGAATGCGCCAAGCACCATCAAGCTTTTCTACAGGAAGACACTTTTGAGTCAGCTCTGCAGTTTAGTATTGCGCTCACTGCTTCTAATATCGGAAGTTTCGATAACCATTGTTGAATTTTTTTCGAAATTTAAGTAGTGGATGCCTTCGAACCCGGAACCCAGGTTGTTTTGATCACCAGCCAAAGACGATATCCGCTTTTTTTTCGCTCCTCCGTAGTAGCCTCCACACTACCTATTAAGGGGCGCAGTGGTTAGCACACTGGACTCGCATCCGGGAGGACGACGGTTCAATCCCGTCTCCAGCCATCCTGATTTAGGTTTTCCGTGATTTCCTTAAATCGTTTCAGGCAAATGCCGGGCTGGTTCCTTTGAGAGGGCACGGCCGATTTCCTTCCCCATCCTTCCCTCACCCGAGCTTCCGCTCCGTGTCTAATGACCTCGTTGTCGACGGGACGTTAAACACTAATCTCCTCCTCCTCCTCCTCCACTACCTATTAAGGACCGTCCTTTCGCTTTTCAGTTATGCCTTTATCAGCGAGCTTCTACACTGCGTTTTTAGAAAAGAAAAGACCCGGAAGACGGCATGGGCAGTTGTCAGAAATACCGCAAAATCTTTATAGAATAAAAATCTGCTTCAGTTTCCAGTAATTTTCTAATTTTATTCCACCAGCAATAAGACAACAAGAGGTAAGTTGCGGTAGGCGAATGGTGCTAACTGTTAGGATCAGTACGCATACTCGTGTGTGGCCTCGTCTTACAGAACAGAAACATATTAGTTTAAAAACCTTAGTTAAGACTAAAATGATGAACAAAGCTTTACACTAAGATATTTTTGCCCTTTAAGACGAGTCTATACGTAGCTACTGAGACCAACGCTTAGCATAATTCTCCTACACAACTCACAAGTCGTTGTCTTATTGCTCAATTTATAGATTCATTTTTGTATATCATCCGTATCCACTGTTTTAGTCGTATTTTTATCTTATGCCTCTTTAATCTGATGTACTTTTTGGAATTTCTGCCGATTTCCCACGTTTGAATGTTGATATATTACTCTATTTTGCATCGATTTTGTAACAATTATGTAAGAGGACGGACCAGTCAACCAATATTTCCTGCTCTTTCCCGGTTGTTTACTTCTGTTTCCCTCTCACTAGCTCCAACCTCACGTCAGTCCTTCCGCGGCGGCGGTCAGCTGGCTTCTGCATCTACGCGTCCGTGTCGTGCTGTCCAGTCGGGAGCTGTCGTTGCTGGTCCTACGCGTTAGTTCAGTTACTTATTTACGTTATTATTGAGTTCATTTCTGGCCGGAACACTCTCAAAAGTCAGCGTTTTCTTTCCAGTCCTGTGCATTTGTTTAACGTGGGTGTAATCCCTCATGATTGACTAACCCGACCGCAAATACATTGATGTTCCCATAATTATGTGAGTACACCACTTTCTACAAATGCAGCTTTCATTTCTGTATGTGAACCCCACAGCACTTGTACGTTAGTAGTCACAGAAGACGAAGCTTCAAGCTTCGAAACCGGTTGTAGAACAAATTAATAAAATTACTGGCAAATGTTCCTCAGTTGCGGATGTTCATCTGCTCAAATATTTTGTACCGCAAAATCACCTTAACAGCTCATACATCAAAGTTACTGACAAGAATAGTCCACAGAGGAGTGGAAAAAACTGAGGAACTGTTACACGACGATCAGTTTTGCTTTAGGAAAGGTAAAGGAAACCAGATACGCGGTTTAGCAGAACGTAGACCTAAGCAAAATCACTTGCACAGGGTCCGCCGACACAGAAAAAGCATTTAGCGATGTAAAATGGTGCGAGATGTTCGACATTATGAGAAAAATTTGAGTACGCTTGGGGAAAGATAAGTAATATATAGCATGCCCGAGATCCAATAGGGAACTAAGAGAATGGAAGACTAAGAAGGAATTACTCGAATTAAAAAGAGTGTAAAACAGGGATGCAGTGTTTCGTGGCGCAAAAGGTTCAAGAGTGGAATTGAAATTCAAAATCAAAGGATATACGTGATAAGATACGATGAGGACACTTCTATCCTCAGTAAAGGTGAGGAAGATTAACTGTATCTGTTGAATGGAATGAACATTCTAATGAGTGTAGAATATGGATTGAGAGTAAACCGGAAAAATACAGAAGTAATGCGAATAGCAAGAAACTTAACATCAAAATTGGTGGTCACAAAATAAACGAAATTAAGAAATTCTGCTGCCTTCGAAACAAAACAACCGACGACGGTCAAAGAAAGGAGGACATAAAAAGCTGATTAGCTCAGCCATAAAGCTTATTCCCAAAGAGAGGTGTACAGGTATCAAACATCGCCCTTAATTCGAGGAAGAAATTTCTGAGAATTCACGTTTGGAGCACATCACTGAACGGCAGTGAGTCAACATCTGGGAAAGCCGGAGAAGAAGAGAATCGAAGCGTTTGAGATGTGGGGCTACAGATGAATGTTGAAAATTAGGTGAACTGATAAAATAAGGAGTGAGGAGGTCCATCGCAGAATTGATGAAGAAAGGAACATAAGATATCAGAGAATAACCTTCATGGTTCTAGAGGACAATGGGTGCAAGTACTACTCTGAGATGAAAAGGATGGCGCCAGATAGGAATTCGTGGCAAGCGCGGCAAGACATTTCCAACTAGTTAGAAGACTAGAGATTACAAAAAAAATAAACAAAAGCCAACCTGTCGGTGCATTTCGTTTCAGTAATCCGTTAGGAATGGGATTAATAAAGAAAATGAGTAGACCCACTTTCTCATGAAATGAGCCAAATGAATCGTATAAAATGACCTCAAAAAATTATAATCTCTTCTCGTTACAGTTATAATTTTGTTTAAACTAAAATAAAGTTATTCTTCTTATTAACGAATAATTTAATGTTTTTTCCTTCTATTAAGACAATAAAAATTGAATGTTGGGTTTCATAACTTAACTTATTTTTTGAAAACTTAGTGTAATGTGATTAAAACATTAGAAGAACAGAAAATGTAATTCATAACTGAGTCATCTAGCGTAATTACAGGTCTCAGTTACCACTTTATTCTATTTTTAGGCTATTAATCCAGAAAGCTATTTGCAGTTAGGTGAATTTTAAGTCAGTAATGAAGCTAGATCTGTTTTTAGGTATTAGTTGAAAGAATGTCTCTTTAGAATGTTTTGATTATCACTGATATTTCTCTTTGTTCTTGTTTCCCCTGGACCATAATATTCGATGGCAGATAGTTGAGCTTAGACATATCATGCCTGTTAATGAGTGAGAAAAATGTGATTTGTCAGCAGAGGTTTTTGTTATCGTTAAAATTCAATTACATCTAAAATGCTTATCTCCAGGTAATGAAACGATTTTGTAGTCTTAGCAAGTTTTCGCTATTTTATCATAAACGCTATATTTCCACAAAATAATGTGATCATATCTTTTTAAGCTGAAAATGGGACACTTCTCAAGTGACCTTTCTTGAAGTTAATGTTAGCCTTAGGCTTTTGGTTAATGCAACTAGAAAATCTAGAACCTTATTTATGTATACTATTAATAAACGAAATATAATTATCAGATTACTTGACGTATTTTTTATAAAATGCGATGTTATTACAATATAAAAAAAATAATATTCTGTTTAAAATTGCTATTTCTGTAAATATAAACACCAAAACACTTGTCATATAACTCATAAAAGTGTTTGTTGCCGGATATATTTACTGAAGAATGAATTTTCTTCAGAAGTTTCTCATTCTACTTCAAGAAATAGAAAAACACAAGGCAACTTTATATGAAATTTATGTTGGTAAGCAACAGCGCTTTCAGCTGTGCAGCTTTCAATTGCTTTTTCCTGATGTACATATTGAGTTAACGCTTGAAAAAACTCCCTCTAAGGTGCATTAGTTCCTGGTAGTGATAATCCTAAATCTGCTACCTTGGGAAAATTGCTGAATGGTAACTTATGACAGGAGAAATTCTAAAACACTTCTACCGATCTCAGATGAACTTCTTTTGCCTCATTATTCCCCTGAAGACTTTTGTCTGCAGTATCAAATTGCTTAAGATAAAAAAAAATTGCTGAAAATGGCATTATCATCCATATTTTTGATTCATCAGATGCATTTTTCATCATTGGCATACATATTTCAATGTCACTCCATTTTAGGATATTGTTAAGCCAGATACATACGAATTTCTTACACACTTCAAATCTGTCAGTCCAAATTGCTACTATTTGGAAATACTCTACTTTCTCCTCACTTGTAATTCATGCAAAGCACATTTTACAACATGTGGGATAAAACTGTTATCTTTTTTTGAGTAATATGTTCTTTCAAATTGGAAAGAGCCATAGTACTTCAACACCAGAATGAGATTTTCACTTTGCAGCGGAGTGTGCGCTGATATGAAACTTCCTGACAGATTAAAAATGTGTGCCGGACCGAGACGTTAACTTTCGCGGGCAAGTACTGTACCATCTGAGCTACCCCGTCCTCACAGCTTTACATCTGCCAGTACCTCGTCCCCTATCTTCCAACTTTTTACTTCAACACCCATTGTATGCTCGCTTCTATTTGGAGCACTGCCTGGTGGAAAGTTGTGACTTGGTTGTGGAGGAAAAGAACAACAACTTTTGCCAGTGTGTTTTCAAAGCGGGATTGTAATATCAGTGGACATTTTAACTGACTAAGAAAAGACGACCTCAGTCCTTCAAAAATTGCAAGAACATTTCAAAGTCCTGGTATTAACGCTAGGCATTTAGTGTTACTAGTTGTGTACACTAATAACTTTCTATCTCAATCTCAGAAAAGCTACAGAAATCCTTCAGTGATTCTACTGGCACGGTGTATAAATTTTACGAACAACCATGTCAGCATCAATAGTTGAACAATATGCTGCAGTCTTAATTGTGTTGTGCACTATATGTGCTGAAAATCCAACCTCAAGGATTTCACGATTCAGTACCACTTCAAGTTTTTGAAAAATATTTCTTGTTCCTTTACTTGTTGCCCTACTAATGTTGGTACTGGTATTATCACCACAGAATGCGATTATTTTGCCATCTAGATTGCTTTTTGCAAGCACAACAGTGAGGTAATTGGTAGAAATATTTTCTGCTTTGCCGGAACGTACATCAGGTTCCAAAATTTGGGCATGGACACCCTGCAGCGGTTAAAGGTACCTAATGATAACAGGAAAGAATCTTTTCCTCACCGTGACTGGAAACATCTGTAAACACTGTAACATAACTGACTTCCTACAACTCTTTTTTAACATTGCATAGAATGACGCGAAAATAAATTCACAACAATGGCTTCAGTCTTCGTGCGACCACAAGAGAATTTCTTTTCAAACTACTAGTTTCGAAACCCAGCCGTTTTAGCGAAAACTATGATTTTCTTTAACCACATGATAAGCCCTGGCTCGTTCAATTGTAGTTCACGGTCTGTTGCCGAATTGAGCCGGAAAAATGGAAGTAAACTTCTGGATGGCCCTGCATCCTTTTTATGTTTACTTGAATTTAGATGTTGCTGAATATGCTCTTCCCTCCATGAAACACACAAAACTCGGTGTTACAAATGATGCAAAAAACAGCAAAATTGGACCTCCTTTTCGTTATGAATGTTTCTAAGTAATAAAGAGTTAGTATTTGTTTATATATGCATAATTACCGCGAGTTAATTTAAAATTCTTTGTAAATTGCAAGTTCTATGCCATAAGCTAAGATACTTACTTTCCTTGCAACGTAGCAGCGAACACACACTTCCATTTTGGGATCTTGAATTTCTCACGGAACTGCCGAAGCAATACGCATCGCACTCCGACTGAGTCACTGAAAGAATTTAATTATCGAAGTGAAGTGCGGGAAACAAAACAATATCGGCATATGGCCAGTTAGGTGATTTCTTTCTCGTAACGAATTTTGTCCATCGATAAAATAATTTTCGCTCTTAGCAATTATAGGCATAAAGAAGTAAATATGGCGTGGTATAACATAGAAAATAAAAATAAATGCTACTTTCTAACAAAACGGGACAAAGAGATGTTCCGACAATATCTTTCGGGGCACCGGAACTACAGGTTGAAAAACGGTACTGTCCCGTTCAAAATAGGGCGCGTAGACACTTTAACTAAAAGAACTTTCATGATACTGTGGTGTAATTCCAAAACTTCATAGGCTACAGAAGACATACGCACGAACCACCGAGCGAAAGTTGCAGCTTATCTGTACGAAGAAAACAGTATTCTTTCATTGATATGCAGGTAACAAATATTACCTAGTATATGAGAACAAAACTCATCTTAGCATTGCAAACAAACCATAAATGAGAAAAGATTTCACGACAGAGTCTGTAGAGACTGTTATAATTACTAGAAATTCAAGTCACAGACGAAGATAACAACATTTACTTAGTGTGATTAATGAATGCGGGATGCCATACATCCAGGTTCGTCATGTAGAGAAGCAGCAGTTGATTAAATTTTAACAATATATCCTTAAGTTAACAGCTGTCAAAAATCGCATGGATTACTTCCGTGCCACGTAGTGGTTTAAGTTCGACTTGTGGTATCACTAAGTCGAACGTCGTCATCCAAACCACTAAACTGCCGCTTTGACAGAAATATTTTACGCTAAATCTGATGACAATAAACTTTATCGATAATTCTGAGTGTTCATTTATTTTCACGTGTGTATTTCGGGACTCAGTCAGATATTTTCGTTACTTAGTGAAAGATGATAAATCAGGTGCACTCACTTCTTTGGAATGCTGGGAAAAACTTGAACTACAAGGAACTCCGCAAAAAATCAAACATAAAATAGAAAGAATACAAATGTTCAACCAGCATTTAAAGACAGCTTGGGATGCTAAATAAACGTGCTAGAGGTTGTAGGGTGATTTCCTACGAAGTGACCAACACTCGGAAAAATACAGTGACGGAAAAAAATAATTAAGGTAGAGTAATGAAATTTCAGGAATATTTAAGTGATTAAAATTGCAACATCACAGGTTAATGTACGCACGGGGTAAGTCAATTGCAATTGTGAAATGCTACCATATTAATAACCGGCTTAACTGACAGAATGTTGAATGCAAGCTTGCAGATGAACATGAATTGTGTTTCCCAGATACAGGATGTCAGTTTGCGCGATGGAGTTCCATGCCTGTTGGTCAATACAGGGACTGTTAATGATGTTTGCGGATTACCTGAAGTTGTTTGCCGATAATGTCTCATATGCGCTCTATCGGAGACGGATCTGATGATCGAGCAGGCCAAGTCAACATGTCGACACTCTGTAGAGGATGTTGGGTTACAACAACGGTCTCTGTGCGAGTGTTATCCTGTTGTAAAACACCACCGGGAATGCTGTTCATGAGGGGCAGCACAACAGATCTAATCACCAGAGCGCCGTAGAAATTTTCAGTCGGAGTGTGTAGGATAACCACCAGAGTTCTCCTGATGTCATACAAAATCGTAGCCCAGACCACAGGGCCAGTGCGAAAAGCACGTAGACAGGTTGGTTGCAGGCTCTCGACTTGCCTCCTCCTAACCAACACACAGCTACCATTGGGACCGAATCAGAGGAACTTTTCGTCAGGAAACACATCATCCTGCCTTCATCTGAAGTCGCAAGTGGCGGTGGTTTCGTGTCAGTAGAATGAACGCAACAGGGCATCTGGTTCAGAGCTGTCCTTGAAGTAATCGATTTGTAACACTTACTTGTGTCACTATGGTTCCCTCTCGGTAGTGCCCGTTGCCGTCCGGAGCCCGGTCTTCTTGCGATCGTACATTCTCGTGACTACCCCTGCCAGCAGTATATATACAGTGGCTACATTGCTGCCAAGTCCCTTGCTGTGTCTCAGAAGGAACATCCAGATTCTCGTAGGCCTATTACACGACCTTGTTCAAACGCTGTGAGGTGTTGATAATGGTGTCTTCGTCGCCTTGAAGGCATTCTTGACTAACATCAACTCACCACGTCCAATCTCAAAGGTAACTAACACTCACGACCGTTACAGCGTCTATTTGAAGCAAACGTGATTTGCATTCTCATAGAGGCACTACTAGCGCCCCACTTATGCGACTGGCACGAAATGTGAATAGACTTCCTGTTTCAAGTGTACAGACAAGCCTACCAGCTTTCGTTCCCCCCCCCCCCCCCCCCCCCCAGGGGTTCAGCTTTCGTTTGCTGAGTACGGGCTTGGCGCCCCGGATTCCTAAGCTGGGGCTAGTAAACGCCAATAGTCCTCTGGTCCCGTAAGCTCCAGACATGCTTCAGTGCGCAACCTGCGCGCGGGGCTGGGTTGTCATGTGTTTTGGTGAACGGGGGCTTTTGGCTTCGCTGCCTCGACCGCGAAAATGGTGCACACCACTATAAAAACCTCAACCTCTAAGTGTTCTGTGTGCTGACGAGGTGAATGGCTGTTCAAGTAAAACACTCTGTACCGGGCAACCTCTGGGGCACCTGCCGTCCCGCGCTTTTATAAGGCTTGCTCAGGCGTTTAGGGATCTGCCTGCGTCAACGTTTATTTCCCTAGTGTCTCATCGGATCCCTATGCAACGTTTTCATGAAGCTAGCACTGGTGATGGGGCGGGTCTACCGTCAGGCAATACCTACAGCCACTTATCAAACAGAGCTCAGTTGGTCAGTCCTCCCGAGAATAAGTCTCAGGATCATAGTAACAGGGAATTAATGTGCCATGACACTTTCATTGTAATCAGAAGAACAGGGGGAACCTTTCAGAAGGTCTCCCCTTTCTATATTCAGAAGGCACTGTGGGGTATTACTGGGAACCTAAAAAGTGTCAAACGTCTTCATAATGGAACACTTCTAGTTTAAACGGCTAATTCAATCCAAGTGTCTAAGCTTCTGGGATGTAAGGCCTCAGGTGACTAGCCAGTCAAGGCTGATTTGCATAACACCCTTAACTTTTGTAAAGGTGTGGTTACCTGCTCCGATGTAATGGAGATGGACACAGTGGAGTTACTTGAAGAATGCAAAAATAAGGACGTCACGAATGTGCAGGACTATTTCAGGAGAATCAATGGCACATTAGAAAAATTTGCGACATTTATTTTAACGATTAGCACTCTAGAATTACTTGGGTGGGACCTTGCAGGCTATATCCTCTTAACGTTCGCAAATTTTTCCTAACCCAATGTGATGCTTCAAATGTCAAAGATTCGGCCATACCATTGTAGGATATAATGGGAGGGCTGCGTGTGGAAACCGCGGCTGCTCAGATCACCAATCAAGCAGTTCTTGTACACTTCCTGCGAAACGCATAAACTGCTCTGGGGATCACCCAGTATGGAGCAGAAAGTGTGAGGCTTACAACGAGGAAACGAAAATTCCCGAGCTGAAAGTCACGAGACGCGTACCTTATGTTGAAGCTAAAAAAAGCTTGTTTCGCATCGGCACTTAAGAAGCAATTGCCAAGACAAACTCAGACCACATATTCAAGTACGAGCACGTGCACGTGTCGGAGTACTTGTGCGGATAACTCTACACTTCAACCAGGAATCATTCGGAAGCCGTCGGCGATGGGCTTGCAACATAAGCCACATTCCGCTGCCCACCATCAAAAGCTTACAAACCATCTCCTCAATCCTAACAACCAACTCATTCTATAAGTAAGGAAAAACCTCCTTCAAAAAGAAGTTTAACGTCAAAGAAAGTGGCAGTTAAAACTACGGATCGGCAAGTTCTCTCCCTCTCAGATGGGGACTTTGCTCTTGAGGATATGGATTTCCAGTTGGAGGAGCTGGAGAGCCGGGCACCGGCTAACTTTCCCTCTGACCTCCCGGGTAAATCACCGCCTCCAAGTCAGCAAGACAAGACTAACTGTCGCTAATCAGTGGCTCCCACAGGGACTTCTATGGTGCAGTGGAATTGATACCGATCGCATTTGGCAGAATTACAGCTCCTAGTCCAGGAGAAACCGTTCTGCATCTTCTTGCAAGAAACACATTTTAAAGTAACCGACACACCTGCATTAAGTGGTTACAATCACTACATGAAGGACGATGTTACTGGAGACAGAGCTACTCCCATTCTGGGAATATCTGCCTTCTGAACTTTCGGTCAGATGACACACTTTTCCAGATTGCAGGGTCTTTTCCAAAGTATGACCTTTGTTTTTGGCCCCCAGCTACTGCAGAATCGGTTCAACGGGAAGTGACTGCAGACTTACATTCTAGTGATCATTTCCAGGGTAGGTCTATCTGCCAACTCGGACGATGGTCGATAGAACACACGAAGATAGATTATTCAAAGGGCAAATTGGTTGCTGTACAGTCGACAGACTATTTTTAAACAAAAGGATTGTGCATAGCAGACGGTGGCCCATATAATTTGTGAGATCGAACGGGCTGCCACAAAGTCTATCCTCAGTCTGTCAACCACGTCAAACGACGATCTGTACCTTGGTGGAATGACGACTGTCGATTGGCAGGCAGAGCCAGATGAACAGGTCTACAGTTCAGACATCGTTCAACCACAAAAAACCTTCACGCCTTCAGAGCTGCGTGAGCACATGTGGGGCGAATGATGAATAGAAGAGGGATTCCTGGAACGAATTCGCAACTTCTATTAATCAGTCCAGTTCCACAGCACAAGTACGGGATATAATGAGGCGGATTTCAGGCAAAGGCAGTACACATCCCCCTATGGCCTAGTCGAGAAATGGGGTCTTGGTGGACGCGCCTAAAGGCATGGCTGAACACTTTTTTACATTCACTGCATCATCCAGACAAACTCACGCATTTCAGATGTTCCATAGGACTGTGGAGATGAGGGAGGTCCATTTCTTCTCACATAATGAGGATGTCTACAACCTGGCTTCTCGATATGGGAAATGGAATCAGCTCTGCTCCAGGACCTGATGGATTCATTATGCCATGCTTCGTCATCTGTGTCCTGAAGCAAAAGGACTGCTTCTCTCTTGTTTCAATTGGATCTTGTTTGATGGATAGAACCCCACGACTTGGAAGGAGGCAATATTAACTCCATTATGGAAACCAGGCAACGACAGTCACCGGAGTGTAGCCCTTGCCAGTTGTATGGTTCAGACCCTTTAACGCATGGTCAACTTTCGCCTTGGCTGGCTGGTCGAATCCCGAGTTCACCTGAGCTACTCCCAGTGCGGTTTCAGGCGCTACCCTTCCACCCTTGACAACTTAATTCTACGGAGACGGCGATGCAGGAGTCGTTCATACGCCAAATCCATTTGGTCTGTGTGTTTTTTGACCTCGAAGAAGCATACGACACCACATGGAGGTACAACATCCTTCGTGAACTTCATGAATGAGGACTACATGGACGTCTGCCGCTTTTTATCCAATTCTCCTTCGACTACCGGCGCTTTCGATACCGCTTTGGTGATGCCTTGTCTGACTGCAGTGTTCAAGAGAATGCGGTCCTCGAAGGAAGTGTACTCAGTGTCACATTGTTTGCCAGTAATGACATTTCCTCTGCAGTCAGCACTCCTGTCAAAGACTCTTTGATTGTGGATGACTCCGCAGTCTTCTACTCGTCTTCCAATCTTACAATGACTACAAGGCAGCTACAGCTGACCATCAGGAGGCTGGAAATCTGAGCCAAGATAATTGGTATTAGATTCTCACGTGTGTCAGTTTTAACCGTGCTCGTCGAAGTTTTAACCAATCAGTGCTCACAATGGGCGGCAATATTTTATGTTTTCAGGAAAATGTGTGCTTCTTGGATTTATTATTTGACTCGAAATTCACTTGGCTCCCACACCTGAAAGACATAAGAACAAGTGACTTCCACTCATTGAATATTTTGAAATTCCTTTGTGGAAAAGCATGGGGAGCTGACAGTTACCGCGTCCTGCAGTTTACAGAGCATTTGCTCGATCACATTTAGATTATGGCAGCGTGGTCTATGGATCAGCCCGTATTTTCTGCCTTGAGATGTTAGACGCTGTCCGCAATGAGGGCATTCGGATATAGTCTAAAGCCTTTCGGATAAGCCCAGTTCAGAGTAGGTGCGCAGAGGCTGGTGAACGATTACTCTGTATTCAGTAACGTATCCTTTTGGCTCGACAGGTACTGAAAATTGCAGCGTCTTCTCAGTCATTGGCATTTAGTGCAGTAATCCAACCCAACATTTAATGGCTGATCAGGAATCGGCCCCATACGATCAAGCCATTCAGGGTACATGTTGCTGATTGTCTCAAGGATATGGAACTATCAGACCTCCAAATACACAGCCAGTGATGGAAAGCATTGCCGTCTTGGGGTATTCAGAGATCCAAAGTGAATTTTAACCTGATGCAGTACAAGAAAATTTTTACTCCAGATCACGTTTTTACAACTTCATTTTCTTCCACTTAATGTATGTACTACAGTTTCACCACCGTTTATACAGATGGATCCCAGCAAATGAATATCCTCGGTTTTTCTCTGTTTTTCTTGATGAGGTTTTCAAAGCGCATCTTCCGGAACCATTTACAACTTATGGGATGGAGTTATATGGCATTATGATGGCACTGGAGAGGATTCACAGATGTCACTGTACAAGGTTTCTTGTCTGTTACGATTTGCTTAGTGCACTATAAGCACTTCACCAAATGTATCCTGTAGATCAATTGGTTTAGCTCATCCATGACTCCTTATAGTGGCTCCAACACCATGGCAAAGAGGTGATCTTTTGCTGGGTACCAGGTCACATCGAGGTACAGGAAAAGGTAATGGCCAACAAAAGGGCCAAGGAAGCATGTCGTGATTTTGTTGTCCCATCCCACTGCATTCTGTCCCATCATACAGCATCCTGTCATCTCATTTTCTGACAGACGCTTCATGCATCATAGTTGAAGGTGGTAAACAAAGAACAGTCGCTCAAATGGACCACGCGGATGGCGGACTTCACATCAGCCTCATTGGTGGAAGGAGGTTTTGCTTAGCACTCTATGCATCGGACGTAGCCATTTAATACAAGGCTTCCTCCTCTGGCGGGAGGATCCACCACCTCCGTGAGGTTTCTGGTGTGCCACTTTCAGTTCAACATATTTTGGCTGCGTGTGTCTTTTTTTTTTCTTTGAGTCATCAGTCTTCTGAATGGTTTGATGCAGACCACCAAGAATTTCTCTCCTGTGCCAACCTCTTCATCACTTGCAACCTACGCCCTCAATTATGCGCTGGATGTATTCCAATCTCTGTTTTCCTCTACAGTTTTGCCCTCTATAGCTGTCTCTAGTATCATGGAAGTCAGTGCTGATGTCTTAACAGATGTCATATCATCCTATCCCTTCTCCTTGTCAGTGCATTCCACATATTCCTTTCCTCTCCGATTCTGCAGAGAATCTCCACAATCCTTACCTTATCAGTACATCTAATTTTCAACATTAGTCTGTAGCACCACATCTCAAATGCTTCGATCCTCTTCTGTTCCGGTTTTCCCACAGTACCTGTTTCACTACCATGTAATGCTGTGCTCCAAACGAATATTCTCAAAATCCCTTCCTCAAATTAAGGCCTATGTTTGATACTAGTAGACTTCTTGAAGTGTTGGCAGAAGAGCCAACACCGCGTTGCTAGAGGAGGCCGAAATGCACGCTGTTAAGCTCACGCAGATGGGCGTGAGGTCTGGAACAAGGTAAAGTAATTATCCTATACAGAAAAGAAGGTAGTTCTTGGAATACTTAACTTTAATCCACAATTGGAGAACATCTCTCTTGACTGTACATGCTTCAAGATAAATATCAAATGCTATGGCGCCTTGCTAGGTCGTAGCAAATGACGTAGCTGAAGGCTATGCTAACTATCGTCTCGGCAAATGAGAGCGTATTTGTCAGGGTTGCATCGCTAGCAAAGTCGGCTGTACAACTGGGGCGAGTGCTAGTAAGTCTCTCTAGACCTGCCGTGTGGTGGCGCTCGGTCTGCAATCACTGACAGTGGCGACACGCGGGTCCGGCGTATACTAATGGACCGCGGCCGATTTAAAGGCTACCACCTAGCAAGTGTGGTGTCTGGCGGTGACACCACATTCCTCCCCCGCAAATCGGCATACGGTTGTGTTATAAGGCTTCCGCCCGCCGTGGGGAGGACCCCATGTTGACGTATGCGACGAGGTGGGGAGCCTAACAACAGGCGAGGCTGTGCCACCCGCACCCGGCCATTCGGTCCGAGGGGAGCTAGGAAACGCCTGAAAACCTAGTCCAGGGTGCACGCCAACATGCGGTGTATGCGCCCGTAGATAGACAGGAGGGGCCGAAGGGTCGACCTCCATCGCTTCGGTGTACCCGACGGGCAAAGACGCCATCTGGTCCGGAGCGGGCAAGAGCTCCATGTCGGAGGACAGCTGGTCACGGGAAGCGATCGGCGGCGCATGACCCAGGGAGGCGCTTGGCGGCTGCAGCGAAGCGTCCAATGCGGGCGTCGCCGGCGGGAGAACAGGCGGCGGGGGCGGCGGCGCGTCGCCATGGGGCAAAATGGAAGGCAGCGTCGGTAACACCTGGGGCTGAGGCGAGCCAGTAGATGGGTCCCCAGGGCGCTGACCGGACGGCACCGTCGCTGAAAGCAGACGGGGAGCGGCAGAACCCGTGCGACGACAGAGGCGCAGCTGATTGAGATGCCGACGCACCTCACCAGAGGCCCCCAAAACCAGATACATAGCGCGGGCGAGGCAGCGAAGAATGCGCCCTGCGAGCCAACACCGTGAACCTCGATAGTTGCGATAGTATACAACGTCGCCGGGAGCAAAAGCAGGTGGCTGCCGCTGCACAGGAACCTGATGCGGCGGATGCAGCAAAGACATCAAGGTTCGATGAGGACGACCGTGGAGTGACTCAGCCGGCGAGCGACCATCTCGGGTCTGAGAGCGATACGAGGACAAAGAGAGCAATAACGCGTCCTCCCGAGAATGCGACTCTTTTAACTTCAACATCTGTGACTTGAAAGTCCGGACCAATCTTTCAGGGGCACCGTTTGACTGAGGCGAAAACGGCGCGGATGTCAGATGTTGAATACCATTGGCCTTGCAGAATGACTGAAGTTCTGCGGACATGAATTGTGGGCCATTGTCGGAAACAATAGTCTGTGGAAGACCTTCTATGCAAAAGATAGCAGATAACGCGTGGATGGTGGCAGATGACGTCGTAGAAGACATCCTGACAACAAAAGGAAAATTACTGAAGGAATCGACCACAACCAACCATCGAGCATTCCAGAATGGACCAGCAAAATCGATGTGTAAGCGTTGCCAAGGGGAAGTGGCTTTTGGCCATGCAAAGAATTTCCGCGATGGTGCGGATTGTTGTTCGGCACACGCCATGCAAGAAGAGCACATATTCGTAATCGCAGCATCGATTCCGAACCAAGTGCAGTGCTGACGAGCAAGTTGTTTCGTTCGCACTATACCCCAATGTCCTTGGTGGAGAAGCCGTAAGACAGAGGACTGTAATGAACGTGGGACCACGACCCTGGACTGATCATTATCAGAACGCAACAGCAAAACATCACGTCGTACAAAAAGTCTCTCCTTGTGAGCAAAAAATCGGCGAACCAACGGATCCTCGATCCGTGACTTTGACAAGGGCCATTGTGTAGCAACAAAACGCAAAACGGTAGAAAGGACAGGGTCAGCAGCTGTGGCCGTAGCTACACGACGGAAATCAATCGGAAACGATTCGACCACGTTATCTGTTTCCGCATCAATGAGCATGCAAGCAAGTTCGGAAGAATCGAATGCTCTATGCTCTATCCTCAGCAACAGGCAAATGGGACAACGCATCGGCGTTTCCGTGCTTAGCAGTGGACCGATACAAGATATCGTAGCGGTACTGCGAGAGGAAAATAGACCAGCGAATGAATTTCTGCGCTGTACGTGGAGGTACAGGTTTGTTTGGATGAAAAAGCGATGCCAAAGGTTTGTGGTCCGTGATGATGGTAAAGTGACGACCATACTAGAAATCATGAAACTTAGTAACACCAAAGACGAGAGCCAAAGCTTCTTTCTCGATCTGTGAATAATTTCTTTGCGCAGACGAGAGCAATTTGGACGCAAAGGCAATAGGGCGATCGTGTGACCCATCTTTGTGCGCAAGCACAGCACCAATCCCGAAATCCGATGCATCTACCATCAACAAAAGGGGTTTCCGGGGATCGAATGGCGTAAGGCAAGTATTTGACAGCAACGCCGATTTCAACTGGCGAAAGGCGCGTTCGCATTCCGTCGTCCAGACGAACGGAACACCTTTACGGCGTAAGCGATGAACCGGAGCTGAAATGGAAGAGGCGTGTGATATATATTTATGATAATAGTTGATTTTTCCCAGCACACACTGTAGCTGCTTCAAATTCTGCGGCGAAGGCAAGTCTTGTATGGCACGGAGGTGCTCTGGACTGGGATGTATGCCTTGGGCATTGATTACATGTCCCAAATGTGGTAAGTCACGAGCAAAAAACACACATTTGTCCTTCCGCAAGCGAAGACCATTTTGTCGCAAGACCTGAAATAATGTTCTGAGATTGGCTAAATGTTCTTCTTCTGTCTTTCCGGAGATCACAATATCGTCCAGATAGTTTGCTGCAGTAGGGACCGACGCACAAACAGTTTGCAGATATTGCTGAAACAATGCAGGGGCGGATGCACACCCAAATGGCAGTCTTTTGAATCGATACAAACCAAGATGCGTGTTAACCACCAAAACGCTCTGGGATTCGTCGTCCACTGGTACGAGGGCAGTTCAATAAGTAATGCAACACATTTTTTTTCTCGGCCAATTTTGGTTGAAAAAACCGGAAATTTCTTGTGGAATATATTCAAACATACCCGCTGCGTCTCGTATAGTTTCATTGACTTCCGACAGGTGGCAGCGCTGTACGGAGCTGTTAAAATGGCGTCTGTAACGGATGTGCGTTGCAAACAACGGGCAGTGATCGAGTTTCTTTTGGCGGAAAACCAGGGCATCTCAGATTTTCATAGGCGCTTGCAGAATGTCTACGGTGATCTGGCAGTGGACAAAAGCACGGTGAGTCGTTGGGCAAAGCGTGTGTCATCATCGCCGCAAGGTCAAGCAAGACTGTCTGATCTCCCGCGTGCGGGCCGGCCGTGCACAGCTGTGACTCCTGCAATGGCAGAGCGTGCGAACACACTCGTTCGAGATGATCGACGGATCACCATCAAACAACTCAGTGCTCAACTTGACATCTCTGTTGGTAGTGCTGTCACAATTGTTCACCAGTTGGGATATTCAAAGGTTTGTTCCCGCTGGGTCCCTCGTTGACTAACCGAACACCATAAAGAGCAAAGGAGAACCATCTGTGCAGAATTGCTTGCTCGTCATGTGGCTGAGGGTGACAATTTCTTGTCAAAGATCGTTACAGGCGATGAAACATGGGTTCATCACTTCGAACCTGAAACAAAACGGCAATCAATGGAGTGGCGCCACACCCACTCCCCTACCAAGAAAAAGTTTAAAGCCATACCCTCAGCCGGTAAAGTCATGGTTACAGTCTTCTAGGACGCTGAAGGGATTATTCAGTTCGTTGTCCTTCCCCATGGTCAAACGATCAACTCTGAAGTGTATTGTGCTACTCTTCAGAAATTGAAGAAACGACTTCAGCGTGTTCGTGGGCACAAAAATCTGAACGAACTTCTCCTTCTTCATGACAACGCAAGACCTCACTCAAGTCTTCGCACCCGAGAGGAGCTCACTTCAGTGGACTGTTCTTCCTCATGCACCCTACAGCCCCGATCTCGCACCGTCGGATTTCCGTATGTTTGGCCCAATGAAGGACGCAATCCGTGGGAGGCACTACGCGGATGATGAAGAAGTTATTGATGCAGTACGACGTTGGCTCCGACATCGACCAGTGGAATGGTACCGTGCAGGCCTACAGGCCGTCATTTCAAGGTGGCGTAAGGCCGTAGCATTGAATGGAGATTACGTTGAAAAATAGTGTTGTGTAGCTAAAAGATTGGAGAATAACCTGGTGTATTTCAATTCTGAATAAAACAACCTCTGTTTCAGAAAAAAAATGTGTTGCATTACTTATTGAACTGCCCTCGTATTTGAAAGTATGCATCTGCTAGGTCCAAGTTCGAAAAATATTTACCCGGGCACAGTTTGTCAAAAAGATCTTCTGGGTTGGGTAAAGGATAGGTTGCAATCACTAGTTGTGGATTCACCGTTGCCTTGAAGTCCACACAAAGTCTCAATTTTCCGGAAGGTTTTGGCAAAATTACTAAGGGTGATGCCCAGAGAGAAGCCTGCACACGTTCAATCACACCTTGTGATTCCAAATCGTGTAATGTTCTTGCGACCTCATCACGCAATGCGTGGGGGACATTGCGCGCTCTGAAAAATTTCGGTTGCGCGTTTACTTTCAGTTCCAAATGTGCTTTATAGTTCGTAGCGCAACCAAGGCCCGGTGCTAAAATGTCTGCAAACTCTTCACATAGACGAGAAACACTGGCTGAAGGCACAGTCTTGTTCACTGAGAGGACCTGATTGACTATAGACAAGTTAAACAACTGAAATAAATCTAAACCAAACAAGTTTACAGCAGAAGACACAAGCTTTGTTTGTCCCTTCTATGTTGCAAGAAGGCTGCACTGTCCTAACACAGGGATATTCTGACCGGAATAACTATTTAACGTAACATTTGCGGCATGCAACGGAGGTGTGCCCAGTTGTTTGTACATGTCATTATTGATCAATGAAACTGCAGCTCCGGTATCGAGCTGGAATGGGATCACGTTGCCATGAATGTCCAAGTCTACAAAAAGTTTATTGTCCAGCTGACGACAAGAGCGACTGTCTCGTGCAACGTGAACAGACACTGGTACAGAAGCACTTGCGACTTGACGCGATTTCCGGCGATGCCGACGCACACTATTTGTGGGATGAACAGAGTCACTGTTAGAGAGAGTGGCACTGGGTGGAGTGGAATGAACTACATGAATGTCCATGGGTGAAGGTTCACAAGCCTGAGTATTCTTGGTTCGATTCCGATTCCGGCGCGAAGCAAAGGGCCTGGAATGGTTGTTAGTGTCCGTTCTGAGCTTTTTCTGGCAAACACTCTGAACAAGTCCTTTTTTATTACAGTAAAAGCAAATAGCTTGGCGTGACGGGCAATTCTCACGCGAATGTCTAGTAGCACACTGCGGGCATGATTTTAGCACTGCATTTGCGTGCTTGCGTGCTTGCGCGGCACACGTTTTGGAGAGCTTGGTGGCAGCTGCGCGGATGGGCGCGAGGGCTGTTTACTGTTCCGTGCAGCTCGCCCGGCGGGCGGGTTAACGTGACACACGGCTGGCGAAGTTGCAAATGGTTCCTGAGCAACGTCAAGTGTGTCTTGCCTATCCAATATGTCCATCACTTGTTGAAGGGAGGGATTGACTAGTTTCTAAATTTGCTCCCATATACGAACATCAGAAACGTTCTGTGCAATTGCATCACGCACCATAGTATCTGAATAAGGGAGTCCACATTCACACTCAAAAGCACAATCCCTAGTAAGGCCTTGCAAGGTTGCAACCCACTCCTGATTAGTCTGACCGGCCGTACGTTTTGTACGAAAGAATGTATACCTTTTTGCAACTACATTGACTGATTCCTTGAAATATGCATCTAATGCAGACAAAATTTCTTCGTAGGTCAGAGTTGCTATGTCATGTCAGGGAAATAATTTCACTATCACTCGGTACGTCTGGACGCCGACACACAACAATAAGTGAGGCTGCCGCTCATTACCTTGAATTCTGTAGGCGGCGAGATGGAATCCAAATTGGCGTAACCACTCCATTCAGCTTTCCAGTGCCGCATCAAAAGGACGAAAAGGTGGTGCAACAGCATGATGTGGCTGCAGTAGCAGTGGAGCGGCGGCTGCCGCATCGTTTTGCATTGCACATTGACCCTGGACGAGCTGTCCAAGGGCATCCAATAACGCCTGCGTCTGCGGATTCTGCAAGCGATAAAATTCGGACAGTATATCTGGAGATTGTGGTGAAGCCATGATACAAGTAAATTAAGCAAGTATAAAGAAGACCGTTTGTAGATTCATCGCCAATATGAAGTGTTGGCAGAAGAGCCAACACCGTGTTCCTAGAGGGGGCCGAAATGCACGCTGTTAAGCTCACGCAGATTGGCGTGAGGTCTGGAACAAGGTAAAGTAATTATCCTATAAAGAAAAGAAGGTAGTTCTTGGAATACTTAACTTTAATCCACAATTGGAGAACATCTCTCTTGACTGTACATGCTTCAAGATAAATATCAAATGCTATGGCGCCTTGCTAGGTCGTAGCAAATGACGTAGCTGAAGGCTATGCTAACTATCGTCTCGGCAAATGAGAGCGTATTTGTCAGGGTTGCATCGCTAGCAAAGTCGGCTGTACAACTGGGGCGAGTGCTAGTAAGTCTCTCTAGACCTGCCGTGTGGTGGCGCTCGGTCTGCAATCACTGACAGTGGCGACACGCGGGTCCGGCGTATACTAATGGACCGCGGCCGATTTAAAGGCTACCACCTAGCAAGTGTGGTGTCTGGCGCTGACACCACACTTCTCTTGGCAAGGTATGCCTTTTATTGTCAGTGCTAGTCTGTTTTGATGTCCTCCTTTCTCCGTCCATCACTGGTTATTTTGCTGCGTAGGTAGCGGAATTCTTTAATTGCATCTACTTCGTGACCCTCAATCCTGATATCAAGCTTCTCGCTGTTCTCATTTTTGCTACTTCTCAATACTTAAGTCTTTCTTCGATTTACTCTCAATCCATACTCTATACTCACTAGACTGTCCATTCCATTCATAAGATCACGCGATTCTTCTTCACTTTCACTCAGGACAGCAACGTCATCAGCAAATCGTATCACTGGTACCCTTTCACCATGAATTTTAATTCCACTTCTGAACCTTTCTTTTATTTCCATCATTGCATTTTCGATGCACAGACTGAAAGACTAAATCCCTGTCTTATACTGTTTTTAATCCGAGCACTTTGTTCTCGGTCGTCCACTCTTTTATTCCCTCTTGGTTCTTGTACGTTTTGTATATTACCCGTCTCTCCCCATAGCTTACTCCCATTTTTCTAAGAATTTCGAACATCTTGCACCATTTTCCATTGTCGATTGTTTCTTCCAGGTTCACAAATGCTATGAACGTGTCATGATTTTTCTTTAGTTTTGCTCCAATTATCAACCGCAACGTCAGAGTTGCCTCTCTGGTGCCTTTACGTTTCCCAAAACCAAACTGATCGTCATCTACACAACCTCAATTTTCTTTTCCATTCTTCTGTGTATTATTCTTGTCAGCAACTTGAATGCATGAGTTGTTAAGATGATTATGCGATAATTCTCGCTCTTGTCAGCTCCTGCAGTCTTTGGAATTGTGTGGATGATATTTTCGCGAAAGTAAGACGGTATATTGCCAGACTCATACATTCTACACACCAACGTGAACAGTCGTTTTCTTGCAACTTCCTCTAATGCTTTTAGTAATTATGATGGAATGTTATCAATCAATTCTGCCTTATTTGATTTTAAGTGCTCCAAAGCACTCTTAAATCCTGATTATAATACTGGATTCCCTATCTTTCCTAAATCGACTTTGTTTCTTCTTCTATCACATCAGACAAATCTTCCCCCTCATGGAGGCTTTCAATGTACTCTTTCCACTTATCTGCTCTCTCCTCTGCATTTAACAATGGAATTACGGTCGCAATCTTAATGTTACCAGCCTTATTTATAATTTAACAGAAAGGTCGTTTTGGCTTTCTTATATGTTGAGTCAGTCCTTCCTACAATCATTTCTTTTTCGATTTCTTCACATTTTTCATTTAGCCGTTTCGTCTTAGCTTTTCTACATTTCCTATTTATTGCATTCCTCTGCAACTTAAATTTCTATATTTCTGAATTTCCCTGAACATTTTTGTACTTCCTTCTTTCATCGATCAGCTGAAGTATTTCTTCTGTTACGCATGGTTGCTTTGCAGTTGCCTTCTTTGTACCTATGTATCTCTTCCCAGCTTCTGTGATTTCCCTTTTTAGAGATGTCCATTCCTCTTCAACTGTACTGTCTACTGGGCTATTCTTTATTGCTGTATCTACAGCCTTAGAGAACCTCAAGCGTATTTCGTCATTCCTTAGTACATCCGTATTTCACTTCTTAGCATAGTGAATCTTCCTGACTAATCGCTTAAATTTCAGCCTACTCTTCATCCCTACTACATTATGATCTGAGTCTATATCTGCTCCTGGATACGCCTTATGATCCAGAATCTGATTTCGGAGTCTCTGTCTGAGCATGATGTAATCTAAGTGAAATCTTCCCGTATCACACGGCCTTTACCAAGTGTACCTTCTCCTCTTGTGATTCTTGAACAGGTCATTTGCTATTACTAGCTGAAATTTATTGCAGAACTCAATTAGTATTTCTTCTCTCTCATTCCTTGTCCCGAGCCCATATATCATGTAACCTTTTCTTCTACTCCTCCTCTACAACTGTAGTCCAATCCCCCATGAGTATTAGATTTTCATCGCCCTTTGCATATTGTATTACCCTTTCAATATCCTCATATACTTTCTCTACCTCTTCAACTTGTGACGTCGGCATGTATACCTGAACAATCGTTCTTATATACTGATATCAAGGCAGCCTTCAGTCTCGACGATCAGCCCACCATCCTCGAGGATACTGATTCTAGTGTTACAAGAGTATTGACATTTTGTGAACTGTCAGGCTTCATCCCTATATTGGTGGGGTAGGGAGGCAGACTTTAATGCATTATAAACTTCTCTGCATGTGGCGACAGCCTTCGTCCCCACCCACGGGATTGAAATGCTGAGTTTTCATCAAGGCGCTGATGATCACGATGTTGAGAGCACCTCACCTAAAATCATCATCAGCTTTCGTTTAAGTCACAACCTCTTCTTGGTGTGGCGATTTTTATCCCCGTCAGTTTCGAAACAGGCAAATAAACGACTCAGTTCGTTCAAAGCGAAATTTCAGAAACAATTTTAAATATTTCTAAGAGGCACAAATTTGTTAAATTTACTTTAATTCTAAGTATTCTTATTTAAGAATGAATCATTCGCTGTAAAGCATAGTGGCAAATTAAAACTGTCGACCGGAATGGGAATCGAAGCCAGAATGTGGGGCTTAGCTAGCAGTGCTCGCAGAGCTGGTACCGAATGAACTTTAGGTACGATTCACGTACTCACCTCTCAGTTTTAGTTCCACTTCCGTGGATCCTGCCATTAAATCATCTGGCGCATAAGTGAATAAGTTAACAAAGACCACTAGCAGGCGAAGATGCAACCTGCGACTCAGACTACTCGACGGCGAAAGAGAGATTAGTCGAGTAAGTCCTCTTCATGTCTGTTGAAACCACTTTTAATTTATTGTTTAACTGTTTTAATTCGTTAATTTACCTCGCTCTTTGTCTTACGAGACATGAGTGTTCATCATTGTTGTTTTCTTGCTGAGAAGGTATCCGTTTTTCCGGCAAGGGTCGACGGCCATTACTCGGTTGCTGGCCATATGACGTCTACAGCTCTCGGTCAGTTCGTTTCGATGCCTTGTCAGGAGGGCGGTCCCGCCGAAGGTCTCGAACATTTTGGGGTCGTACAGGCGGGAGACTCGTCACAGAATACAACGTCGTAGGCTGACAGCTGCCTTCTCCAGAGACCAGAAGCGGCAGTTGGAAATTTATGCATGTTTTTGTTGGGAACCCATCGGATAATACCAAGAAAGGCAGGGCTATATCACAGTGTGTCCCCAAATATGGAGACATACACACAGGTGACAAAAGTCATGGGATAGCGATGTGCACATATACAGGTGGAGGCAGTATAGCGTAAACAAGATAAGAAACGTCAGTGCATTGGTGCAGCTGCATTTGTACTCAGGTGACGCATGTGAAAAGGTTTCCAAGGTGATTACGGCCGCACGATGGCAATTAACAGACCCTGAACGCGGAATGGCAGTTGAAGCTAGATGGATGAGACATCCCATTTCGGGAATCGTTTCTGAATTCAATATTCCGAGATCCACAGTGTCAAGAGTAAGGTGAGAATACCAAATTTCAGCCTTTATGTCTCACTACGGCCAGCACAGCTGCCGACGACCTTCACTTAACGATCGAGAGTAGCGCCGTTTGCTTATAGCCTACTTATCAGTGCTAACACACGAGCAACACTGCGAGTAGTAACCGCAGAAATCAATGTGGAAAGAACGACGAACGTATCCATTAGGACAGTGCACTCAGATTTGGTGTTAATGGGCTATGGCACCAGACGACTTAAGCAAATGTGCCTTTGGTAAGTGCCATCGCCTGCAGCGTCTCTGCTGAGCTCGTCAGAATATCGGTAGGACCCTAGACGACTGGAAAATCGTGGCCTGGTCAGAGGAGCCCCGATTTCAGTTGGTAAGAGCTCATGGTAAGGTTCAAGTGTGCTGCAGACCCCACGAACCCATGGACCCAAGGTGTCAACAAGACACTTTCCAAGCTAGTAGTTGCTCCATAACGGTGTGGGCTGTTTGTAAATGAAATGGTCTGGATCCTTTGGTCTAACAGAACCGATAATTTACTACAAAAGGTTATGTTCAGCTACTTAGAGAACATTTGCAGCCATTCATGGACTTCATGTTCCCTTCGATTTGGCCACCCAAATCACAGGGATGAATCAAATCGAAGAATTGGTTCAAATGGCTCTGAGCAGTATTGGACTTAACTGCTGAGGTCATCAGTCACCTAGAACTTAGAACTACTTAAGCCTAACTAACCTAAAGACACCACACACATCGATGCCCGAGGCAGGATTCGAACCTGCGACCGTAGCGGTCTCGCGGTTCCAGACTGTAGCTCCTAGAGCCGCTCGGTCACTCCGGCCGGCTCATATCGAACACTATGGGACATAATCGAGAGATCTGTTCGTGCACCTTGCACTGGCAACACTTCGCAATCATAGGTGGCTATAGAAGCAGCAGGGCTCAATATTTTTGCAGGGGACTTCCAACGACTTGTTGAGTCCGTGTCACATCGAGTTTCTGGTCTACGCTGGATAAAAGGAGGCGCGACGTAATATTACAGTGTGTCCCTTGACTTTTGTCACTTGAGTGTAATCGACTGTGTGGCAAAGAGGAGCGTGTAATACCAATGCCTTATACTGAAGTCAACCGAAACAGTTGATGGCAATATTAAGGCAGGCACCTGCTGGCCATACTACTGAACGTCTCTCTTAGACCATGGTACGAGCCGGCCGGAGTGGCCGTGTGGTTATAGGCGCTACAGTCTGGAACCGAGCGACCGCTACGGTTGCAGGTTCGAATCCTGCCTCGGGCATGGATGTGTGTGATGTCCTTTGATTAGTTAGGTTTAACTAGTTTTAAGTTCTAGGCGACTGATGACCTCAGAAGTTAAGTCGCATAGTGCTCAGAGCCATTTGAACCATTTGAACCATGGTTCGACTGTGTGATGCTGAGTAAACGTCCCCTGACGTACATTGTTCTTATGAGGTTGGGACGTGGTTGTTATCCTGCACATTTACATCTATACAAAAATTCTGGTTTCTGAAAGTTGTGATCAGGAGTACATGTCGTAGCCGATGTGAATCGCGTGATAATGTCATGCACAAAATACAACCAGTGCTATAAAGGAAACTGGTTGCAAGGGATTTTCACCTCGTTACCACCTTCCTCTGTAGAGTCTATGTACATTTTGATAACGAAATATTGAAAAGAGGCTGATATACAGATTTTGTGGTATCCACCCCACCAGCGTCTTTCAGTTGGCAACAGCATAGCAAGTCTCCATGAGACGCCATAGCAGTCTTGGCCCTACCCGGCGGACCCAATGGTGCACTCTCGCTGAGCCATGCACCCAATGGCTCTGGACTACGAGCTCCCTCAATCATCCCAATACAGGAGAGTTGGCGGCAGCCAGACGCCCACTCACACTTGGAGCCTTTTCGCTAAGTGATGCTATGCAGACACCACCTAGTCGTGGTCCGGATACCATCATTTTCCGGCCGCTGTGGCCGATTGGTTCTAGGGGCTTCATTCAGGAACCGCGCTGCTGCTACGGTCGCAGGTTCGAATCTTGCCTCGGGCATGGATGTGTGTGATGTCCTTAGCTTAGTTAGGTTTAAGTAGTTCTAAGTCCAGGGGACTGATGACCTCAGATGCTAAGTCCCATAGTGCTTAGAGCCATTTGAACCATTTTACCATCATTCGTGTGGTAGTACAGAGAGACACTCTGTTGTTGATGTTATTATAACTGGACTCTGTTTCTCGCTGTATCATTTGGAATGAGTCTGTATGCTTGGAGGAATACAAGTTAAGTAAATCTTCTGTTTACTGTGTTAACTTGTCTGCTAATATTTTCTTTCCTGTCCAATTTTCCCACGACGACAATTGCTGCATCACTCTGTAGCCCACCTCTCCTTACCGTTGTGTTAATCTCTGTAGTGTAAGTCCATTTGGCCGAAGTAATCTGAGGATACAGCTCAGTTAGAATAACTCGTTGTACCTTTATATAGTTTACTTTTCCTTTATCTTTTTTCAATTAAGAAATTAAATTTGTAAGTGAAGACTCAAATTGTGGTAGCTCTGAATAATTTTTTAAATTAATAACTTCTTTGTGTATATGTACACTCAAAGTATCTCGAATAAAATGCTACATATGAAACCAAAGTAAGCATAGACGTGCGTGACGTTATCGTATCAGTATCCATATGTTTTAGTGATTATCCCAGCATACGGAACCATGCAATAGTTCCACATATAACGGCTTTCAGGGGCAAAAAAATTTGGTTTTCAAGATTTCTCTTAGTTCTTGACTGAATTTATAAATGTAAAATGCCGTTCTTATCTGTTCATTATGTGGTATAAGCTTACGTTAAAAGTTTGACACAGTGAGGCAAGTATCACACTTAGAAACTGTTTCTCTTGCAGCGTTAACTGATGGCGCACAGTATTTGAGAATGAGAGCATTTAGCGACTTGCAACGAACGTTACAGACAATTTGAAGCCTTTTCGAAATATTTTCTCGCTGACACACCCCTCAAATTGAAGAAAAATATTTATCGCTTGCTACATTGTCACCGTGCATGCAGTAAAATGGTAGCTGCAAGCATGACGTTTTCATTTATTACTTCTTTACAACTAAATTCGCAACACAATTTGCAGACAGTATCCACAAACACCACTGAATGTACCTGCAAATTCACATCGTTGTCTACATGCAGTTGAGGACATACGAGATAGTAAATATTAATATGTGTGTAAAACTATCTTCTGATTAAAAACTATGCGTAGATTGCCCTGATTATATTCAACCAGTGTTTAATAATGAGATGATCCTTGCGGAGGTTCGAGTCCTCCCTCGGGCATGGGTGTGTGTGTTTGTCCTTAGGATAATTTAGGTTAAGTAGTGTGTAAGCTTAGGGACTGATGACGTTAGTAGTTAATTCCCATAAGATTTCACACATATTTGAACTTTTTTTTAAATAATGAGAGCACCTAGCAACTTTTAACGAACCTTAAACATAATTTGGATCCTTCTCTAAATTTTTAGCGCTTATATGTTTAGAGTCAAATGTTTAACACATTAACTCTTTTATAAAGTGATCAGACATTTGAAACTGTTTTAACACATGGGAGTTCAATTTTTTTAAAGAATTGTTGTTTAGTGGTATTGTGTTATACAGAAAGCTCAGCTTGTTCTGTCTCATTAATTTAATTGAAAAGCTTATGTCACCTCTGTACAGTTATTACTACTGCTGCCCGTGTGGTCAAAGTCACCTAAAGCCAAAATTTAAAAAAAGAAACACGTAAAAATAGGTGAGCACGAGGCGATCTTGAACTCTTATGAGAGAAGATTTCGGCATTTTGTTGTGAGATGTGGACTTGAAAAGTTTAATTTATACTGTGGGACGTGTCACCACCAACACAATGAGTATTATTTGAATGCATTAATTTTCAATTAAGCAAAGGAACTGGTTATAGATTTCATTCCAGGATACCTGGAAGTTAGCACTTAATCAGAAGATAGCTGGCCACTCTTTCATAAATACAACGATTTTTCTTTTCAACTGATGGTGAAGTTCATGCTTAGGGGTACAGCGAAGGAATGTAGGATACTGAGGAAGCTGCAGTAACAAGAACTACACTGGGTACTGGAATTGCGAGCACGAGCGTCCGCTACGTGAAAGGAACGAGATCACGCCGTAACGGAAGTCGTTGCTGCCCGGCTGAACGTGGGAATTGCAGTTGCAGTTTTACTGCCTCTGAACTTAATTGAAATAAAAGGAAGAAACGAACGAAGAACGGTCATACAAACTTCGGTGCTGACGTAACTTTACCCAATACGTGAGATCGAGGATCTGTCGCTTGAGCATACAGAAATAGCTTGTGACACACAGCGATCGGGAGATTGAGCGGAGTGGTCACAATGACCACTCCGCTCTTAAAAAATGTGCGACCAGCCGCATCGACGTAACGGACATGTTTGATCTCAATCACTAAAGTTAAACGTAAGCAAACCTATGTTTCGGTGACTATACAGATTTATGTGCTCTGATACATCGATACAGTCAACACCTACGGTTGAAAATGCTCCTTTTAATCATAATGAAAATCATACATTTCATGTTTGTTGGACAACTCATAATTCGCAGTCACTTCTCACTAACTAATATCTCACAGTCAGATGTGTCGCTCTAGAGTATTTTCAGTATTTTACAGATGATAATTACACTATAAGAAAAACAAGAAACTCCAGAAAGAAAGGAATTACCTGAATGGGGCGGCAATCGTTAGATATGTTGGACATATACTGACAAACGAATGATTACAATTTCAGAAAAATTGAATGACTTGTTCAGGTGAAAAAGTTTCACAAATTGAGAAAGTAAATAAAGGCCCACTTGTGGTCTTTGCAAGCAGATATGCGGCTTGGCGTTGATTGACAGGGTTGTTAGATGACGCCCTGAAAGATATCGCGGCAAGGTCTGCCCGAATGGCGCGTTAGATCATCAAAATCACGACATGCCCATAATGCTCTAGGCATCAATTGGGGAAAGATCCGGCAACCTTGCCGGCCAATGCGGCTAGCACGAAGGCAGGCAGTAGAAACACTCTCCATGTGCGGAATTGCATTGTCTTGCTGATATGTAAGCTAACGTTAACATGCCATGAAGGGCAACAAAACAGGGCGTAGACGATCGTATACGTACCGCTGTGCTGTAAGGATTCCGAGGATCACAACCAATGAGATGCTGATATGAAAAGATATGGCACTCCAGGGCCCTCCAACCAGCTCGAGAATTTGACGATCTAACGCTCCAATTGGATAGACGTTGGCACGAGATTCCTCGGGAGGACATCCGACAATTCTGTCAGTCAGTGATAAGCCGAATGACTGCTTGCATAAGGCCGAGAGGTGGACTATCTTGTGAAGCTCTTTCTCCTGAATAAATCATCCAATTTCTCTGAAATTGTAATCATTTGTTTGTCTGTACATGTACATCAAGTGTACCGTTTTCTGTGTCATTCGGTTGATTCCTTGGTGGTATGCCTTTTCTTTTGCCTTGGAGTACATTACATTACAGTTGCAAGAAATTGATCAAATACTACATCTCAGTCTTCAGTTAAACTCTGTTCAACATTTTAAGTAAAACGAAATCTCGAACACACACACACACACACACACACACACACACACACACATACAGGAGCACAGACGTACCAAATATTTACATACTCTTTACTCTGACATCCATCACAGATTCGAATAGCAAACGTCCTCATAACATCTTACACGTTATGTTTAAAATAAGAAATCATATGAGAATAATTTTCAAGCGAACGACCAGATTTCGGTTTCTAGCGGATAACACAAAATATCTCGACAAACGGTCACGTTGCTATGATAAACAAAAATGTTTTAACGTAACGGATGATGTTCGAATAACGTCGCAGTCAGTAATGTAACCTCCTTCTTGATCAGAAACTGCAGTTCACAGTCACGTGGTATTCGTAGCCAAGCATTTCATATTTGATGATGGTGCAAAAGAGAAACTGGCTATATCTCAGGAAAATACTTTGTGATCGAGACGGAAATATTACTAATAATGTTGCGATCGCTACAGGAAGTCTTTTCGCGTGACCACACGAGAAGAAATAAAGTGGGATCAGATCAAGTGGACGAGCTATCCACGAAGCAGGACCTCCTTTTTATAATCCCCCATACAGTTCATGTCTACCCTACAGTGATAGCTACTACCTACACAGTCAGTCAGATTACTACAACGCACAAAGAATGATTTGTAGGCTTTCGTATTTAACCTCCACATTTGCTTGTAAACCATTATCCTCAGAAGAGTATACAAGGGAAAATCTTTTTCAGTATCGCCCTTACTCGAAAGCAGTACTCATCGACATTTGCGCAGGCCCTCAAAATGTGCAGCGTATCCCTTCAGCTTGGAAACACGTAGTAGTAATAGTAGTAGTAGCAGCAGCAGTTGATCTCGTACTCATCTGTAGATCCCTTTTATACGGATCTCGGACTAGCCATGGTACTGCAATTTAGCAACAGGCATTTACATACTTGCAGGTCTAATTTAGCAAGAATCGGACAAGTAGTCGTCCGCGGCCTTATAGTGGGTACTGTACAAGCATTTGACAGACGTAAGTTAGAGAAACCACGCAAAACCTAAATCAGGATGGTCAGAAGAAGTATGGAGCATCTACCCTCCCAAACACAAGTCTATTCCGTTTAAAACAGTGTTACCTTATTCGATTTATTCTTATCGTACAATACTGTTTCGTTTCTCGCTCCCACTCATTGCAAACATACACATATTGTTCAGCATACAACACTATACACACTGTCATCTGACGTTAGGACCATAGCGATGATGTTTGGTTTTAAATCTGTGTGCCGTAATATCCTGTATGCTACCCTGTAAAACTGAATCAGCACATCTCTATTTGAGTGATATTTTGAGCTCGCAAAGACAAGGCGTAACTACTATATACCTAGGTGACAAAAGTCACGGGATACCGCCTAAACTCGTGTCGGTCGTCCTTTCATCCGAAGTAATGCACCAGCTCGACGTTACATGGACTTAACAACTCGTTGGCAGTCCCCAGCAGAAATACAGAGCCATGTTGCCTCTATAACCCTCCAAAATTGTGGAAGTCTTGTCGATGCAGGATTCTGTGCATGAACTGGCCTCACGATTTTCTCATATATGTTCTAAGTGATTTACGTCGGCAAAGCTGGATGGCCAAATCATTCGGTCAAATTGTCCAGAATGTTCTTCAATGCTGTAACGAACAGTAGTGGTGCATGGGAGTTCCATCGTTACTTGGAGACGTGAAGTCCATGAATGGCTGCACATGGTCTCCAAGTAGCCGAACATAACCTTTTCCAGTCAATTGTCAGTCCAGTTGGACCAGAGGACACACTCCATTCCAGGTAAACATAGTCCACACCGTTATAGAGCCACCACCACCTTACACAGTTCCTTGTTGACAACTTGGGTCCATGGCTTCGTGGGGTCTGCGCTACACTCTGCCACCAATTCTTACCAAATGAAATCAAGACTGATCTGGCCAGGCCACGGTTCTCCAGCCGCCTTGGGTCCAACCGATATGGTCACGACCCCAGGAGAGGCGCTGTAGACGATATGGATATGTTTGTCGTACGTTCCACTTTGATTTCTGCTGTTATTTCACGCAGTATTGCTTGTCTGTTGGCGCTACCAACTCTAAGCAAACGCCATCGCTCTCTGTCTTGGTAAGAGGTAATGCCTGAAATTTCGTATTTTCGGCACACTCTTGGCACCGTGTATCTCAGAATATTGAATTCCCTAACAATTTCCGAAACGGGATGTCTCAAGCGTCTAGCTCCAGCTACCATTCCGTGTGCAAAGTCAGTTCCTGTCGTGCAGCCATAGC
This sequence comes from Schistocerca americana, assembly GCF_021461395.2. Lineage (NCBI taxonomy): Eukaryota > Metazoa > Arthropoda > Insecta > Orthoptera > Acrididae > Schistocerca > Schistocerca americana. Next base: position 349,301,120 of record NC_060120.1, read on the forward strand.
CACGTCAGAAACAGTTTCACACGTATCACCTGAGTACAAATGACGAGGCAGGATTCGAACCTGCGACCGTAGCAGTTGCGCGGTTCCGGACTGAGCGGTTCTAGGCGCTCAGTCCGGAACCGCGCAACTGCTACGGTCTCAGGTTCGAATCCTGCCTCGGGCATGGATGTGTGTGATGTCCTTAGGTTAGTTAGGTTTAATTAGTTCTAAGTTCTAGGGGACTGATGACCATAGATGTTAAGTCCCATAGTGCTCAGAGCCATTTGAACAAATGACGACTCCGCCAATGCACTACCCTATATACAATACCACCGCCTTCAGAATACGTGCATATCGCTGTTCCATGACTTTTGTCATCTTAGTGTACATCGGTAGTTTTTCCGGGAATGAAGGAGGAAACATACTGCGAAAGCAATACGATATTGCAATGCCTGTCTTGTTAAGAAGAATGAAGCAAGATTTCTTCGAACATGCATGCATGTCCAAAAGAACAGGCACCGCGACGACTATAGCCGTTATGAAACACATGAATTGTTTTGCCACTGCGAATACGAGCAAACATCAGCTGTACACGGGAATGACGACAATGAAAATTTAAGATAATCCGAAACTCGAACCCGAACCACACATTTTACGTGAGCGGCCTCCTTAACCGTTTCGCCTATCCGTGCACGATCCACAGCCAGGTCCGAACTTCCGTATGTTGTCGTCCACACGTCACAACCTGTACTCCTAAACACATTATGTATTGCTCGTACAGGGGAGGACAAGTGGTGAAATTGGCTCTGAGCACTATGGGACTTAACATCTGAGGTCATCAGTCCCCTAGACTTAGAACTACTTAAACCTAACTAACCTAAGGACATCACACACATCCATGCCCGAGGCAGGATTCGAACCAGCGACCGTAGCAGCAGCGCGGTTCCGGACTGAAGCGCCTACAACCGCTCGGCCACAGCGGCCAGTAGGGGAGGACATTTTAATTGGACTTCTTGATGCAATAATTTACCAACAGCGGTATGATTGTAGAAGTTTATTTTATTTTATGAACTTCTATTTGCTACCAGTTTCGGCATTACATTGATCCCAATTACATTGATCCCATCTTCAGGCCCAATGTAATGCCGAAATTGGTAACACATAGAAGTTCATAAAATAAAATAAACTTCTACAAATGATACGGCTGTTGGTAAATTATTGCATCAAGGAGTTCATGCCAGCCGTCGTCCCACCATCCATAATGGATCAACGAAGATTTTAGTTGGAAGTCGAATAAATACGATATCGTGGTGACTGTGTTGTTAAGAAGAATGATGCATTATTCCTTCAGACGTATTATGTATTTAATAATTGTAAAATTTGTACAGAAATCAGATGGCAGTTATAAGAGTCGAGGGGCATCAAAGGGAAGCAGTGGTTGGGAAGGGAGTGAGACAGGGTTGTAGCCTCTCCCCGATGTTATTCAATCTGTAAATTGAGTAAGCAGTATAGGAAACAAAACAAAAGTTCGGAGTAGGTATTAAAATCCATGGAGAAGAAATAAAAACTTTGAGGTTCGCCGATGACATTGTAATTTTGTCAGAGACAGCAAAGGACTTGGAAGAACAGTTGAACGGAATGGACAGTGTCTTGAAAGGAGGGTATAAGATGAACATCAACAGAAGCAAAACGAGGATAATGGAATGTAGTCGAATTAAGTCGGGTGATGCTGAGGGAATTAGATTAGGAAATGAGACATTTAAACTAGTAAAGGAGTTTTGCTATTTGGGGAGCAAAATAACTGATGATGGTCGAAGTAGAGAGGATATAAAATGTAGACTGGCAATGGCAGGGAAAGCGTTTCTGAACAAGAGAAATTTGTTAACATCGAGTATTAATTTAAGTGTCAGGAAGTCGTTTCTAAAAGTATTTTTATGGAGTGTAGCCATGTATGGAAGTGAAACATGGACTATAAATAGTTTACACAAGAAGAGAATAGAAGCTTTCGAAATGTGGTGCTACAGAAGAATGCTGAAGATTGGATGGGTAGATCACATAACTAATGATGAGATATTGAATAGAATTGGGGAGAAGAGGAGTTTGTGGCACAACTTGGCTAGAAGAAGGGATCGGTTGGTAGGACATGTTCTGAGGCTTCAAGGGATCATCAATTTAGTACTGGAGGGCAGCGTGAAGGGTAAAAATCGTAGAGGGAGACCAAGAGATGAATACACTAAGCAGATTCAGAAGGATGTAGGCTGCAATAGGTACTGGGAGATGAAGAAGCTTGCACAGTATAGAGTAGCATGGAGAGCTGCATCAAACCAGTCTCAGGACTGCAGACCACAACAACAACAACAACAACAACAACAATTGTAAAATTCCTTGAACGTTTCATTTGTTTTCTCCGGATCGAATTCTCTTGTCTTCTCAGTGACTGTAATATTGCTGTCTTGAGCAAAGAGACTTTTTCCACGTAACTAACACAACTGGAGAAGATTTAAATGTGTATCAGCAACAGTATTGATCGCAATATGCTACCATGAGGCAATCTTGTATTAGTGTATTTTAGTTCTGATGAGAATGTTCCTAAAAGTTTAGACTTATTTGTGGCATGTGTTATCTCTATTCTTTGTACACTTTCTGCTAGGTATGAACGGGTCAAGCCATTACTTACATCTCTAATTCCTCATACTTCTAGTTTATTTAGTAGGACCCTTTTAGTCAGCAGAACCAAAATGCTTAGAAACTTTTAAAAATGTGCCTGTGACACATTAATCGTTGTTAAGAGCATCTAGAACCCGTCCTGTACATTTTACAGTGGCATGCATCAACGTCCGAAGGGACGTTCCATCTTTCTTCTTAACAATACAGGTACTACAGTATCGTATTTGTGCGCCGACACCGGGACTTTCAATTAAAATGTCTACCCTCCTGTACAGGAATTAATCAATGTGTGTGCGAGTACGGGTTGTGACGCAGGAACTATGACGTATACTGGAGTTTGGTCTGCTCGTGAGTCGTGCGCGGATTGACAAATCGGTTAAAGCGGCCGCTCTCGTAAAGGGGTGAAGTCCAGGTTCGATTCTCAGTCCGACACAGATTTTCACTGACGTCATTGCCTCATTCAGCTGATGGCTGTCTGTAACGGCAATTGCGAATACATTTCATGTATACTGTGAAACTGTAATTTGAAATGATAGATGTTTCATTATTATTATTATTTATCTGTGTTGTATTTTTTTCTCTCTCTGACTCTGTATTGTCGCAGTAACCTTTCACTACACAGGAAGTATTGCTTACCAGCTACTTTTTAACTGACTTTTTAATGAAGTTTGTGTTAGTAACATCTTTAATATCCTCGGAAAATCTGTTGTATATTTTTATTCCTTCGTAGAAAATGCTGTCTTAAGTTTTATCTTTATTCTTTATTAGTAAATGTAATTTCAGTCTAGATACCGTTGCATGACCACGGACAGAACTGTTTGTGCTGTAATTATCAATGCTACTTTCGGTTTGTGTAACTGATTGGTAAATGAGCAGTTAAAATCTGCAGTGTTTTGAGCAGTCCTTTACAGTGAGCTCGACTGCTATTTGTGGTTGTTAGTCTTATGGCCCTTTACAGTAGTTTCAAAACTCTGCTTAAATTTTCTGCATTTGTGCCCTGTAAAAGAATTCCGTAGCTAAGGATAGTGTGTACATATGAGTAGTATGTCACTAAAAGACACTGGCTGTTACACACTGATGACAGGACTCTAAGTACATACATAACATGCCAACTACAGTCTGTTTGCAAATATCTTTGTGCGCTTTTACTGAAAATCCATGTTTATTCCAATAAATTCTGTGTTTTCACGCAGGCTGTAGAGGTGCCATCTACATTCAGCTTAACAATCTCATTTTATCTCTTGAAACTGAAGTTCATGACATTTGATTTGTTTATGTTCAGTTTCATTTTATTACATACTAACTTCCTAGAAGATTTAATTTGCTTTGTCTGCAACGAGGTCTATTGTCTCCTCAGTGACCATAATATTTCTGTCGTCAGCAAAGAGGTTTTTTCCTCGTGACATTATTACTGGGGAAGTCTTTAATGTACACCAGAAACAGTATTGGTCCTAATGTACTACCCTGAGGAACCCCTATATTAATATATTTTCGTTCTGATGAGAGTTTTACTAAATTCTTAGAATTATTTGAAATATGTGTTACCTCTACTCTTTGCACACTATACACTATGTGTAAATGGAACCAGGAATCAGTTACATCTCTTATTCCTTATGCTTCTAGTTTATTTAGTACAGCCTTGCAGACGCAGTATCAGAATCCTTAGAATGATCTAAAAATACCTATACTTGTGGCACACTATCTTTGCCAAGAGCATCGAGAATCACGTTTATGAATTCCGCTATGGCTGATTCTGTGCTTCTACCACTTTGGAAACCAAACTGTGATTCACTTAGAATGCTGTATTTATACATTTATTTATTCATTTATCTGACTGGACTGATGATAGGTGTAAATCTTGTATCCATTATCTGTCTCCACAGGCGACCACTGCAACCATCTCCGTCATGTAAATTAGTGCTTTTAGGACGCTCGGGCCAGTATTGCTCGGCTAGCTGAGGCTTCCAAATGGTTCTGAGCCTTCCCCGTATAGATATGTTACTCATTGTATGTTCTTCTGACTGAGTGATTTCTTTTACGATTTCTGTGTCCTCTACAGTGCAACTGTTACCTCTACATTTTCCTCTCTCTATAATTCATCTCATTTCCTCATAATGATAGTTTTCTGTCAATTGTCATAACGGTGTACATCGGCGTATGTCAAACTTTAACACTTACAGGGCGATTTAAAATATACCAGCAACTAAAGCTGTCATAAACCCAAAGGCTGGCTTGAACACCACATGTTTTCTTCCTGTTGCCTCCTATGATCTTTGCAGAGAATTGCCCATCCAGTTACAGCAAGTTCTACAGTTCAACATGGCCTTTGAACCACGTTATAACTCGGATTTATTAACACGTTAACAATCTATGACAAATGTGAAACTATTGTAAGTGGCATTTTAAAATCTGACGAACTGATCGAGAATCTAATGCCATATCACTAGATCTGTAGTCTGGAGCTTAGCCACAAGCTACCAGCCTATGTTATCATATAGTAGGGGTTAAAAATGAAGCGTTAACAATAGATTAAATTAGGTATACTTTTCGCTCCAATAAATCCATAGTGAAGAGATCCTGCAGGACGTAGAACAGGTCAGAAAAAGAGTAATACACTATAAATGTTTATGAAGAAGAACAAATATGCTAGGTACCTTCAACAGATTCCAAGTGAAATTGTCTTCATGTATGTGGAATATTCTAAAAAAAAAAACTGAGACATACTTACACTTAAAATATAATAAATAATTTGTCATAAAACATATAATTGTTCAATACCCTGAGGTACATATGATGATTCTTACGCTATTGTAACCATACACCACCAAACAGAAAAATCGTTTTACAGCAATTAGTAACATTGGTCGCATTAATGCACTGAATTTGTATGGTAGTTAGGTTGAACTAATACATTATCTGATATTGTTAGTAACATACAGACATTAGTTGGTTACACTTACAAATTCACCAAGTAGTAGTCGGGCAACAATTAATCCTTTAGACTCCTCTTAAACCGAATTTTATTAGTGGTTAAATATTTTATAGCTGATGTGAAGGTACTGAAAATGTGTGTTGTTGAAGATTGGATGCCTTTCTGAACAAAAGTAGGTGACCTTAAGTCTTTGTGAAGATTATTGTTATTTCTAGTATTGATTTGATGAGCTGAGCTGTTAATTTCAAAAAGAGATATATTGTTAAAGATAAAATTTCGTAATGGGATAAGTATATTGGGAAGCAGTAGTTTGTATCTCTAGTTCCCTAAACAGGCCTCTGCAGGATGTCCTTGAGCTCACACAACAAATAATTTTTATTATACGTTTTTGGACCCAGGTGTGTGATGAGTTAGCCCAATAAATAATTCAGTAAGACATTATAGAATGAAAGTAACTGTGTTATGCTATCATTTTTATTTTTGTATCGTCCGTGTCTAGTAACACTCACGTTGGAAGTAAATATTTGCTTAGGTGCTTCAGCAATTCTGCGGTATACTCCTCCCACCTGGATTTTTATCAAGCTGCAATCCCAAGGATTTGTCACTGTCAACCTCTTCAATTAGTTGGTCGTTCTATTTTAGGCAACAAACCTATTACAGGTTCTAAATTGCCTGTAGTGCATTTTTCAAAGTTAAGCGACAGTGAATTAATCAGTTAGTAATGTTCGTGAACATTTCATTGAGCGGTATTTCTAAGATTGTGCTTGATTTGCTGTTTCTTGCAATGTTTGTATCAGAAGGAAACAAAACAATCGTGGCAGCTGCTAATGTTCCAGATGAAGGATCACTGATACATGCAACAAAATGTAAGGTCCCTAATATGGAACTTTGCGGGACACCACATGTAATGAGTTCTCAGCTAGATGATGCCTGCTAGCTTAATACAGGCATTGGAAATGGAAATGCCGTGTGGCTAGGGCCTCCTGTCAGGTAGACAGGTCACCTGGTGCAAGTCTTTCGAGTTGACGCCACTTTGGCAACTTGCGTGTCGATGGGGATGAAATGATGATGACAAGAACAACAGAAGACCCAGTCCATGAGAGGAGAAAATCTCCGACTCACCCGGGAATCGAACCCGGGCCGTTAGGTATGATATTCCATCGCGCTGACCACTCAGCTACCAGGGGCGGACAACACACGTATTTTTAATTTTAGACAACATTACTGTGAAAGAGTGAGATGTCAGTTAAGTAAAATTAGTAAAAAGCAGTCTCGATCACACAGCCATTCATTAAAAATATGACCTGTTTCGGCCTCTACCAGTAGACCATCTCCAGCTGATGCACTGTAAGGATAAAAATTAAAAGTGATGATTTACACAGGGAAGTCAGAAAACATTAGAAAGAATATACGTTAAGATGATGTACGAGTATAGTTATCCAGCTGGCTGACGATGACGACGCTTGGAACAGCTGTGTTGACTCCAGTCGCAAAACTGCTGCTGATGGCTGAACAGCCACGTATTAGAGTGAAAGAGGGCGCGCCTGAGCCATATGACGTCAGTGTCAGCCAATGGGAAGTGATTTACATGTCGTATGTTAAGATTTTAACGTATATTTTTAAAAATTGACTTAAGTTTAACTTTAAACATCTAAAAACAGAAATTTCAGTACCCAATGGATATTGTATATGTTAAAACCAGTTTTATAAAACATTAAATAAAAACCAACGTGAGAGGATAAACTGTAACGCATAATGCCGTCTCGAGGCAATAGTTAACTTACGAAGACGCGGTTTTACATAGCAACTGCTATTAAGTCATCAATTATACACTTGTAATAAGATATAAAAAGAACCTGTGTAACGGTTCAGTACATCAGTATTGACATTAATATAATTGGTTTGTTAAGATTACTTCGAAGTAATACGGAAAATTAAAATGAATTTTATCCATAGCGGATGCTGTCGAACTCCGTGACTGTTCCTTTATTGGGTTGTAGAAAAATATCTTCTACCAGTCACAATAAAAGGTTGTTTATTCGTCACACGACTGGTTTCGGGCTTTCGCCCATCTCCAGGTATTTATACATTCATTTTTGATCTGCAACATTACAAACATGTAAATGAATGTATAAACAGCTGAAGATGGGCGCAAGCCCGAAACCGATCGAATGACGAATAAACAGCCTTTTATTGTGACTGGTAGCGGATATTTTTCTACAACCCCGGGAAATTAAAACTTCGTGGTATATGAACGCAATCTCGTGGCATCGACTAGAGCTCATAAGGACGCCGTTTCCATGGAGCCATAGTTGTTGAAATGGGAGTCGGTTGTCAAAGATGTATTCGTTGGACTCCGTGTGTCGCCTTGACGACAATGGTTACTGCCCACCGTTGAAGATGAAAGAGAAGGTATTTTTCCCAATGACAATGTGAAGATGCGTAGGTAAAAACCATATGCGAACATGGTCACATTCACAGTTTGATGGCTGTGGATTGTAACCGAATGAGTAGTTGGATCTTGCACTGTGTTACTGACGGCTGGCAGGAGCTTGGTATAAGTTTTGTGGGAAGGTTAGCTAATAGAAGCATAGTGTACGGAGGAAAGAGGATGAAAGAGGATGAAAGAGGACTTTATCTGGTAACCACGATAGAGTTCTGCGTCAGTGAGTAGGAGTTGCTTGCAGTTACTTTGGGACAGGCGACGAAGTGTTTGGACGTCAATATAACGAGAAACGAATTAGTCGAAACGCAGTCCCTGTCCAAGTCAGTGAGGGAGACGCGATGAGATGTTACTGGACCCCGTTACGTAATCTCTAGGGTTTCTAGAGATGTTCCAGTAATTAGAAGAGAGGGCGGAACCTAATTCGCTGTTAAAGGCTGCGTTTAGGGGATATGATCTCTTCGCTCCGTTGTGGTTATTATCATCAAAGGAAAATATATCAGTGTCGCAGTGCGTACAATTTCAAACATAACCGGGCGAGTCAGTTTCTTACTTTCACGGAACTCTTTAATTGAATAACAGCGTTTGCTCTGTCACTGAGGTACTGGATGCCGCCAGATGTTGCCCACTTCTGTGTGAAACACGTGTTGACCCGGCGGCGCGTGGCAGCTCCGCCAAACGCCGTGGCGCGCACGCGGAGTTCACGGCCTCCCAGAGGGGCGCTGTCGCAGGCTATGAGCTGAGGCGTAAATCAGCGGACAGCCCAAGTCCTCGGCATACTTACCCCCGAGGCGGGAATTAATCTCCTCCTGACGCAACCACCTGACGGCCAGAGTACCTCCCAGCAAGGCTTTGGTCGTCCTGGCAGCTCTGCTAGACAGTTCCTGTTCCTAACTCTACCGGCAGGGGCGCTCATATCACCTGATGAAACATCGAAAAAACTCTAACATATACAGCCGCGCCGCTCACAGCTGTGAAAATATTAATCTCTGATAGGGCGGCACTAGCGCCCCAAGCGGCGAGAACGCCGACCGCTCTCAACGTCATACTGCTACATAAGAATGAAGCTGCTCAGGTGTTTCTCGTTAATGTCACTCACTGAAAATTTAATAAGAATTAGTTTTTTTGTGTCTTTATGTTAGGCAATGTAATTTCATATTCAGACAAACAAAATCCATCATTTTTGCACCGCGTCGTACGTATGGGCGTTATTAGAGAGCTGAAAGGAATTTTATTACTCGCCAATCACCTCAGCGTCTCTCCCACGTCGTATCGACTTGGAAATTCTGAAACTGGTTCTTACTGTTATTAATAACTTTGAAGAATAATGTTCAAGACTGAGGTCCACCTGATATTCCCCTTTGGTGAGCACCGTTTTATTAGTGCTCTGCATTGTACAATACTTTTAGCGTCAGAATAGTTATGACAGCTACCTGCTCTAACCTCCATCTCCACAACGACCCAAATATAAAATTTATCTATGTTCGTTTCTCTTAGCATGCTCTTAGCGCTGTAAATTAACATTGTCTTTGGTTTCTACAGTCGCCACACCGTTCCACATACAAATGCACAAATAAAATGTAATATTACACTCAATAGGGTGACTTTTCTTTTCAATTTTCGTAATATTTATTATTGTGTCTGAGAATTAGTAAAACACTAGGGAACATGTCTGACTGTAAAAAAAAGTAAACTGAATTAGAAATTAACTGAGATGAGCTGGAATGTGGAATGTATTGTAAAGAATTATTTTAAACCTCATTTTCTTTTTTATATGGCCTCACACGATTCCCGTCAGGACATCATGGTTTTCTTTTTACGAACATGGATCAAATATATTAAAATATATTTCTCTTTCTGAATTTGATTTCTATGAGATTTTGAGGCAAACCATTCCTATTATCATATGCACTTTCGTTGTCACGTAATAATTTTGATTGGAGAGTGAATGAAAGTTTATCCAAAGTACCATTACATGGGATACCATGCGAGATTTTTGACTATATTAAGGATTTCTTGGTAGGGAAAACACTGTATGTTGTCTTGGACGGGGAATTGTCGACAGATGTACTAGTAACTTTTGACGTCTTCCTGGGAATGGTGTTGGGAACCGTGCTGTTCATGTTGTGTGTTACTTATTACTAGTAACCTCAGACTATTTGCAGGTAATGCTATTACCTATCATGAAACGCTGTGTGGAAAACCAGCACAAATATTCAGTCAGATCTTAATAAGATTTCAAAGTGGACTATAGACTGGCAACAGAAATGTAATGTATTACGCTTCATTAAACGAAAGATATGTGGTTACCATATTAGTAAGTCACAAATTCAATTGGTCAACTCATACAAATACCTGGATTTAACAGCCTGTATGGTTATGAAACGGAAAAGTCGCACAGTCGTAAGTAAACCAAGGGGCAGAGAGCGTTCTCGCTTCCTCTTGCGGCTACCTTACTCTGCCATCTTCCACAAATCTTACATTCCCACGTGGTGAAAATGAAAGCAGCTTGTCCACGGTTGCGATACTGGCAAATGCCTACAGGCTGGCCGGACTTGTCCAGTACTTGGTCATGAATGGTGACAAAAAGGTTCTTACTTGCAAGTGGTCCTGATGTATCATCAGATAAATCTGTTACAGTTGAAAAACCTTTTATTTCCTAAAAGGAATGCACAACCCTGTTTCGGGACCTGTGTCCGATCTTCAGGTGCATATAAAATGTGAGTCCACAAAGGTAGAATAACAGAGGTTAAATTAGAAACGGGTTTACTTCCCATTTAGGAACATTTTACAGCTGTAGTGGATCTTATCACTGATAATGGATATCAGCAGTTGTGGGTGTCCCATCCAGAGAAACATAGCCCCTGAATCGTTGGATACTAGGAAAGCCGGTAGTACACCACAGCTACAACAAGAAGAAAATTAGGAAGTAAAAAACTATTGATATATTAGCTTGGAGCCCATTGATTCGCTCCTGTAGACTGTGTAGTCTGCACAGATTTTTTTGTATTTCTTTGTGTTGTTGTGGTCTTCAGTCCAGAGACTGGTCTGATGAAGCTATCCATGCCACTCAATACTGTGCAAGCTTCTTCATCTCTAAGTAACTACTGCAGCCTAAATCCTTCTGAATCTGTTCAGTGTATTCATCTCTTGGTCTCCCTCTACGATTTTTACCCCCCACGCTTCCCTCCAGTACTAAATTGATGATCCCTTGCTGGCTCAGAACATGTCCTATCAACCGATCCCTTCTTCTAGTCAACTTGTGCCACAAATTCCTCTACTCCCCAATTCTAGTCAGTACCTCCTCATTGGTTATGTGATCTACCCATATAATTTTCAGCATTCTTCTGTAGCATCACATTTCGAAAGCTTCTATTCTCTTCTGGTCTGAACTATTTATCGTCCGTGTTTCACATCCATACATGGCTACACTCCACACTTTTAGAAAAGACTTCATGGCACTTAAATCTATCCTCGATGTTAAGAAATTTCTCTTCTTCAGTAACGCTTTTCTTGCCATTGCCAATCTACATTTTATGTCCTCTCTACTTCGATCATCAACAGATATTTTGCTCCTCAAATAGCAAAACCCATGTACAACTTTAAGTATCTCATTTCCTAATCTAATTCCCTCAGCATAACCAGATCTAATTCGACTACATTCCATTATCCTCGTTTTGCTTTTGTTGATTTTCGTCTTATAACCTCCTTTGAAGACACTGTCCACTCCGTTCAACTGATCTTCCAGGTCCTATGCTGTCTCTGACAGAATTAGAATGACGTCGGCAGACCTCAAAGTTTTTATTTATGGTCCGTGGATTTTAATTCCTACTCCAAATTTTTCTTTTGTTTCTTTTACTGCTTGTTCAATATATAGTTTGAATAACATCGGGGATACGCTACAACCATGTCTCACTCCCTTCCCAACAACTGCTTTCCTTTCATGTCCCTCAACTCTTATAACTGCCATCTGGTTTCTGTACAAATTGTAAATGGCCTTTTGTTCCCTGTATTTTACCCCTGCCACCTTCAGGATTTGAAAGAGAGTATTCCAGTGAAAATTGTCAAAAGCTTTCTCTAAGGCTACAAATGATAGAAACGTAGGTTTGCCTTTCCTTAGTCTATCTTCTAAAGTAAGTCGTAGGGTTAGTATTGCCTAACGCTTTCCAACATTTCTGCGGAATCGAAACTGATCTTTCCCGATATCGCCTTCTACCAGTTTTTCTATTCGTCTGTAAGGAATTTGCGTTAGTATTTTGCGGCTGTGACTTATTAAACCGATAGTTCTTGTTGAAGTCTGAGGGTATTTCGCCTGTCTCACACATCTTGCTCACCAGATGGTAGAGTTTTGTCTGCGCTGGCTCTCCGAAAGCTGTCAGTAGTTCTAATGGAGTGCTGTCTACTTTTGGGGTCTTGTTTTGACTTGAATCTTTCAGTGTACTGTCAAATTCTTCACGCAGTATCATATCTCCCATGTCATCTTCATCTACGTCCTCTTCCATTTCCATAATATTGCCCTCAAGTACATCGCCCTTATACAGACCCTCTATATACTCCTTCCTCATTTCTGCTTTCCCTTCTTTGCTTAGAACTAGTTTTCCATCTGAGCTCTTGATATTCATACAAGTGGTCCTCTTTTCTCGAAAGTTGTCTAACGTTCTTGTAGGCAGTATCTATCTTACCCATAGTGATATATGCCTGTACATCCTCACATTTGTCCTCTAGCCATCCCTGCTTAGCCATTTTGCACTTCCTATAGATCTCATATTTGAGACGTTTGTATTCTTTTTCGCTTGCTTCATTTACTGTATTGTTATATTTTCTCCTTTCGTCAATTAAATTCAATATCACTTCTGTTACCCAAGGATCTCTACTAACCCTCGTCTTTTTACCTACTTGATCCTCTGCTGCCTTCACTATTGCATCTCCCAAAGCTACCCATTCTTCTCCTACTACATTTCTTTCCTCCGTTCTTGTCACCCATTCCCTAACGTTCTCTCTGAAACTCTCTACAACCTCTCTTTAATCGAACTTCTTTGTTGTTCAGAAACCGCAACATCTTAACTTTTCAAGCTAATTAACGCCCTACAAGCTTGGTCTTTGCCGAACGTACTTCTGACGAAAATGCTGTTCTTGTAGCTGGAATCCAAGGTTTTTGTAAATCATGCGTTTTGCGTACTTGTGGAGGAATTCCATAGAAAGTTTCATCCTCTAACGCATATATCTGTGTATCTAACCGAGCAATGAAATACAAGTTTTCATAGATAAGGCTTTAATTTTTTAATGTAACTAAATATCTTTTCATCTTCTAGTACCCCTCCTCCCCACCATTAGGGGTTCGATTCACAAATGCAGTTCTTTCTAATAGAGTCACCAGATACGGATTTTGACATTTCAGCATCAAAAATGCTTTCACAATGAAAATTTCATAAACGTTTTCATCACTATTGCATACCCTTAGGGGGCTGCATTTCCAAAAACAGTCATACACTTTTTTGCCAAGAGAGAAGTCAAGTACCTATTTTCATTGATGCAATTTTAAAAATGCTGGTAGTTCCTTAATAATGATTTATTTTCAAAAGAAGAAAGGTTCGCCTACTATTTTACACCCATAGTGGCTGACTTTCCAAAAATTCTCAACTACGTATTATTTTATTTCTGACTGAGAAACCAAATACCAGTTTTCGTAGATTTAGCTTCAAAATTCCGTAATTATGAAATATTTTCGTAAAACATTTCATCCGCCATTTCACCATAATAGGGTTTAATTTACAAATACACTGAAACATGTACTTTTTTATTTCTGACCGAAAAGCCAGATACCATTTTCATATATGCAGATTTAAAAACACATCAGCAATTCTTTAAAAGCGATTTATTTTCAAAGAAAAACGTCCATCCTCTATTTAATTCTATAGGCGTTAACTTTGCAGAAATGCTGAAATACATGTTCTTTATTTCTGACCGAGAAACCAGATACCAATTTTCGTATATCTCGCTTCAAAATTGCCACAATAGTGACATATTTTCATGAGACATTTCATCACACATTTCACCCCCTTAGTGGTGTGATTTCAAAAATGTCTTCTTAAACGACGCTTACAGTATAAGATCAATATCCTCTCCATATTTCAAGTTTCTATCCTTAGCAGTTTGGGCTGGACAATGATGACACAGTCAGTCAGAACACTGCATTTTAAAAATTCTTTAGCAAAACGTAATATTTTCTTAAATATAGTCATCTCCTATTTCACCCCAGAGGCTGAAATTCTTAAAACAGTGAAACAGTTTTTTTTATTTCTGTCTCAGAAGACAAATACAAATTTACAAAGAATTAGCTTGGACAATGCTTTCATAGCAAAATAATTTCACGCAACTTTTCATCCCCTATTTCAGTCTCCTAGGCGCCGGAATTTCTAAAAATACTGAAACGCGTATTTTCTTTTTTACTTCTAACGGTGAAGTCAAATACCAATTACGATAAATGTAACTTAAAATGCTTTAGTAGTTCCTTAAATATTATTTATTTAAAAAAAAAATTCCACCCACAGTTTCCCCCTTGTGACTGAATTTCCAAAAATAATGAACGAACAGAGCAATCAAGGTCTCAGAGGGGCAGATTTTGGTGAATGTTACCACATGGCTGATTCAATTGTTTCGCGATTGCAGCGCGAGACACTCACGCTCTCCGAGCGAAGGAGACGGCGCGCGTATACGAGTGACATTGTTGTGTTCCGTTCAAGGTGATGAACAGCTAGACTGCTACCAACTGCTTGGCGGTAAACGCCTGTAGCAAGACGTGTTTGAGACGGTAGCGAAGTTGCAGCTGCTGGATAGACGCGGAGCTCAGGCTGAATGGGTAGGTCATGGGGTAATAGCCAGATCTTTTATGACCTAGCTGACGGGACAGTCGTGCAAGCTTCTGACTTTTAAAAATAGAGCCGTTGCCAACTGTGTGGGAGGGCGACGGCTAAACCCTTCCTTATGAGACAATAAAACTGCTGATCGCACCTTTTTGCCGACTGAGGGTTTCTATTCTGGCTCAGTTCCAACCACCAGAAAGGCAATTCTCGCTATACCTCTACGGTTCCATAAGGAAGAAGAACGACCGTATAAAACTTGAGCAATTTTTTATGGTTGCCTCCATTCTGACGAGTAAACTTCGCTCAGTGGAAAGAAGCCACGAGTGACGAACACGAGTCACGCCTTCCGTAGATATTTGACTATTTCTGAGAAAACGGCGGTCAGAGTTTTCGAGGTAGTTTGCCTGCCGTTTAAAAAAAGATAACGTCAGCCGAAATGGTGATGCAGTGCTAACGTTGCAGAGTGTCATCTATAAGTCCCGTTTTTGAAACCCGGTTGTTATATTTATTTATTCTATTGCTATTTAATTGTCTATCTACGCCCATAGAGGGTTACTACATGAACGTTTCACTATCAGGTTAGGGCTGCGTTTATTGTAAAGTTACTACTGATTTCCGCAATAAGAGTCATGCATTTATTATGTAATACATGTGGATATGGTATTTTCAAGGGTTAGAATCTTTTAAAACTCCCATATTTTGTATTTCATTCTTATATCACTTATTATATTTCACCTTACATCAGTTCCTATACATTTCATTCTTACGCCCATTGTTCAGAGTATTCGGTGCATTCCCTTGGTTTATACCGATCGTGGAAACATAAAAGTTCCGAACATCACGAGCATCGCTCGACGGCAGGTTTGCCGCAGTGTCATTTCTTCGTATGGGTCTCACTCGGCCGTCCTCCTAGGTTGCTGCGCGGCCAGTTACGGCCGTGATCCGAACGTCGGGCAGCGCTGTGCTAACGGAGTTGTTTATTTCCCCGTCGCGGTCTTTGTGTTGTATAGCGTCCATCAGTATTGTACCACGTGGCGGACTCTTACCGCCGAGACACTTGAAGCTATATTCCAAGCGCTTATGAAATTGAACGATTCATTCACGAAGAGCTACGTCTCGATTCACAAGAAGTGATAGGTATTCACTTCTCTATTACCAGCAGCATCGGCTATACCAAAATGACTGCGGAAGAGGCATGCACTGACGCAGTCGACGGCATGCACACGTACGCAAACATTCTGATGGGATATGGGGGTGGTGACAGAAGACCACGCTGGTTTCGGTCTTAAAACAGTCCCAGTGTTTGGGATCCCTTTCGAGGTGCCCCAAGACATGGTCGCTGAAGCCTTTCGACCCTAGGGCAACGTTGTGGGCCACATCGCGAAAAAATGGCAGACGTTCACAACATACCACGTGTCCGACAGATGAAGATCGAACTGTCGAAACATGTGCCATCCTGTCTCCTGGTAGGTGGAATGTGAGCCATTGTCATGTGTAATGGGCAGCCGTGGACATGTGCAGGATGTGCACAGGAGGGACATGTTAACTCAGATTGTCTCCATCGCCGTTTGCTCCAGATCCAGACTGGTGACGCTGCTCTCAAAGCGAAGGTTACTTCTTTACCAGAAAGCTAAGCCTCGGCCGTGTGCAACCCAGATTCATTCCTTCAGAATGCTCCTGCTCTCGTGCTAGCACTCCCCCTCGGGTACGACACTGTGGATGAGACCCTACCGGCACCACCT
Source organism: Schistocerca americana (assembly GCF_021461395.2). Lineage (NCBI taxonomy): Eukaryota > Metazoa > Arthropoda > Insecta > Orthoptera > Acrididae > Schistocerca > Schistocerca americana. The sequence continues at coordinate 349,317,746 of NC_060120.1, forward strand.
CCTCTGACGCCGACAAGACCCACAGCTCTCCAGAGCTCGATGAATGGCCCACTTGTAGCGATGGACATCGAACTGAGATGCTGCCTACTTCTACTTTCCTTCGGGCATGCACAACTTCAGACGTCAAACGGTCACATTCAAACATGGAACAGCACCTCAGAAAGCAGTGGTCACCTTGAAAACGGAAGAAGCCCTCTGACGTCACACTCCTTCATATGGCATCAGAGTTAGTGGACCAGATACCAGACAGTAATCTACCTTTGAGCGCCCTGACGACGGGGGTAGGCGCTCCTTATGTCCCATCTGGCAAGCATCCTTTCCACTGCCTGTGATCCTGCCTGAATTTGACAGATCCCACAGAGGGAGGTTCCCCAGATGCCACCATGGCAGAGTCACTACCCCTAGCCCTCGATGGGCGCGACAGTCACTAGCCTGGGCTGATGATGTCGACGAAACAGCAGATTGGTATGCTGACCCACCAATTTGGGAGTACCCACAGGTGGTATGTAACCCAGATTCCAGTAATAGCAGCCACAGGACCTGCACCAGATGTTTCATGGCAGCCAGACCTCCCTGCAGGACCCCCTGTGCGAATAGAGGGAGCATGCACCCAACACTACCACATTGTGACGATGAATCTGACCACGATCTGGGCTCCACATAAACTCTCAGTGTTCAGCGACATCGTTTACGCTACTGATGTCGACATTTGCCTTCTCCAGGAAATGATCATCGCTGATTTCTATGTTCCCACCAGCTTAAAAACCTACATCTACCATGCCTATGACAACAGTAGCTGAGCGGCCATCCTCTTCCATGCAGGGCTCTCCACTGAAGATGTACCTTCCAAATGTTGAGACTGAGGGGGCCCTCTGTCATCAACGTTGCCCCACCTACACATCCACCCTACCCTGTCGGCTGTCCTGTGTAAAACCGGGTTCACACAAGGCATTGATGGCATATGGCAGAGATGTCAAGGCTTGTCATGTGAGCACCATGGACGTAATACGTGAACCAAAGTGACTGCATTTTGATGGTTTCCTCTTCTGCCCGACAGGTGATATTGCATTGTGCTAAAGTGTAGATCACTTCACTTATATGACTACTATTGGAAGGGATGCCTTTCCATTCACACACCCATGACTGTATGCTTCAAAAAATCCCGTCGACGTACCACCTCCTCATAGAACGCCAGCGTCTTCGTCGAGCTCTGACACACAACCTCACTGATTCGGAAGGATGACTATATAATATGCAATACACCATTGGTCACGCTTTCCTTTCCCATTTCACCTGGCTGTATTCTGAAGTCCTGCGTGACCCAACCTTAACTGAGAAGGTGTCGGCACTCATCTTGAACACTGCACAAGAGGATGTGACTCAAGAACTTCCGGACTACGTGACCACAGCTGACCTAGATACTATCAAGGCAAGAGCTGCTAGTAAGTGCCCCTATGCTAACTGCCTTCTCCTCGAATTTTACAAGTGTCTTAGCTCTCTAATGGCACCCACTTGGACGTCCATCTGTCACGAACAGAAGTCTCCAAAAATGACGATCCTAGTCGCGTTCCTAGATGGTGTCATTGTCCTGTCCCTAAAATGCATGGGCGATCGTGGATATGACATTACCGGCCCATCACTTTACTCAACAGTGACGTGATAATTTTCACCCATTTGTCGGCATCATGACTGAAGAAGGCAGCACAGTGTGTCACGTCCATTGATCAGACTTCGCTGAATGGTGACAAAAATATTCATATTGTACATTGCCATTACAGGGACATGAGTGTACTCGCCTGGTCGCGACATCTGCCTGGTGCTTTGGCATCACTTGATCTCAGTCAGTATTCAACAGTGTCGATCACACCTTTTTGAAGACGGTCCTACAGCACATGGGTTTCCAGGCCAGTACTGTAACAGTGGTGATGCGCCTCTTGAGCTGCGCAATTTCAAGAATACTCTATAGTGGACGGTTCAACGCGCCTCTAGCGATCGAGTGCTCTATACGACAGGGTTGTCCACGTTCCACGATACTGTATGCTTTCACGTTGGAATCCTTACTCCAGGGATTTCGTCAACGCCTGGCGGGCCTATCATTGCCTGGACACCACTTCTGTTGTATGGCCTATCTCATCCTCTACCTTAATCGTGGTCTGTGTGGCTCTGATATGAATGGCAACATTTAGTGAGGTCTTGAGCAGTTTTACTAACGTTTCCAAATCGCAGGTTGTGCTCATTGGCATACATGAGAGAGTGTCGCTCCTCTCTCCACTGCCTGTACATCGATTTTACGATGATCTTCTTTGATTGGCGGAAACAAACAGCAGCGACTGCTCTAAACGATCAGGGTTGGCCTCGTAGATCACCAGATTAGACCTCTGGACACTGTACAAAGTGTGCAATACATGAATCTCTACCACGCCTCTCACATTCCTCTAAGGGCTCAAATCGTCCCAGTCCCAGTTACCCTCTCCCGTCATATGTTGATGACGATGGGATCCTTTGTCTGTATCAGGATGTTACTCGGAGTTCAATATGCCTCCCTTCCCTTCCCACGGGAGCGTGGTGGGGTTGGCTTGTTTCATGTGTCGACAGAGTTACGGCACTTTTTGTTAGTTCCCATCCGAAAGCCCGGCGCCATAGCCCAGTGAGCCTCATCGGACGGCTTTTATATGAATACACGCCTATCTCCAAGAGAGAACCACTCATGTTATCAAACATTTCACCCTCCCCCTTTTATCACTTTAGGCGTATCATTCTGGAATTAACTTATTACCACTTCCATGAATACTCCAGACAAAGACTGTACATGATGCATTACATATGCATTGGTCCCCCAGTCCCATAGGGCACAAGTTTCTCCAGATCATATGGAGTAGTATATGCAAAGCGATGCATGTATGCTTTCTCGACACCAGCGTCTAATCGGTCTAGTATCTTACCGTCAACGGCAAATAGGTCAATCAGTCTTGTTGACATGGTATCCGCCTCGCTGACGCACACCTGTTGTTCACTGTGGTGTAGACGACACAGAAACCCAGCAATTCTCTTGTGGTACCTCTTCGACGTCTGGAGGATCGGGATGAATATCTCGGCTTTCCTTAGGCGACAGACACCTGCTCAGATCGCTTCCAGATGCTTTTATTCCCGGACGTGATTCATTACCCCTCAAAGAAAACTATCTTGTTGGCCCCGAGGAAAATCTGAACTGGGTATTGGACGTGCAATTGTTCGCAACCTCAGATACAAGCAGTTGTTTTCAAATTTTCTATGGAGCGCGTTTCATGACCCGGCTTTTAGCTGAAACGCTCATGCCATGAGATGCTGATGCTTATTTTGCTGACATGATGCTCTGACCAAACATCAAAGGGAATGTCTATAAAGCTTGAGAGCAGACAAATATGGATGATCCACAAACAAAAGGGGGGAGCGACTCCTGGTATACTGGTAGTAACAAAATAATATAAAAAATAAATGAATAAAATAAAAAAAATTAAAAGTAAAATTATTACAAAAATAAAAATAAATAGCAAAAGAAGTTCCTACACAGCTCCTTTAATTTTCATCGCTCCCTTGTGTGTTCTCACCCCCTGCTTTCTTCGTTTCCTGTCCCCCCTCCCCCCCACCCCCCTTAGTGATAGGTTAGTTATTTTGCGATAGGTGTAGATAGGTGCAGTACTTCTTTTTTCTTAGCACACAAGTGGAGGCGTCAAGCAGTTTTTTTGTAGTTTTCCTTTCCTGTTCAGGGGGATAAAGAAGAAGAAGAAGAAGAAGAAGGAACGGTGGGTCGCTAACTGAAAGGACCGAGTCGGAGAGTTTCTCCACTCGGGGACTGGTTGTCGTGTTATGCTTACGTACGTATCATCATGATCGATATTCCACTGTTGAGATGGCTGCGTGGACATGTCCCGAAGGCAAGGAAATTAAAGAAATATGTATTGCTCGGGAAAGACATTGCTGAAGATTTCAGGCGTTGGGAACAATTTCGCGGCAAACCACGCGCAACGTATCACTTATCCGAGAAATGGTGCTTGCAATTGATTGTGAGTCAAGATACACTAAAGGAGTTCCACAGAAAACGATTTCAGATAATTTTATCATAATTTTTTTTTTGAATTTAATCACCAGACATGCAATTAGTAGACGAATAAACACACGGTATTTCAGTATTCACTGGGAAACATTCGTGAAGTAATCTTATGTAGGCATGACTAGACAAATGAAAAACTTAAATAGAAATAATAAATGGGTTTATAACACGGGACGCAAAACTGGAAAACGGCGAAACTAGCCACCGCATAGGCTGAACTCGGCACTCGCCAAAGGGCACCTAAACTACTTCGGAATCTTTGACCGTCCTTTTCTCAGCAACGGTCGAGTATATACGGATAACGCGAGACACTTGTTCACTGATTTTGAACTCCCCCTAGACTGGTCGAAGCTTTTGGGCTATCAGTTAATGGCATTTGCCGCTTTCTGCTCGTGAGTGAATTGCCAATGCCTCTCAGAATCATGGCCGCAAAAGTCTGTTTCATGATTTTGGTTCCTCAGTATGTTAAGATCATTATTATGCAGTTTCTTTTCTATTGCAAATTTTGTTAATTGTTTAAATAACGACTGAATTTTCTAGGAAAACGAAATAAGATTGAAAGGAAAATTACGGATACACGTGTGGTTTGCTCATTGCCAAAGGGTGCCGAATGTGGCATGCGACTGATTGCTTATTAATGCCTGCACGACTCTTTCTTTGTTTGCTGTCTTGAAGGCCGCCCATCTGTACGTCTCGCCATGTGGCTATCCTGGGACGGTACGTACGCACTTGAGCACAAATAACTAAATGCATCAAAAACTCACCTGAATACCAGAAATGGTATTATAAACTAAACAACAGCATCAATCATCAACAGGACAATGGAAAATGTAAGTTAATGGAGCTGTAGCTACACAAATAGACGCAAGCTTCTTTCATCAGCCTCCTGAGAATAAGTGAATTACTGGCACCCAATGTTTGCTACAGATACAAAAGCTACAATAAGAGAAAAATGCTAGTAATTCACATCAACGACAGTTGCTGTCGATCTTGACGTGCACAAAAACTTATTGCCACATCGTAAATCATGTCTTCCGATGTTACAGTCTGCCTGCGTATGTAGTGTCTGTTCTTTCGGACATGTGTGGTAAAAAATGAGAATTTTGGTCCGACGGGCGGCGTGCTGGGGTAGTCCGTACAATTGTGGTTATCACTTTGTCCTCGTGACGTAGTGGTGTGCTTGGTAAGCAGCAGACCTAGGCTCGAGTCCCGGTACGGCACAAATTTACACCTTGACACATTGATATACACTGAGGCAACAGAAGTCATAGAATGCCTCCTAATGTCGTGTAGGATCTCCTTTTGCCAGACGTAGTGCAGCAACTCGTCGTAGCATGGACTCAAAAGTCGTCGGAAGTCCCCTGCGGAAGTATTGAGTCACGCTGCCTATGCAACCGTCCATAATTTTGAAATTGTTGCCTGCCGCAGGATGTTGTGTGCGATATACTGTCTCAGTTATTTCCCGTAAATGTTCCATGGGATTCATGACGTGCCATCTGGGTGTCCAAAATCATTGACTAGAATTGTCCAGAATGTTCTTCGAAACATTGTGAACGATTGTGGCCCAGTAACAATTCCATCATCCTTTCGAAACATAAATCCATCAATGGCTGCAAATGGTCTCCTGGTAGCCGAACATAAGCATTTCCAATCAATGAAAGTTTGAATTGGACCAGAGGACCCAGTCCATTCTATGTAAACACAGCCCATAGTATTATGGAACCACCACCAGCTTGCACAGTGGTTTGATGACAACTTGGGTCCACGGCTTCATGGAGTCTGCGCCACACTGTAACTGTACCATCGGATCTTACCAACTAAAATCGGGACTTATCTAATCAGGGCACGATTTTCCAGTCATCTAGGATTCAACTGATAAAATCACGACCCCAGCAGAGGTGCTGCAGGCGATGTCGTGCTGTTAGCAAACGCATTCGCGTTGGTCGTCTGCTGCCACGGTCCATTAAGGCCAAATTTCGATGCACTCTCCTAACGGATACGTTCGTTGTATGCCCCACATTGATTCCGAAAGTTATTTCACGCGGTGTTGCTTGCCAGTTCGCGCCGACAACTGAACGCAAACGCCGCTGTTTTCAATCGTTAAGTGAAGACCGTCGACCACTGCTTTGTCCGTAGTGAGAGGTAATGTCTCAAATTTGGTATTGTCGGCATACTCTGGTTATTATGGATCTCGGAGTACTGAATTCCCTAACGATTTCCGAAATGAAATGCCCCATGCGTGTAGCGCTATAACCACGTCGGAAACCTTTTCACGTGAATGGCATGAGTGTAAATGACAACTCCTTCAATGTGTTGACCTTTTATACCTTGTGTACGCTGTACTGCCGCCACCTGTATGAGTGCATATCGTTATCCCATTACTTTAGTCGCCTAAGTACACGTTGGTGCCCTGGCAGCTGATGTGTCTTACAATTATTGATTAATATCGATTACAGCTTTGGTCTGCGCATTCCTACGATGCGTGTGCATGCTGTATTTAGTATACACTTGCGGTTGTAATGAATAGGCAGTATCGGCAAACATAAAACTAAAAATAAGGAAGCATACAACAGACAGAGGTGTAAACGTTAGTGATGGCCTAGTGTCCATAAATTCTGAATTCACAGATTTTTTTCTGTCTTCCCCCGCCCAGGAACATGCTACAGTTAAGTTTTGCTTCTTTGTTAGAGGAGGCAGAACATTGGTGCATAACTATCGTCCCTGTAAAGGGGGCTCATGGAGAGTAAATCTACATATGATAACTTTTGAGAAACAGTACTTATACAGTTTCCTACCACTATAGTTACTTTGGTGTTCGCGGTCATTTATTCATATACAATAGCGTTCTACAAAGTTAAATATTCGTCGTTAACCTCCTCCCACTTTCTTTAGTAAACTACGGTACGGTACTGAAATAAGCTGATTTTTCACTACCTGATCAGATTTGAACGTGATATCGACAACAATTACTCTTATATGTACAGAAATCTAACTAAAATCAACGTACATCTTAAATATTGCTCCTCGTTTTAGTACACTGCATGCACACAAGCTTGCAGAGATTCATTCAGACATAAGTACACTACTGGCCATTAAAATTGCTACACAAAGAAGAAATTCATATGATACACGAGTATTCATTGGGCAAATATATTATACTACAACTGATATGTGATTACATTTTCACTTGGAAAAGTCTGAATTCGGTAGGACAAAGGTGAAGTTTTTGGGACATATTATTTCTTCTGAAGGCATTCAGCCGGATCCTGAAAAGTTAGAAGCAATCAGAGCCATTCCAGTTCCATCCACAAAAAAACAAGTCCGCAGTTTTCTAGGTCTCGTAAATTTTTACCGTCGTTTTCTGAATATGCAAATTCTAGTTACACCAAAACTTTGTTCTCTCACTGGAAAAAATACTATTTGGAACTGGGACGAACAAGCACAGTTGGAATTCAATTCTTTGAAAGAATCGCTACTTAACGCGCCAATACTAGCTCATCCAGATCTGTCACAAGATTTCTGCCTTAGCACGGATTCTTCTAAAGTCGGTCTTGGTGCCCATTTATTTCAAGAAGCCATAGAAAACCATTGCTTTTGCTAGCCGAGTGCTAACAAAATCTGAAAAAAAATATTCCGTTACTGGATTAGAAGCTTTAGCTATCGTTTGGGCATTTAACAAATTCCGTTTCTTTCTTTCTGGTAAGCACGTAAAAGTATACAGTGATCATCGTGCATTACAATTTCTTATGTCTTCAAAATTAAATCATGACAGGTTAAAACGTTGGGCATTGTTTCTGCAAGAATTCCACTTCACAATAGTCTACATTCCCGGCAAGGAGAACATTGTTGCGGACGCACTGTCACGCGCACCGTCTGGGCTTGAGAAAAGTAACACAGAGGGCAACCTCGAGAAAAATTTCTGTATTTTTTATATTCAGAAAGTCGCCTTTGAAAACTTCATCTCCACATCTTTAAAGGACATTGCTCATGAACAAGATAAAGATCCGATTTGGAAAGACATCAAAAGCAAATAGCATGAAAAGATACACACACAGATTCGGCATTATTATCTGGTTAGAAACAACATAGTGTTCAAACGCTGCACTGTATGACAAGGTATGGGTACTTTGCATTCCTGACGATTTTGTTAATAAGCTCATTTGGTACATTAATTTCAGCTATGCACATTTTGGCCCACGAAAATGTTATCATATTCTTCGGACGACTTGCTATTTTAACAATATGGAAAAGAGAATTCGAAGAGTCTTGTCTATTTGTAAACTTTGTCAAAAGGCGAGACCATCTACTATCTCACATCGTGCTCCGTTGTTCCCTATCATTCCTTCTAAATTAAAAGAATTTGCTGCTGTTGATCTCTTGGGACCCCTTGTCAGAACACCGAATGGGTTTTCGTACGTTCTAGTCGCTGTTGAACTTACTTCAAAATGTGTTTCTTTCACTCCGTTACGTAAAGCCACTGGACGGTCTGTATCCAACGCTTTTGTTAAAAATTTCTTACGTGAAGTTGGCCGCGTTGCTAAAGTCATTTCAGATAACGGACCGCTATTCAGATCTGCTGTTTGGTCATGCATGCTTCGGCTTCATAAAATCAAACCTGTCTTTATTTCATTGTACTCACCACATTGTAAGCCCTCCGAACGGATTATGAAAGAAATCAATAAGCTTTGCAGACTTTATTGTCACAGAAAGCATCAGCATTGGGACAGATATCTACACTTATTTCAAAACGTGCTGAATGAAATGCCTCATGATTCCACTGCTTTATCACCTACACTTGTGCTGAAGAATGAAGAACCACCGAACAGAATCAGAGAGCTTGTACTTTTCCCGAATACACGTAAACTTCGACACAAAGACATAATTGATTTGGCTATTAAAAATATAAAATCTGCAGCAGACAAAAGGAGAAAAATACACGGTAAAACAAATGCAAAGAAATTATGTATTGATCAGAAAGTTCTCATTAAAGCTCATTCATTGTCGCATAAGAAGAAACACTTGAGTCACAAATTCTTTCTAGTTTACAATGGACCTTACAGAATCCGACGTATACCACATGATAATTGCGTTGAAGTTGAAACTCTGCGTACTAGGAGGAGTAAAGGTTTACACCACATTTCACATGTCAAACCGTTTATTGAAAGATAATCTGCTTTTTAACTTTGTCTTTGCCATATAACTTTTCACTTTACATTACTAGTATGCTTTGTCAGACTTAGAATCTGTTAACATGCAACAATGTTTGAAGTTTAATATCCAGTCAAGAACCAAGAGAACTTATTTAAACAGAAATTACGAATGCATTGTTATTGTGAACAGACGACACAGTGTTATTGTGTGTGTACATTCTTACTTGTTAGTTGCACGATTACGTAACGACTATAAGGCTCACATACTTAGAACATTTACCAGTACTGCTAATGAGATTTTAATGCAACATTTTGGTTTACTTGAAAATACATTCTGGATTTAAAGTACTTTCTGTGAGATACCAGATGACACAGTGGTTAGTTTATGTGACAGCTACACGATTTTATCGCGACGCTACTAATGAGTGACAATTTACAATGTTGCTTTTGCGGTGTTTCTGTTTTATATCTGCACAGTTTTTTTGAACTATTCTGGAAAGTAAAACATGTTTTAGTAGTAACTTTTGTGGTATAGCTACAATTAGACTGCCTTTTCCGTAGCACAACAATACGTTACAGCAGAGTACTTTCTTCATCATTGCAATAAGCGTAATAACTAAGATATCTATACGCAAAGCATTTCACTTTTGTTTATCATGAGGTATGTACATTGACTTCTGCAGAACTTAGCTTTCGGAGGACGATAACTACGACACTTCCACAGAGATTATCTTACAACAAGACGCACATTTTAGCGCTACAGTACACGTATTTGAGTTATTAATTTTGTACTTAAAACATTTATTTTTAAAGATATTTGAAGTACAATGATACAAAGGTTTTCCGTGATACATTTCATTCCATTGCTGTAATCTGTAACACTTGAGGGTATAATTACATAAATCCTCAGCGGGGTACACGCTTACTTTGTGTACCATGTGTTTGGCAAGCACAAGGAGCCCTAGCTAATATGGTATTTGCTTATACAACTTTACACATCGGTACCATATTTCTCTAACACATAAATTACACAGCTATCTGATCATTTAACTGAGAGAGACAAACATTTATTTTACTCAATCAGTGACAGATGTTTATGTAATTACACTGTTGGATAACTTCACACTTACGAAATTGTATTTTGTCTGTACTTTGTGAACTGTTCATATTTTTTCGGAACCATTGTGATATTATGAGAGCTTTGAATGATATATTGGTATGGGATCACGATTTTTAAAGTACGATTGAGGTAGGTGACACTATTGAAATGAGCAGAGAATTTTTTTAGGTTTTGAAATTATTGCAGAAAGCTACGACATTTTTGAGATTTGCCTGAGTTTTTATGATGTTATTACTACGATGACAATGTGTATTATGCTGTTGAGGTATGTTTATGATCAATAAGCTGATGGTATATGAGGAATTTGATTATGCTACGTATTTATTATGAACTGTCGACGAATATTTATATGTGTAACAAGATAAGGAATAAAGAGTAGTGGTTAGGGACTCTGACTTGTGAAAAAGGATGTTGGAAACCAAGAACCGTACTTTAAGAGCTATGAAATGTGTGTAAATACGTGAATGTACGACAATGCTGACGAAAATTTTTTGGACACTGTTATATTTACAGGATTTTGTTTCTTCACATTTGCAATGCAAATTCTCGACCTGTGAAATTTTTATATGAGACTGTCACTGTAGCGGAAACTGCTGTCGTAAATATTTCGTTAAGAAAGGTAAGTGACCTTGATGTAATGCGTTTTCGGCCCCCAGCTGAGAGATAGTCATCTGACAAAAGAAAGCCATTAGGTGGAGAAAAAAAAGGAGGCCATTATCCTCGTTATTGACATTTCTTTGTCGAAAGCATCGCAAATACGACACGCTCAAACTTGAAAACATATGATTACACTGTGGAGCTCTTAATTTATGATATTTACTAAAATGCCTAATGAAATGATGAGAAACATTTTAAATCTATTGACTTTCTAGTTGAGAGATTGCTCATTTTGTTTAATACCTGGTTTCCAGCTGTGTTGCAGCATTGGTTTTATAAAATAAAATTAAGTGCATTTGCTAATGTGAACGGTTTCTGCCAACAGATCTATTAAATAATAATTTTATGATCCATATTCTTCGAAAAAGGAGCACTTGGAATGGAAAGAACAATAAGAAGGGATTAATAACAGTAACTGCATACATAATTTTCTTTTCAACTACTTGGTAATTTTTTTGGTAGAGTAAGTTATCATGATGCATCACTCTAGTGTTAAGATGTGACATAGGTATTAAACATGGCCATTTTTACTCTAATATTTTTTTTGCTTGAGCTTTGTCATGTTTAGATATAAGTTATTGCATTTGCTGCTGCTGTTTGCCAGGCATAGTGCTACTAAATTTGACTTTGTATTACTCTGTTAAGCTAGTTTTACTACTGATTTATTTTTCTTGTCGCTGCACATTGGCTCATATTAGTTGGAATGTTGCATTTGCTTGGTAATTTAGATTTACTGTAGCTTGCTTTGCCAATTTCCATTTTTTGTCATTGCTGTTTGTGTTAATTGTTTTGTGCTGCTGCATTGCCTCGTCCCTTAGTTTAGCATCTGAGCTCAGTAGATTTAAGTTAGCTTAAGATGGGGTAGGCTATATGTGAGAACGAGTTGTGATGAATTGGAAGAAATGCATTGAGAAGCTATGAGAAAATGGTTTGGCCAAAAAAGAATTTTGAAAGAGGATGTAAACGGAATACAGAAAGCATGCTTGGATAGGATTTTTTTGGTGGAAACAAATGTTGAAATAAGGGGAAAGATCTACAGAACGAAGTTTTGGGTTGGACTGCAGTACCAAATGTCACACTGAAAACGAACCATGTCTTTCCTTTTGTATTATTCCGCTATGTGTTTATGTACGCTTGTGTATTTGTCTTTTCCTGTCTTTAAATGTTTAGCTAATAAGATTTATGTTGTAGAATTTTTCAAATACTATGTTATTTACTTTGTAAAGATATTAAGACATTATTAATTCTGTTCTGTTTCAATGCTCATGTGTGAAATTAATGTTTCGAAAACTATTCTCATTATTTTATATATTTACTTATTTCATAATTTCTATAACACTGATGTATATGTTTATTTCTATTCTTTTGTCAAGTCTCTGTTACTACAAATGTTATCTGTACTGTTATGTTCTTTAATGGTGTATTTTGTACCTTTGTTATTGTATTCTTATGTTATAAAATTGTAATTGACACCAGTTCATCAAATTAAGTAACTTGTAAGTTACATTTCACTGCACCCGTTTCTGTTGGTCATAGTATATGGACAATATGTGAGAAGTAGGGACTTTTAGTGTTTGCATGTGTGTTAATAATTCAGCAAGGGACTGGATAACAGCATTGCTGGTTCTAAGGACAATTCCAAAAACTTTGTCAGTGCACAAGCGGTGGTTTATGGACTTGCTATATTGTCCGCAAGACTCTTCGATGGTGATTGTGCACCTGCACAGTTGCAACAGATGGCTGCTGGCCGTCTCTACAAGGACTACAGTGGGTCTGCATCTTTGATGGCCCACCAATACCTTTATTTCTCCAAGGACTACAGTGGGTCTGCACGTTTGATGGCCCACCAATACCATTATCTCTACAAGGACTATAGTGGGTCCGCATCTTTGATGGCCCATTACCTGTCTGCATGTCGAGAGGCAGCACTGTCTTTTCGTTGGAAGGACAACACTACTTCTTCAAGACTGCATGGAAATCCACTACTTCTGTGTGCATTTTCTTTTACTGCTCAGACTTCGAGAAAAACACTGCTATTTTACTGTGATGAACGATCAGGACTGTCTTTATGGACTGTGAGGAAATTTTATCTTCTGACCAACATTGTATCAATAAGTGTGTGCATTTGATTTCTTTGTTATTGTAATTGTAAAAAAAATTAACAAATTTGTATTGGCCAGTGCCCAAAACGATTTGCAAAATTTTTGTGGGGAGCATGGGGGCTATGTAAGTAGGATGTTTAGGTTTTTTTATTGGTAACGCCACGTAGCGCTCTATATGAAAATCACTGACTGTGCTTTGTGCAGTCTGAGGCTGGTCGGCATTGTTGCAATATCGCTATTGTTGTGTTGGGCAGTTCGCTGTTAGCAGTGCGTAGCGTTGCGCAGTTGGAGGTGAACCGCCAGCAGTAGTGGATGTGGGGAGTGAGATGGCGGAGTTTTGAGAGCGGATGATCTGGACAGAGACAGTAAATTTGTAAGACTAGATGTCATGAACTGATACATATATTATGACTTTTGAACACTATTAAGGTAAATACACTGTTTGTTCTCTATCAAAATCTTTCATTTGCTAACTATGCCTATCAGTAGTGCCTTCAGTAGTTTGAATCTTTTATTTAGCTGGCAGTATTGGCGCTCGCTGTATTGCAGTAGTTCGAGTAACGAAGATTTTTGTGAGGTGAGTGATTTGTGAAAGGTATAGTTAATTGTTAGTCAGGGCCATTCTTTTGTAGGGATTATTGAAAGTCAGATTGCGTTGCGCTAAAAATATTGTGTGTCATCTTAGTGTTGATCAGAATAGGTAAAGAGCGAAATGTGAAATGTCTGAGTACGTTCAGTTCTGTTCAGCTGTTTGAAAATCAAATAACGTAGGGGCTTACCAGCACAGTCATTCATTAACTTTTCAAAGGGGACGTTTCAAGGCGCCCTCGTGGCGGTTGACCTAGACCACGCATTGGACCAAGTTGAACACCATTTCTTGCAGGCTGTCTCAGAGAAGATGGGACTGACCCCAATATCGCCAGGTGTGGTTCTCCGTCTCATCCACGGAGCCCCTTCCACAGTTCTGGTCAATGCCTACCGCTCGCCACCGCTGACTATTGAGCCCTCAGTGTGATAAGGATGTCTCCTGTCAGCCTTTGTCTTCGCCGTCACCCTCGAGCCTGCACTTCATGGTTTACGACAGCGCTTGGAGGGCATGTTGTGCCTATGCAGACGACGTAGTATTCTTGGCGAGTTCGGCAGGAGATAAATGTACGGCGATCACATGGCTTCAGCAATACGGAGAGGTGGCCGCGAGCCGTTTCAACCTGCGAATGTCGCAGTACATGGATGTGGGCAGAGGATTGCATATGAGTACGCCAGTGCCCATTACCAAAGTCCCGGCGATGAAGTGTTTGGGAGGGACCTTTCATGGGAACGTGCAGCGTACAGCAGCAGATATGTATCACAGACTGCTTAATGTGATCCGCACGCAACTTCATCTCCATAACTTTCTAACACTTGACTTGATCATTACACACACGGTCTCCCGATGGCCGCTACGGTAGCTACCAAGTTCCAGGCGTAGGGTGTTCAAGAGACGCTAACGTTGCCCACACACGGTGGCGGCATTGGAATGATAAACGTGCACAACAGGGCGCGCGCTCGCTTCCTGCGGACGATGCATCGCCTACGTACTTCGGACAAGGATACCCTCCCTGATACACTGATTCAGGAGATGGTGCCTCAATCCCTCCATTCGCCGATTCCTGTTGGACATATCACTGCGTCACATTCGCACTTATCTGGTCGACATCTGTTGGATGTCTTGCCGACCACGCGGGATCCTAGAACCAAGGACTTCTACCGCTACTCTCAATGGACGCTACTTGCTAATGTGGCTGAACGCCGACATCTGGCGATGGGCTGGAGGCGGGTGAGGAGTAACATACAGTCGCCTTTCCTTCCCACCACGGTCACGGCGCTGTGATAACGACTGAAAAATTCCCCACCCGACAACGTTTGCACATGATACCACTTGGCGAGGATCCTCTCTGCCGCGGATGCGCCGCAGTCGACACCGACATTCACCGTTTCAGTTGTGGTACGGCTACTGACTGCTGGCTCCTCACAAGGCGCTTGTTGGCATTGTTGCGACGGACGCCTCATCCAGTAGAGCCCACCCAGCTGATCCATCCCGACGTCACTTACTTCACTGCTACTCTTCATAACGGCCGGCCGTGGTGGCCGTGCGGTTCTAGGCGCTCCAGTCCGGAGCCGCGCTGCTGCTACGATCGCATGTTCGAATCCTGCCTCGGGCATGGGTGTTTGTGATGTCCTTAGGTTAGTTAGGTTTAAGTAGTTCTAAGTTCTAGGGGACTGATGACCACAGCAGTTGAATCCCATAGTGCTCAGAGCCATTTTTTCCTCATAGCGTCACGGTATGGGATTGTCATATTGTTTTAATGAGAGAGTTGCAGGGTTGTTAGATTTCTGGCATTATGTAACGGCGCAATGGGTCGTATGGTACGCTCCTTGCGAATTACTTGCGGGTCGTTGTTTACGCTCCCTCCAAGCCATTGGGACGTACCAGGTGTTAGAAGAGACTGAGAGATTGCACATGATGGACTGATGAGAAACATCAGCGGTAATTATAGGGACTTGCACCCTCACTGAACGAGAAGACGACCAGGACACCCCGCCGTCTGGCTGCTGTGGGCCGAGGGGTAAAGAAAAAAAAATTAGAACAAAAAAATAATTACAAATAAACACATAAGAACAAAGTGAACAACAAATAAAATAAATTTTAGTATTGTACCCCTTCCTTTATCCTTTTCTTTTTTTAAATACAATGTTCAGAGGCATATTTAATTTTTGTTCGTGGTTGGAGCCTGAAGTGGTGGCGCACTACCGTCCTGGTTAGCTTTCGGGTGGAAGGGGCGGTGGCACTAGCTTTGTTTTTGTTTGAAGTCGAAGAGATAATTTTCTGTATATGAAGAAAATTTTAAATACACTCCTGGAAATGGAAAAAAGAACACATTGACACCGGTGTGTCAGACCCACCATACTTGCTCCGGACACTGCGAGAGGGCTGTACAAGCAATGATCACACGCACGGCACAGCGGACACACCAGGAACCGCGGTGTTGGCCGTCGAATGGCGCTAGCTGCGCAGCATTTGTGCACCGCCGCCGTCAGTGTCAGCCAGTTTGCCGTGGCATACGGAGCTCCATCCCAGTCTTTAACACTGGTAGCATGCCGCGACAGCGTGGACGTGAACCGTATGTGCAGTTGACGGACTTTGAGCGAGGGCGTATAGTGGGCATGCGGGAGGCCGGGTGGACGTACCGCCGAATTGCTCAACACGTGGGGCGTGAGGTCTCCACAGTACATCGATGTTGTCGCCAGTGGTCGGCGGAAGGTGCACGTGCCCGTCGACCTGGGACCGGACCGCAGCGACGCACGGATGCACGCCAAGACCGTAGGACCCTACGCAGTGCCGTAGGGGACCGCACCGCCACTTCCCAGCAAATTAGGGACACTGTTGCTCCTGGGGTATCGGCGAGGACCATTCGCAACCGTCTCCATGAAGCTGGGCTACGGTCCCGCACACCGTTAGGCCGTCTTCCGCTCACGCCCCAACATCGTCCAGCCCGCCTCCAGTGGTGTCGCGACAGGCGTGAATGGAGGGACGAATGGAGACGTGTCGTCTTCACCGATGAGAGTCGCTTCTGCCTTGGTGCCAATGATGGTCGAATGCGTGTTTGGCGCCGTGCAGGTGAGCGCCACAATCAGGACTGCATACGACTGAGGCACACAGGGCCAACACCCGGCATCATGGTGTGGGGAGCGATCTCCTACACTGGGCGTACACCACTGGTGCACGGTACATCCAAACCGTCATCGAACCCATCGTTCTACCATTCCTAGACCGGCAAGGGAACTTGCTGTTCCAACAGGACAATGCACATCCGCATGTATCCCGTGCCACCCAACGTGCTCTAGAGGGTGTAAGTCAACTACCCTGGCCAGCAAGATCTCCGGATCTGTCCCCCATTGAGCATGTTTGGGACTGGATGAAGCGTCGTCTCACGCGGTCTGCACGTCCAGCACGAACGCTGGTCCAACTGAGGCGCCAGGTGGAAATGGCATGGCAAGCCGTTCCACAGGACTACATCCAGCATCTCTACGATCGTCTCCATGGGAGAATAGCAGCCTGCATTGCTGCGAAAGGTGGATATACCCTGTACTAGTGCCGACATTGTGCATGCTCTGTTGCCTGTGTCTATGTGCCTGTGGTTCTGTGGTCCTCCCCGGTAGCTGAGTGGTCAGCGTAACAGACTGTCAATCCTAAGGGCCCGGGTTCGATTCCCGGCAGGGTCGGAAATTTTCTCCGCTCAGGGACTGGGTGTTGTGTTGTCCTAATCATCATCATTTCATCCCCATCGACGCGCAGGTCGCCGAAGTGGCGTCAAATCGAAAGACCTGCACCAGGCGAACGGTCTACCCGACGGGAGGCCCTAGCCACACGACATTTCCATTTGTGGTTCTGTCAGTGTGATCATGTGATGTATCTGACCCCAGGAATGTGTCAATAAAGTTTCCCCTTCCTGGGACAATGAATTCACGGTGTTCTTATTTCAATTTCCAGGAGTGTACATGTAAAATAGAGAAAAAAATTTAGACAAAGAAAACAAAAAAATGAAGAAAAATTCTAAAGACGAGCGTTCGCATGTCCGAGTTCCGGTCCGGTACAAATTTTCACCGTCGTCATTTCATTACACAGTTGATGGTTGTCCTTATTCTCAAACCGCAAATACATTTCATGTGTTTAGTTTAGTTCTGACACAATTTATCTTGCACACTGAGATTGCTATAGTCTACACTATTGTTGTTGTGGTCTACAGTCCTGAGACTGGTTTGATGCAGCTCTCCATGCTACTCTATCCTGTGCAAGCTTCTTCATCTCCCAGTACCTACTGCAACCTACATCCTTCTGAAACTGCTTAGTGTATTCATCTCTTGGTCTCCCTCTACGATTTTTACCCCCCACGCTGCCCTCCAATGCTAAATTTGTGATCTCTTGATGCCTCAAAACATGTCCTACCAACCGATCCCTTCTTCTAGTCAAGTTGTGCCACAAACTTCTCTTCTCCCCAATCCTATTCAATACCTCCTCATTAGTTACGCGATCTACCCACCTTATCTTCAGCATTCTTCTATAGCACCACATTTCGAAAACTTCTATTTTCTTCTTGTCGAAACTGGTTATCGTCCATGTTTCACTTCCATACATGGCTACACTTCATACAAATACTTTCAGAAACGACTTCCTGACACTTAAGTCTATACTCGATGTTAACAAATTTCTCTTCTTCAGAAACGATTTCCTTGCCATTGCCAGTCTACATTTTATATCCTCTCTACTTCGACTATCATCAGTTATTTTACTCCCTAAATAGAAAAACTCCTTTACTACTTTAAGTGTCTCATTTCCTAATCTAATTCCCTCAGCATCACCCGATTTAATTTGACTACATTCCATTATCCTCGTTTTGCTTTTGTTGATGTTCATCTTATATCCTCCTTTCAAGACACTGGCCATTCCGTTCAACTGCTCTTCCAAGTCCTTTGCTGTCTCTGACAGGATTATAATGTCATCGGCGAACCTCAAAGTTTTTACTTCTTCTCCATGAATTTTAATACCTACTCCGAATTTTTCTTTTGTTTCCCTTACTGCTTGCTCAATACACAGATTGAATAACATCGGGGAGAGGCTACAACCCTGTCTCACTCCTTTCGCAACCACTGCTTCCCTTTCATGCCCCTCCACTCTTATAACTGCCATCTGATTTCTGTACAAATTGTAAATAGCCTTTCGCTCCCTGTATTTTATACCTGCCACCTTCAGAATTTGAAAGAGAGTATTCCAGTTAACATTGTCAAAAGCTTTCTCTAAGTCTACAAATGCTAGAAACGTAGGTTTGCCTTTTCTTAATCTATCTTCTAAGATAAGTCGTAAGGTTAGTATTGCCTCACGTGTTCCAACATTTCTACGGAATCCAAACTGATCTTCCCCGAGGTCCGCTTCTACCAGTTTTTCCATTCGTCTGTAAAGAATTCGTGTTAGTATTTTGTAGCTGTGACTTATTAAACTGATAGTTCGGTAATTTTCACATCTGTCAACACCTGCTTTCTTTGGGATTGGAATTATTATATTCTTCTTGAAATCTGAGGGTATTTCGCCTGTCTCATACATCTTGCTCACCAGATGGTAGAGTTTTGTCAGGACTGGCTCTCCCAAGGCTGTCATTAGTTCTAATGGTATGTTGTCTACTCCCGGGGCCTTGTTTCGACTCAGGTCTTTCAATGCTCTGTCAAACTCTTCACGCAGTATCGTATCTCCCATATCGTCTTCATCTACATCCTCTTCCATTTCCATAATATTGTCCTCAAGTACATCGCCCTTGTATAAACCCTCTATATCTCCTTCCACCTTTCTGCCTTCCCTTCTTTGCCTTGAACTGGGTTGCCATCTGAGCTCTTGATATTCATACAAGTGGTTCTCTTCTCTCCAAAGGTCTCTTTAATTTTTCTGTAGGCAGTATCTATCTTACCCCTAGTGAGACAAGTCTCTACATCCTTACATTTGTCCTCTAGCCATCCCTGCTTAGCCATTTTGCACTTCCTGTTGATCTCATTTTTGAGACGTTTGTATTCCTTTTTGCCTGCTTCATTTACTGCATTTTTATATTTTCTCCTTTCATCAATTAAATTCTATATTTCTTCTGTTACCCAAGGATTTCTATTAGCCCTCGCCTTTTTACCTACTTGATCGTCTGCTGCCTTCACTACTTCATCTCTCAGAGCTACCCATTCTTCTTCTACTGTATTTCTTTCCCCCATTCCTGTCAATTGTTCCCTTATGCTCTCCCTGAAACTCTCTACAACCTCTGGTTCTTTCAGTTTATCCAGGTCCCATCTCCTTAGATTCCCACCTTTATGCAGTTTCTTCAGTTTCAATCTGCAGTTCATAACCAATAGATTGTGGTCAGAATCCACATCTGCCCCTGGAAATGTCTTACAATTTAAAACCTGGTTCCTAAATCTCTGTCTTACCATTATATAATCTATCTGATACCTTTTAGTATCTCCAGGATTCTTCCATGTATACAACCTTCTTTTATGATTCTTGAACCAAGTGTTAGCTATGATTAAGTTATGCTCTGTGGAAAATTCTACAAGGCGGCTTCCTCTTTCATTTCTTCCCCCCAATCCATATTCACCTACTATATTTCCTTCTCTCCATTTTCCTACTGACGAATTCCAGTCACCCATGACTATTAAATTTTCGTCTCCCTTCACTACCTTAATAATTTCTTTTATCTCGTCATACATTTCATCTATTTCTTCATCGTCTGCAGAGCTAGTTGCCATATAAACTTGTACTACTGTAGTAGGCATGGGCTTTGTGTCTATCTTGGCCACAATAATGTGTTCACTATGCTGTTTGTAGTAGCTAACCCGCACTCGTATTTTTTTATTCATTATTAAACCTACTCCTGCATTACCCCTATTTGATTTTGTATTTATAACCCTGTAATCACCTGACCAAAAGTCTTGTTCCTCCTGCCACCGAACTTCACTAATTCCCACTACATCTAACTTTAACCTATCCATTTCCCTTTTTAAATTTTCTAACCTACCTGCCCGATTAAGGGATCTGACATTCCACGCTCCACTATTATGATCATGTAACTGAGGATACTTTTTGTTGTTTCATAGAACTGTAAACTCTAAACCACGTCGCATTCTGACGAAGTAATGAAAACAGCAGTGCGCCACTTGAACGCCACGACGCGTCGCTTCGTGGACGCGTTCCACCAAGCGACGCGTTTCCGCAACACCACTTCTGCGTGAACTGATACTTTTGTTGACATGAAGATGGCTCGAAACAGCGCCATGTCTCAGGCAGACATCCGCGCAACAGCAAATCTGTTTGAATTGGCTCGAGACTTTGAAATCTGTCCCTGAATGCGAACCCGATTTACTCCAATAGGATCGTATATTTGCCAATTCCTATTGCCGCATGGGAGAGGAATTATTTCTCAAGCACTTTCGTTTAGTTTACCTAACCCAAGAAGCGTGACTTATAGCTTTCAGAGCTGAACAAGACTTTCTTCGTCACACAGTCTTACGTAGTTGTACATCACCAAGCCATGGCAATCAGTTTAACTGGCTCCCGTAATGTGTCACTGATACTCCAGGAAAGCATAGCACCTCTTACGTTTAGCCTTAGTTACCTGTCGCATTACAAATAACAATATTTCCTACATATTCTAGAGTATTCTAACAGTCCTAATCGACAGCCCTGCCAACAATTTCAGGCATGGAAAATGATTTTGTCTGTTGAGTCATTATATGTACTATTAAATCCAGCTGCCAATAACTCTCGACAGACGGAGGACAGTGTTATATTCGTTTCCTATAGCATGATGACGAAAATGTATGTTTCATAGATCATCTCGCACTATTAAAATCTTAGATTTTGGACCACTGTAGAGAGATGGAAAAGTTTTCCAGTCTTGACTTCATTTCTCCACAACAGGTGCACTTTGATTTTTTACTTTGTTGTTCCTACAACTAGAGCCGGCCGGTGTGTCCGAGCGGTTCTAGGCACTTCAGTCTCCAACAGAGCAACCGCTACGGTCGCAGGTTCGCATCCTGCCTCGGGCATGAATGTGTGTGCTGTCCTTAGGTTAGTTAGGTTAAAGTAATTCTAAGTTCTAGGGGACTGATGACCTCAGATTTAAGACCCATAGTGCTCAGAGCCATTTGAACCAACCTACAACTAGTTCAGTTCATTGGTATTGTTTCAGAATATTTATTCATTTAAAACAACTAATTGATTCATTCTAATTCCTAACACATATTGAATTACATAATCTCCTTCCATTCTCAGCCGACTGTTGTGATCAGGCGAATATTGATAATTTACTTGAATTTCTTTTGCCTACTTTCTATCATTTTTACTTAATGCTCATAAAATTTCAATTTCCTTCTGAGATTTGAGTCACCTTCTTTGCCATTCTGTCCAATGTTAATGCTTAGCAGTTCTGTTTTTGTCCTCTCCGGTTTCTGTTTTTTTCTCTCTTGTTCATTAGTGGGCAGCTACCAAATTTAGCGTCATGTCTTCTTGCATAAGAGATAGACCTTTTGTTAACACTACTTTCACTTTTGTATACGCAAGTACACGTGTAGTATTTTATTCACTCTGTTCTGAAATGTGCTGGGTCACATAATCTTTGTAAAGGTTGGTTGTAACTCTTTTTATTTATTATGTCTGTTGCTTCTGTGCTGTCTTGAATAATTCATTTATTTTCGATTCCGTAATTCATCAAACACTTTCAGAACTTTCCTGATCCAGCAATGTTATTTTGCGTGCAAAGGTTAATAATTATCACTTCAAATCTTAACGTCAGTCCTTCCGGTATTGCTAATTGTCACTTCCAGCATAATGTTCCAGCCTAACTCTTGTCTGAATCTCAGAAACTTCTGAAATTCCTCTGTCAAATTCACACTTTTACTGTTTCAGATTATGTTCTGTTTACAGTTGTGGCCAACGTTTTTCCATAAATTTTATTCTTCTAGAACTATCGTACGAAACATACATCTTTCCGAAGAAAACAAAAACGTCTATCGGCATAACTTGTGAATATAAATCGTCCGTTATATTTTATGTGCTGAGTAGACTCTCTCATACTAGTATTGTCTGTAGATTTCAAACAAATGAAATATTGTTTGCAGTTTGACGGTTCAAATGGCTCTGAGCATTATGGGACTTAACTTCTGAGGTCATCAGTCCCCTAGAACTTAGAACTACTTAAACCTACCCGAGGCAGGATACGAACCTGCGACCGTAGCGGTCGCGCGGTTCCAGACTGTAGCGCCTAGAACCGCTCGGCCACCCCAGCCGGCGCAGTTTGACGGCTAAGCGATATAATCACGCTTTACAGCAGGTTGAAGTGATCCATTTGTGGGGCACCCATAGGTCTAACTAAATATTGTCGTGGATGTATTTCGGTATTTCTGTTAGAAGCGTAATATATCTGGTAAGTACGATGAAATAAATAACAGACGTGTATCATGCAATTGATTTCAAGATGGAATTGTGATACTTTGAAAGACATTGTGGAAACGATGCATAAGAACGAGTGGGGTCACATCTTTCGTCTCGAAGTATGTGAGTAGGTCGCAAATCTGCTTCGTGTTACTTATTGCGTTCGTCGGGGACGAAGGCAATTCTGGAACTCTCTATAGTCCCTCGTATGGGGTATCACCGTCTTTTATCGCCGACTGAAACGGTAATATAACTCGCTTTATCGCTTACAGGAATCGCTGGAACCACCGCTCAGAGAAGGCGTAAGGCATTCCGTTTTATTCACGGATGGTGCATTCCCAGAAATTTATTCGAAAAACTTGTTTCGAGAGCTGCAATCGAGACGATTCTGCGTACTTGGTTCTCGTTCTCCCGCAGTCACGTTTACTGTTATTACTTATTTTGAAATAAACTTACCTCGTAGATTTGGTAAACATGCTTACCCTAAGTGAAGTGTGGAAATTATGGCTCACAATATCGTATCAAGTGCATAATTCACACCTGCAAATTTCTTTTTCAAATATTTTCACCAAAGTAGTAGTTAGCTGAGTGGTCAGCGCGGCGGAATGCCACGCCGAGGGGCCTGGGTTCGATTCTCGGCTGGGGCAGGAGATTTTTTCCGCTCAGGGACTGGGTGTTATGCCGGCCGGGTGGCCGAGCGGTTCTAGGCATTACAGTCTGGAACCGCGCGACCGCTACGGCCGTAGGTTCGAATCCTGCCTCGGGCATGGATGTATGTGATGTCCTTAGGTTAGTTAGGTTTAAGTAGTTCTAAGTTCTAGGGGACTGATGACCTCAGATGTTAAGTCCCATAGTGCTCATAGCCGAATACTTTGACCCAACGAAACAATGCATTCTAATCACGGACGCAGAGCGAGTCCATGCCTTGGTGCCTTGGATTGGAAGGGCACACCCTTAGTTTACTGTAGCCTGCCGAACCGACAATCGGAGCGTTGTAGTACGGCGCCGCAGAATTTACGCACCATATGTGTGGTAAGTTCTACAAAATAAGGCACGTGTGATTAAATTGGGGTGACAGAAGTCATGGGACAGCGATATGCACATATAACGATGTCTGTAGTATCGCGCACACAAGGTGGAACATGGCAGTGCGCTGGCGGAGTTGCTGTCGTTTGTACTTAGGTGATTCGTGTGAAAAGTTATCCAACGTGATTATGGCCAAAAGAAGGGAATTAAATCACACTGGACGCGGAGTGGAAGTTGGAGCTAGACGCAAGGCACATTCAGTTTCGGAAGTCGTTAGGGAATTCAATTCTCCGACATCCACAGTGTCAAGAGTGTGCCCAGAGTACCAAATTTAGGCATTACCCTTTCACCGTGGACAACACAGTAGCCGATGATCTTCAATTGACGACCGAGAGCAGCGGCATTTATGCAGAGTTCTCAGTTTTAACAGACAAGAAACACTACATGAAATAACCACAAAAAATCAATGTGGGACAATGCGCTGAAATTTGGCGTTAATGGTCCAAGGAAGCAGACGACTGACGCGAGTGCTTTCGCTAACAGCACGACATCGCCTGCAGCTCCTTTCTTGGGCTCGTGACCATACCGATCGGACGCTAGACTACTGGAAAACAGTGGCCTGGTCAGTTGAATCCCGATTTCAGTTGGTAAGAGCTGATATTAGGTTTTGTCTGTGGTACAGGTACCCCGAAGCCTTGGACCAAGTTGTCAACAAGACACTGAGCAAGCTGGTTGTGGCTTCATGGTGGTGTGGGCTGTGTTTACATGGGACGTACTGGGTTCTCTGATCCATCTGAACCGATCATTGACTGGAAATGGTTATGTTCGGCTACTTGGAAACTATTTGCAGCCATCCATGGACTTCCCAAATAACGACGATATTTTTTTGTGGATGGCAATGCGCCATATCACCGGGTCACAATTGTTCGTGTCTGGTTTGAAGAACATTCTGATCAATCCGAGCGAATGATTTGGAGGCCCAGATCGTTCGACATGAATCCCGTCGAACATTTCTGGAACATAATCGAGAGATCAGTTCGTGCATAAAATCCAGCACCGGTAAAATTTTAGCGGTTTTGGACGGCTTTAGAGCCGACTTGGCTCAATATTTCTGCAGGGTATTTCCAACGGCTTTTAGAGTCCATGCAACGCCGAGGAGCTCCAGTGCCCCGGGCAAAAGCAAGTCCGAGGCGATACTGGGAGGTATCCCATGACTTTTGTCATCTCATATGCAACGCCATTAAATTTTTGGCTGCCGAGTTACATGAGTCTCAAAATAAAACACACTTCAGCATGTTGCAGGAACCAGTCACTCATTAAAGATCAGAAAGCATAGCTACAAGTACTTCCAGTGGTTTCATTATTTAGAAAAGACCGGAAATAAGGAGAAGAACATTTAATTTTTAGATATATTTTCGAATAGGTTCAAATCAAATGGCTCCAAGCACTATGGAACTTAGTATCTGAGGTCATCAGTCCCCTAGACTTAGAACTACTTAAACCTAACTAACCTAATCACATCACACACATCCATTTCCGACGCAGGATTCGAACCTGCGACCGTATCAACAGCGTGGTTCTGGACTGATGCGCCTGGAACCGCTCATTTTCGAATAGGTTGTCAGGGGAATTACACATAATTTCCATGTGACATGTTATTTTACATTTTCAGTATCATAGTAAGCAATGTTGTCTGTACACTACCTCTTATCCCCTTTTTGTTTTATGGAGTTTTCTTCTGAAGCACACAGTTAAACTTGTTTTGCTTTGATCCTTTGTTTGTAGGAGTCGATCGCATTTGGTACTCTGTTCTCGAATTAAATTACTTTGTGACTGACTTATGGCATTGGTAGGGAGCTGAGTTGCCGGCTCATACACAACATGCCACGTGCTCACGTGACTGTTGCGACCTTCATTGCAGGTAATAGGGAGGGCAGTGGTGGTGGAAGCCGCAGATGATGTGGGAATGGCGATGCTTAAGAAACAACCACACGTTATAGGCGAATAGCCGAGTGTACTGCCACACACATATAAATAAGTGAAGAAAACTGTAAGGAGTGTACACAATTGAATTTTTCGTTCCACACGATACTACTAATGGATGCACACCATTTACACTATGTGGTCAAAAGTATCCGAACACCCCCAAATACATACGTTTTTCATATTAGGTGCATTTTATTGCCACCTACTGCCAAGTACTCCATATCAGTGACCTCAGTGGTCATTAGGCATCGTGAGACAGCAGAGTGGGGCGCTCCGCGGAACTCAAGGACTTCGAACGTGGTCAGGTGATTGGGTGTCACGTGTGTCATACGTCTGCACGCGATGTTTCCACACCGCTAAACATCCCTAGGTCCAATGTTTCCGATGTGATAGTGAAGGGACACGTACAGCACAAAAGCGTACAGGCCGACCTCGTCTGTTGACTGACAGAGACAGCCGACAGTTGAAGAGGGTCGTAATGTGTGATAGGCGGGCATCTATCCAGAGCATCACACAGTCATTCCAAACTGCATCGTGATCCACTACAAGTACTATGATAGTTGCACGAGAAGTGAGAAAGCTTGGATTTCATGGTCGAGCGGCTGCACTCAACCGATTGACATCCTACACCCCATAAAAATCCTCACAATTAATATTAGGTAGGATTATCTGTAACCGTGAGAATAAGAACTCTTCTTAACATATGCACTCTTTGTTGTTTATTAGCTAATAACTTTCTCTTTTGTGTGACATAAAATTGAATATAGGGAACGTAAAACCAGAAAAGACAAGAAACAAGCAAGACAGTACACATTTCTTCAATCCTTAGGTCCCAAAATTTTCTCTCTCTAATCCTGTTACAGCTTTACACGGCGTGCTTTCGTTTCTACGAAAGCGTTGTCTAATACTGAAAAATCTATTAATACGAATAGTACCCAATACTCGTGTGGTTTCTCGATTTGATTACGTGTATTTCTTCGCTGCTTGTTGGATAAAACAAAATAGGCCTTCGTAATATTGCAGCAATTGTAACACACGCCAAATACGTGAGACTGTTTTGGCACAAATGGTCATTTTTATATACCTCATTTATATAAAAAACACGACAGCATATAATATTCACGAAGTACCAGTAACAAATGCCTCTTAGGCCCACTACAAGCAAAAAGGTTTATGTCAGGTAGTAGTTTCACATTTCATTCATACGCTCCAGTTTCTCAAACATGAGATCGAAAGGTAGTAGTACGAAATTTTTATATAAATTTGGAATCGTCAAATTCTTCCATATAGTTTACGTGATGTTTCTGTTTCTTCTCCTTCTCGTTCTAACAATCTTGTCACTAATTCTGTCAACTATTCCTGCCATTATCAAGATTTATTCTTCGGTAAATCTCACTAACTCTGCCAGAATCACCCGTTTAGTTATCCTGCGTTTATTCCCCGCTTAGGCGTTATTACATGTTCATGCAGCACGTTTTTTTTTCTTTCTTCTTCTTCTTTTTTTTTGTAAATTAAGGAAGAATGAAAAGTGTCTTAGAAGAGGTTATAAGACAGACATCAACAGAAGTGAAACAGAGGTAACGGAATGTAGTCGGATTATATCAGGTAATGATGAAGGAATTATATTGCGAAACGAGATACTAAACATGGAAGGCCAGTTCTGTTATTTGACTAACAAAATAACGGATGATGGTCAAAGTAGGGAGGATATTAAATTTAGAGTGGCTCTAGCTCAAAAAGCATATCTGAATAGAGGTATTTCTTAACCTCTAATACGTTAACAATTCAAACAAGAAGAGAATAAAAGCTTTAGTGCAGCAGAAGAACGCTGAAGATTAAAAGAGTGGATTGAATAACTAATGAGGGGGTAGTAAATCGAATTGTGAAAAAAAGAAATTAAGCAACTACTTGACAAATAGAAGGGATCAGTTAATGGCAGATCCAGAGGCATGTGGTGGGGGAAGTTTGTGTGTGAGTGTGGGAGCGGGGAGGCGGGGGTTGGGAGGAAGCGGAGGAAGGTATAGAAATCGTAATGGAAGACCGTGTAAGCAGTTTCAGCTGGCTTAAGTTGAGATAAGAGCCTTGCACAGGATAGACCAGCGTAGAGAGCTTACATCAAACAACGACCACACAAACGACATATTTCAGCCTATGGCGACAGAAAGTGAAGCTAAGGCTATGAGACCCTTAACGGTTATTTTACTCGTATAAAACCTTTCTGTGATCAGTGTTTGACGTTGAAGACTCATCAGAAGAGCTATAAAATATTTTTATTTGGACTTGTGTTTATAAAGGTGATGAGGGAAAACACTGCCACATACCCTACATCTATCGAATGTAATGAAGGATGCTGAGCTGTAGCAGATTATATGTGTCGCTGGAACAACAAATACTATTCATATTAGTGCAAACAGACACTGAAGTTAACTGCTTGGATGTGACACCAGGAATCTCCAAGCACTACACATTCGTACGAAATGGTATTAGTATGGAAGCATTTTAAGCTCAAAATGGTTCAAATGGCCCTGAGCACTATGGGACTTAACATCTGAGGTCATCAGTCCCCTAGAACTTAGAACTACTTAAACCTAACTAACCTAAGGACATCACGCACATCCATGCCCGAGGCAGGATTCGAACCTGCGATCGTATCAGTCGCGCGGTTCCGGACTGAAGCGCCTAGAACCGCTCGGCCACCGAGGCCGGCAGCATTCTAAGTAAATATTTTCGTAGCCCTGTTTTGTTAGTAGATGACATGTTGCTAGGAAGCGTAACTCCAGAAGAACCGCACGTGAATGCGCGAAAAATGCTGTGCACAAGAGTGTATAACACAGTTTCTCATGGCAGGAGCTAGTTTCTGCAAACATCGGAGAGCTCGCTTTTCCTTCATCAGTGATGGATGGACAGCAACAAGTTTACTCGGAGTTGGCGAGCCATCACGGCCCGACAGGAAACTAAGGACCGCGGATCAAAGGGCCTTTGTTGCGTGGCGCCGTATTACTGCCGACGCGGCGCCCGCTGAAATCACGCGGAAACCAGTTTGGGGTCCGGGCTGACCGACCAAAGCGCGGCTTCTGAATGTACGACGCTCGTAGGGGAGAAGTGCGCCGGGCCGACAAGCAAGCTGAATGTGCGACGAGCACAGTGGCTGCCGCGGCAATGCGATTTCTCTCTCAGGTATCCCACTGTTGAATGCGGTAACTTGAACACTGGCGTGGCACGTGAATATTTAACACGCAATCACAGCGTTAAACCCCGGAAGTGTTACGAGTCTGAAATGTCTCTCAAAGAAGCAAAACAGGTAGAGGAAAAACATCTCTTGGGAAACTGTATCCACATACAGTATCCTGCAAATAAAATTGCAGAATTGTGCACTCACGTCGATGGAGAGAATTTAGTGCGGTGCGACGCCGCCATATGCAGCAGCCAGAATCTCTAAACTTCGTTGCCTGGAATTAGAGATCGCTTGGATACGCTGCTGGGGAACTCACTGCCACGCAGTCTGAAGGCGTGTCCACAAAGCACAGACGGTGGTTTTGTGAGGACCAGAAGGCACAACTTTACCGACCGACCACGTACGAGACGTTGAATAGGTGACACTGCTAACATACGATGTGTTTCCATTATTGTTGTATAAATTTTGGCTCTGTAATCAGACATAGTCCGCAGCTCGTGGTCTCTCGGTAGCGTTCTCGCTTCCCGCGCACGGCGTCCTGGGTTCGATTCCCGGAGGGGTCAGAGATTTTCACCTGCCTCGAGATGACTTCATCATCATCATCATCATTCATCCCCATTACGGTCGGAGGAAGGACCTTGCCTAGTACGGCGGTGCGGGTATCCCGCATCGCTCCCCAACGCTCTGTCAAGGAGTATGGGACTTCATCATCATCATCACTCTGACATAAATAATGAACAGGGTATTTGCTAGCTCCGAAATTAAACAAGAGTTGCAATTAATTCAGTTTATTGCATTAAAGTGCGCATTAAAACATTTGACAAACATTGACAGTATCACGTCACTTCCTTGACACATCTGGGTACAGGTTCGCAGGTCTGATGCTACTGATTTTATCCCAGTATAAATCAATAATTGATTCGTTTGCATCTGTGGTCAAAGCTGACAGCATATTGATCGTAAAAATCTGGTTGAGAGTCTCCAGAGTGGAGCTTGAAAATCACTAAAACTTAGTTAAATGATTTGACTGACCTTACAGTTCGTTTCGCTGTCGCAGTTAATTTGTAGGTAGATGCTGAAGTGGCTACAAAACCAGTAATTTGTTTCACATGAACAACCTGCATTTGCGACTAAGTGCAACTCAGCCTGAAGTATTTCTAAGTCCGTAGCTCATCTCATAGAAGAGGTGCTCATCTATCGGCTTCCGGAAAGGAAGGCGGCGCTTTTGGTGTTTTCGTTCTTTACTTCATTTAGGTCGCTTGAGCTACGGATGGTCCGAGTGACGACCAGTAAAAAGCTGACTTACAAGGATATGGTCCATTCTCTGACTCTGATCTCAGGCGGTTAACCAGTAAAGCGTTCACTAACGCATAGTGCTGAAAAGGAGCGTCCTGTCTTTTTCTATGGTCATTGAGGTTGGTCCTCGACAGAACAGCCCTGTTTCTCTTACTAGCAGTTAATTTATTTACGTTAGTCAATCCTGGCGGCTCTGACGTCTCACAATCACAAAGGTGACTTGACTGTGGCGCCCCCTATTTCATATTTTGATCTTATCTTCTGTGACAGAGTATTTCGTAGAAAGCCGTATCTTGTACGTTTTGCTTACAAAAGTGTCCGGACCTCACTAAAATCGGCATTTATCCTCTTCCCACATTCGACCTGTAGAGCAGCCTCCGCTGGTGGCCCAATGGGACATACCCTTGTAACCTATTAAGCCCTGTGGTGTCTCCTCAAAGAAAAGATGGTCAGTCAAGAAGCATTGACCTGTGTGACAGCACGTCCATCCGTTCCGGAAATTTTCTGGGGTGGGGGAGTTTGGACTCTACTGTCGGCCTGTGTGTCCTCGTCATGCATCCTCGTTTACGGTTCAACGCAGTACGCTTCCAGAGTGTTGTTTTACTTAGATAAATCTATCTGCAGAAATTTTTACGGTCTCAGACGGTGTTCAGGAAAGATAGATTAGGCAGAATTGGTAGTGGAGTGTTTGTGTCTGTCAGTAGTGGTTTATCTTGTAGTGAAGTCGAAGTAGATACTCCGTGCGAATTGGTATGGGTGGAGGTTATACTTAACAGCCGAACTAAGTTAATAATTGGCTCCTTCTACCGACCCCCAGACTCCGACGATATAGTTGCTGAACAGTTCAGAGAAAATCTGAGTCTCGTAACAAATAAATACCCCACTCATGTGGTTATAGTTGGTGGGGACTTCAAACTTCCCTCGATATGTTGGCAAAAATACTTGTTCAAAACCGGTGGTAGGCAGAAAACATCTTCCGAGATTGTCCTAAATGGTTTCTCCGAAAATTTTTCGAGCAGTTAGTCCACGAACCCACGAGAATTGTAAATGGTTGCGAAAACACACTTGACCTCTTAGCCACAAACAATCCAGAGCTAATAGGGATTAGTGATCACAAGGTCGCTGTAGCTAGGCTCAATACCGTTTCTTCCAAATCCACCAGAAACAAACGCAAAATAATTTCATTTAAAAAAGCGGATAAAGTGTCACTAGAAGCCTTCCTAAGAGACAATCTCCATTCCTTCCGAACTGACTATGCAAATGTAGACGAGATGTGGCTCAAATTCAAAGATATAGTAGCAACAGCAATTGAGAGATTCATACCTCATAAATTGGTAAGAGATGGAACTGATCCCCCATGGTACACAAAACAGGTCCGAACGCTGTTGCAGAGGCAACGGAAAAAGCATGCGAAGTTCAGAAGAACGCGAAATCCCGAAGATTGGCTAAAATTTACAGACGCGCGAAATCTGGGACGGACTTCAATGCGAGATGCCTTTAATAGGTTCCACAACGAAACATTGTCTCGAAATTTTGTAGAAAATCCGAAGAAATTCTGGTCGTATGTAAAGTACACAAGCGGCAAGACGTAGTCAATACCTTCGCTGCGCAGTGCCGATGGTACTGTTACCAACGACTGTGCCGCTAAAGCGGAGTTATTGAACGCAGTTTTCCGAAATTCCTTCACCAGGGAAGACGAATGGAATATTCCAGAATTTGAAACACGAACAGCTGCTGGCATGAGTTTTTTAGAAGTAGATACCTTAGGGGTTGCGAAGCAACTCAAATCGCTTGATACGGGCAAGTCTTCAGGTCCAGATTGTATACCGATTAGGTTCCTTTCAGATTATCCTAATACAATAGCTCCCTACATCGCAATCATATACAACCGCTCGCTCACCGATAGATCTGTACCTACAGATTGGAAAATTGCGCAGGTCGCACCAGTGTTAATAAGGGTAGTAGAAGTAATCCATCGAACTACAGGCCTATATCATTGACGTCGGTTTGCAGTAGGATTTTGGAGCATATACTGTATTCAAACATTATGAATCGCCGCGAAGGGAACGATCTATTGATACGTAATCAGCATGGTTTCAGAAAACACCGTTCTTGTGCAACGCAGCTAGCTCTTTATTCGCACGAAGTAATGGCCGCTATCGACAGGGGATCTCAAGTTGATTCCGTATTTCTAGATTTCCGGAAAGCTTTTGACACCGTTCCTCACAAGCGATTTCTAATCAAGCTGCGGGCCTATGGGGTATCGTCTCAGTTGCGCGACTGGATTCGTGATTTCCTGTCACGAAGGTCGCAGTTCGTAGTAATAGATGGAAAATCATCGAGTAAAACTGAAGTGATATCAGGTGTTCTTCAAGGAATCGTCCTGGGACGTTTGCTGTTCCTGATCTATATAAATGACCTGGGTGACAATCTGAGCAGCTCTCTCAGGTTGTTCGCAGATGATGCTGTAATTTACTGTCTAGAAATGTCATCCGAAGACCAGTATCAGTTGCAAAGCGATTTAGAAAAGATTGCTGTATGGTGTGGCAGGTGGAAGTTGACGCTAAATAACGAAAAGTGTGAGGTGATCCACATGAGTTCCAAAAGAAATCCGTTGGAATTCGATTACTCGATAAATAGTACATTTCTCAAGGCTGTCAATTCAACAAAGTACCTGGGCGTAAAAATTACGAACAACTTCAGTTGGAAAGACCACTTAGATAATATTGTGGGGAAGGCGAGCCAAAGGTTGCGTTTCATTGGCAGTACTCTTAGAAGATGCAACAAGTCCACTAAAGAGACAGCTTACACTACACTCGTTCGTCCTCTGTTAGAATATTGCTGCGCGGTGTGGGATCCTTACCAGGTGGGATTGACGGAGGACATCGAAAGGGTGCAAAAAAGGGCAGCTCGTGTTGTATTATGACGTAATAGGGGAGAGAGTGTGGCAGATATGATACGCGAATTGGGATGGAAGTCATTAAAGCAAAGACGTTTTTCGTCGCGGCGCGATCTATTTACGAAATTTCAGTCACCAACTTTCTCTTCCGAATGCGAAAATATTTTGTTAAGCCCAACCTACATAGGTAGGAATGATCATCAAAATAAAATAAGAGAAATAAGAGCTCGAACAGAAAGGTTTAACTGTTCGTTTTTCTCGCGCGCTGTTCGGTAGTGGAATGGTAGAGAGATAGTATGATTGTGGTTCGACGAACCCTGTGCCGAGCACTTAAATGTGAATTGCAGAGTAGTCATGTAGATGTAGATGGAGATCAGTATAGTATGAAAGTGTAAACTACACTGATTAGCTACTTCGAATTACTAATACATTACATTTCATTACATTAGTCACTGGGGATTAATCATCTATGATTAGATTTTTAACTCTTATTTCATATTAGGAGCAGTGGCTACCGGTAGTTCTTCGAAGAAGGCTTGTCACATGTGGCAGGGCATTACCCTGCAAAATGTGGGACGAGGAACTGTCTCCAGGAGGAGCTGTGCCTAAGGCCCTAAAATCTCCCTGATGTAGCGACTGTAGTTCAGAATGCCCTCAATGCGTAGGAAGCAAAATCGCATGTTATATCCGATAGTGCCACAAACCATCACACTTGGCGTTGGGCAGAAATGCCACTCAACAATACGGCCTGCCCGATTGCATTCACTATGATCGAATCTAAAATATCCGACGTCAACATTGTCGCTTCGTCAAGCCAAAATTGAGAACGAAGCTGTTCTGCCGTTTACGGCCATGTGGACGAGGAGACTCTCATCCCCTACTGTATTCAAATTGTGTGGCCCAGAACCACTGTGCACAACCTTCTTCCATCCACCAGTTCGACACACGCATCAGTGTCGAAGCTGTGAGCTCTGTGCGAGCCGCATTGCTACGGTACGACAAACCCACTCCTCGTCATTCGAACTCACTTGCATCTTCATATTGCGCCGTTTGACGTCGACGGTGTGGACGGCTACATTGTCGCTTGTTTTCGGGTCTTTAGATTGCGCTATTGTCAATAATTGGTCAAAATATTGAACTTACTGTCGGATGAAGGGCAACTATAAGCATAACTAAAGAGAGAACAGCTTTACATGGTTTTCCCCCACGACGCTGGAATTTTCTGTCTGGAATCACTCTTTATAAATATGTGATTAATCTATGTTTTCAAGAAAAAACCATAGCGGTGAGACTAAAAATTATTGTTAGATACTTTACATATAATTGATTTGCTGATGCGTGTCACTGAGTTTCCATATTGTATTGTACGTACAAAAGTGGTTTTTGGCATAAAAATGTCCCTGTGACATGCACTGATCCCCCAGAACATTATGAACACCGACCTACTATCGATATAAAACCGTCCAGGCCACAGCAGCGTCACCTGGCGAGGAATGACTGCTACTCAGGCACGCGCTGGGTGTGCGCAGTGTCAGCGAGCGTGCTGTGAGCGTTTAAAATGTGGAAGGGGAGCAGTTTATCTGAGTTTGACCGAGAGTAGATTGTGAGAGCCCGGAGGCCGGGTACGAGAATTTCGGAAACTGAACGATTTGTCGGGTGTTCGAGGAGTGATGTGGTGAGTGTCTTCAACACGTTGCAAACCAAAATGAAAGCACGTCCAGATATCGTGAGATCCAGACGTTGTAGGCTGGACGGACGTAAAACTGTACAGGCGGCGAACTGTGGCGGAACTAAGATCAGTCTTTAATGCTGGGCAGAGTACAAGTGTTTCTGACCACACGGTGCACCGAACGCACCTAACGATGGGCCTCCGTAGCGGATGACCCATGCATGTGTCAATGTTAACGCCACGACATCGGCAACTACGGCTGAAATACAGATAGGCACGTGATCACTAGGCATTGGCACAGTGGCAAAGCGTTGCATGGTCTGATGAATCCCGATACCTTCTTCACCATGCCGATGGGAGGGTGCGAATACCTGCATTGCGGGACGAACATCAGTTGGCGGCAGCTCTGTTATGCTCTGTGGAACATTCACATGGGTATCCGTTGGACCAGTGGGGCTCGTGCAAGGCACCATGGCTGCCAAGAAGTGTTGTACAATGACCACTAACATGTTTCTCGACGGCAGTGACGTTTTTCAACAAGATAGTGCACCATTGGACAAGGTCAGGAGTTGCAGTTGATGCGCTGGTTGGCCAACTCGCCAGAACTGAACCCCATCGAATACATGTGGGATGCGATTGAACTTGGCTTCAGAGCACATCACCCTGCCACCGGAATTTACGGGAGTTAGGTAACTTGTGTGCGCAGGTGTGGTGTCAGCTCCCTCCAGTGATCTACCAGGGCCTCATTGCTTCGATACCACGACGTATCGTCGCTGTTATTCATGTCAGAGGTGGATAGCCTGACAGTTGGGTGGCCATAATTTTCCGGATGATCAGTGTATTTTTTTTGCATTATTAGTGATATAGTGTGTTAATGTTACTTATTTCACCATTAATTGAAATATAGAATTTTAATTGAATTAGACTACCTGTACCAAGATTGTTTGTGGCTCTTTGATGTGTTTACTGACACGTATAATGTAACACAAACACCCACCAGGTTATCCAAGAGCGCTAATGCGCTGCTTCCTGCACTCGGGTAGGCGCGCTGGCCCTGGATCGAGGGCCGTTGTGCCAGCCGGCCTGGGTGTGGTTTTTAGGTGGTATTCCACACCTCACTAGGTGAATACCGGGCTTGTCCCCACGTCTGCCTCAGTTACACGACCCGCAGACATTTGCAACACATTCTCACTATTTCATGATTTACACTACATGCAGACAGCTGGGGTGCACTGATTCCTTCCTGGGGAGGGGGGGGGGGGTATGGGGTGGCGGCAAGAAGGGCATCCGGCCACCGCTTCACACTAACCATGCCAAATCCGATTGTAGCCACACCTACCATGTAAAAACTGCGGGATAAAGTCACAAGCGAAAGAAGAAGTAGATTACAGAAGAGAACACAACTGAAACAGCACATATCACTTGTGGTGGATCGTTTAAGTTAGCCATCCCCCATTCAGAATGTATTATGCTACTACAGAGGCCGTGACTTCCTTTCTTCCAATGAATTTCACTATTATTTGACGTACACACAAAACTGAGAACTAAACATGTGTATTATATTCTGTCACATACATCCACAAGAGAAACACATTTAGTGTGTGTCTTTTCACACAAACTGGAAACGTATTCAAGGTGCTTTCTGAACCATACTGAGTGCTGCCCAAATATAACTGAAATAACTGAGGTGACAAAAGTCATGGGACAGCGATATGCACATATACAGGTGGCGGTAGTATCGCGTACACAACGCGTAAAAGAGCAGTGCCTTGGCGGAGCTTTACACAGGTGATTCACGTGAACCGATTTCCGGCGTGATTATGGCCGCTCGGCGGGAATTAACAGACTCTCAACGCAGAATGTAGTTGGAGCTAAAAGCATGGGACATTCCATTTCGGAAATAATAGGGGAATTCAGTATTCTGGGATCCACATTGTGAGGAGTGAGCAGAGAATGCCAAGTTTCAGGCATTGCCTCTCACCACGGACAAAGCAGTGGCCGACGGCCTTCACTTAACGACCGAGAGCAGCGGCGTTTGCGCAGTGTTGTCAACGCTAACAGACAAGCAACACTGCATAAAATAACACAGTGCGGCGAAATTTAGAGTTAATGGGAAGTGGCAACATAGGACCGGTGCGAGTGCCTTTGCTAACAGCACGGCATCGCCTGCAGCGCCTGTCCTAGGCTCGTCACCATATCGGTTGAACTCAAGACGACTGGAAAACCCTGGCCTGGTCAGATGAGTCTTGATTTGAGTTGGTAAGAGTTGATGGTAAGGTTCAAATATGGTGTAGGCTGCACGAAGCTGTGGACCCAAGTTGTCCACAAGGCACTGTGGAAGCTGGTGATGGCACCATAATGATCTGGGCTGTGTTTACGTGGAATGGACTCGGTACTCTGGTCATTGACTGTAAATGGTTACGTTCATCTATTTTAGAGAGCGCTTGAAGCTCTTCACCGACTTCATGTTCCCAAACCACCCCAGAATTTTTATGTATGAGAATGTCCATGTCAGAACATTCTGGACAATTCGAGCGAATGATATGGTCACGCAGATCGCCCGACATGAATCCCTTCGATAATCTATGGAATATAATTGAGAGGTCAGTTCGTGCACAAAATCCTGCACCGGCAACATTTTCGCAATTATTGACGGCTGTGAAGGCAGCTTCCTGAAATGCTGGGTTCAATATTCCACACCACGTCACGTTGCTACACTACGCCGTTCAAAAGGAGGTCCGACACGGTATTAAGACGTACCCCATGACTTTTGTCACCTCAGCATATTACGTAAATACAGGTTATGTGCTTAGAAGTTAGTCTGTTATCAACCTGCAGTGGATCTATCAAGCATCAAAGGCAGCTGGGATTATATAACACGCGTGGGACCAGTCTGGAACGTCCTTTCAGTATCTGGTATCATTATCAAGTATATGTGACAGCAGACACCGTGCATCTCCAGAGATGCGTTGTTGTGACCATAACAGATCGGTATGGTCCAAAGGAAACTGCTAAGGGGAATCTTCGTATGGAAGATGCGATGTTCCCGTGAAACTCTGTTGTTCGTATTTGGAGAATGTATGTCACCATGGAGAATGCTGCCACCATAGCATAACTAGAATAAAGTAAGAGAGATGAGGGTGTTTAGAAAGTATACACACACTTATTTTCCTCTCGCTCAGTTTTGAAATTAAGTAGGTCAAAAATTGACCAATATTGGTACGATGAGCACTCCAGCATATTCTGCACAGTCTCTTGATCACCATGTACGTAGATGTACACGTGAAGACCCATCTGATATCGCGTACGTGCTTCTTTTCCTTCTACTAACACTGCGTGGCAACGTTACGGTGGTGAAACACACAGCCCAGTTACTACAATGTGACCACCGCCTATGTTCGACGTCAATGGACAATAAAACAGACGGAAGATAGCATCGCTAACAGTGGAATGTATATAAAGCGGGTCTGGGTAACCGGAAAACAGTACAGTCGTTGCCTTAATGCGAAAACGAAAGGATTTATCTTGCTTCCAAAAGTAGATGATCAAAGGCCTTCGGGCCAGAGGTGGAAGCATTTCCGAAAAGGGTAAGTTTGGAAACTGCTCTTGTGCTTTTGTCATTAAAGTATACAGTGCATGGCAAAATGGCGTTGTGCAAAACTGGCACCGAGGTAAACGTGGTGCATCACGGGCCATAGATGATGAGGTTGAGGAGAAGTGTACAGGCGAACAGGCGAGCAACTGTTGAGTAATCGACGGCCCAGATGAACCAAGGGATTACCAAAAGTGTCTCCTCAACGTCCGTTCAGTTAACATTACCACGTATGGGCCTCTCCTGCAGGTGCTTGGTTCGTGCACCCATGCTGACTACTGTTCACAGGCGACGAAGTCTGGAATTTGCGCTCCAGTATCGCAACCGGAACAAAATAATAATAGGATCCTTTTGCCGACCTCCCAATTCAGATGATACAGTTGCTGAAAGGTTCAAGGAAAAATTGAATGTTATTTCAAACACGCACCCGACTCATACGATAATAGTTGGTGGTGACTTTAATTTACCCTCGATATGCTGGCGAAAATTCATGTTTAATTCCGGAGGTACGCGTATAATATCACCCGAAGTTGTGATAAACGCATTCTCTGAAAATTATTTCGAGCAGTTAGCTCATGAGCCCACGCGAATAGTAAACGATTGTGAAAACACACTTGACCTCTTAGAAACAAATAATCCTGAGTTAATAACGAGCATCAAAACCGATTCAGGGATTAGTGAACACAGGATTGTCGTAGCGAGATTGAGTACTGTAATCCCCGAATCCTCGAAACATAAGCGCAAAATATACCTATTCAAAAAAGCAGATAAAAATTCACTTGACGCCTTCCTGAGAGATAATCTACACTCATTCCAAATTAGTAAGTGTAGACCAGATGTGTCTTAAATTCAAAGAAATAGTATCAGCAGCAATTGAGAGATTTACACCAAATAAATTAACAAATGACGTAGCTGATCGTCCATGGTATACAAAACGGGTTAGAACATTGTTGCAGAAACAACGAAACAAACATGCCAAATTTAAACAGAAGCAAAATCCCCAAGATTGGCGATCTTTTACAGAAGCTCGAAATTTAGCGCAGACTTCAATGCGAGATGCTTATAACAGTTTCCGCAAGGAAACTTTGTCTCGAAACCTGTCATAAAATCCAAAGAAAATGGTTCAAATGGCTCTGAGCACTATGGGACTCAACTGCTGAGGTCATTAGTCCCCTAGAACTTAGAACTAGTTAAACCTAACTAACCTAAGGACATCACAAACATCCATGCCCAAGGGAGGATTCGAACCTGCGACCGTAGCGGTCTTGCGGTTCCAGACTGCAGCGCCTTTAACCGCACGGCCACTTCGGCCGGCTAAAATCCAAAGAGATTCTGGTACTATGTGAAGTATGTTAGCGGCAACAAACAATCAATGCCTGCTCTGTGCGATAGCAATGGGGATACTATTGAAGACAGTGCTGGCAAAGCAGAGTTACTAACCGCAGCCTTCCGAAATTCCTTCACAAAAGAAGACGAAGTAAATATTCCATAATTCGAATCGAGAACAGCTACCAGCATGAGTAACGTAGAGGCAAATATCCTCAGAGTAGTGAAGCAACTTAAATCACTTAATAAAAGCAAGTCTTCCTGTCCAAACTGTATACCAATTAGGTTCCTTTCGGAGTATGCTGATGCATTAGCTGCATACTTAACAATCATATACAACCGTTCGCTCGGCGAAAGATCCGTACCCAAAGACTGGAAAGTTACACAGGTCACACCAATATTCAAGAACAGTAGTAGGAGTAATCCACTAAATTACCGGCTCGTACCGTTAACGTCGATATGCAGCAGGATTTTGGAACATATATGGTGTTCGAACATTATGAATTACCTCGAAGAAAACGGTCTATTGACACACAGTCAACATGGGTTTAGAAAACATCATTCTTGTGAAACACAACTAGCTCTCTATTCACATGATGTGTTGAGAACTATTGACAAGGGATTTCAGATCGATTGCGTATTTCTGGATTTCCGGAAGGGTATTGACACTGTACCACACAAGCGGCTCGTAGTGAAATCGCGTGCTTATGGAATATCGTCTCAGTTATGTGACTGGATTTGTGATTTCCTGTTAGAGAGGTCACAGTTCGTAGTAACTGACGGAAAGTCATCGAGTAAAACAGAAGTGATTTCTGGCGTTCCCCAAGGTAGTGTCACAGGCCGCTTGCTGTTCCTTATCTATATAAACGATTTGGGAGACAATCTGAGCAGCCGTCTTCGGTTGTATGCAGATGACGCTGTCGTATATCGACTAATAAAGTCATCAGAAGATCAAAACAAACTGAAAAACGATTTAGAAAAAAAATCTGAATTTTGCGAAAGTGCCAGTTGACCGTAAATAACGAAAAGTGTGAGGTCATCCACATGAGTGCTAAAAGGAACTCGTTAATTTTCGGTTACACTATAAATCAGGCTAATGTAAAAGCCGTAAACTCAACTAAATACCTAGGTATTACAATTACGAACAACTTAAATTGGAACGAACACATAGAAAATGTTGTGGGGAAGGCTAACCAAAGACTGCGTTTTATTGGCAGGACACTTAGAAAATGTAACAGACCTACTAAGGAGACTGCCTACACTAGGCTTGTCCGTCCTCTTCTAGAATACTGCTGCGTGGTGTGGGAACCTTACCACGTAGGACTGATGGGGTCCACTGAAAAAGTTCAAAGAAAGGCAGCACGTTTTGTATTATCGCGAAATATGGGAGAGAGTGTCACAGAAATGATACAGGATTTGGGCTGGAAATCATTAAAAGAAAGGCGTTTTTTGTTGCGACGGAATCTTCTCACGAAATTCCAATCACCAACTTTCTCCTCCGGATGCGAAAATATTTTGTTGACACCGACCGACGTAGGGAGGAACGATCACCACGACAAAATAAGGGAAATCAGAGCTCGTACGGAAAGATATATGTGTTCATTCTTTCCGCGCGCTGTACGCGATTGGAATAATAAAGAATTGTGAAGGTGGTTCGATGAACTGTCTGCCAGGCACTTAAATGTGATTTGCAGAGTATCCATGTAGATGAACTGGACGTCCACTAAGTGGCGAGAAGTGGCCTTTTCAGGTGAATCACGTTTCATGTTTCATCCGACAGTTGGCCATTGGCGTATATGGCGTGAAATGTATGAAAGAAAACACCCTGCAACAATCATTGGAAGAGCCCAGGCTGAAACCGGGAGTGTTATTGTCTGGGGCACGTTCTCATGGTACTCCACGGATGATCCCATCATTCTGGAAGGCATAATAGGTCAACACATAATAATAGCATAGGTGAACACACAGGGGAACACAGCATAATAGGTCAATACACCCCTACAAGCAGTTTGCTTTTCCTCAACACGATGGCGTCTACCGTCACGACAGTGCAACGTCCCGCACAGCTCGCAGTATACGTGCTTGGTTCGAAGAGCACCAAGATGAGTTTACCGTACTCCCCTGGCCGCCGAACTCGCCAGATTTAAAAGCAATCGAGAGTCTGTGGACTACCTAGATAATGCTGTTCACATCACGGTTCCTCAGCCGAGAAATCTAGCGCAGCTCCCCACGTCGGTGAGGTCAGCTTTGTTCCATATACCTTCCAGAACTTCTTCGACTCTCCTCCTGCGTGTCCTGCAGCGGTGCGCACTTCAAAAGGTGACTATTCAAACCTTGGATAGGTAGTCACATTAATCTTATTGTCAGCGTTCCAAACAATCTCGATGTCCGTGCAAGTTCAATATCTTTATCGCAGCCTTCAGCGCAGTGTGTGTGTGTACAACGTATCCAATGGCAATTTTTAATGTCCTTTCAAATTGTCAATGAAGCCCAGTTCAGTTGTTCGCTTAAGATATTTCCCAAGCCGTCTAATAAAGCACAGGAACAGATCCATTCTGAGCTTCTCCATCGTGTGCACTGAGGCTATTAATCTCTTAGCTGTATCTTCTTCTTCTTTTCATTCGGTCCTGCAATAACGCATGATCGGCACGGTTATTAACGGATTTGACATGGTTAATTGTGGTGGTGGCTGCAAACGCTAACTGTCGCGACCCCATTGCTTCCTGGGACGGAATATATGTACCCTAACTGTCTTCGTGTAACGTTATTCCCGAATCGTGCAACTGACGTGAGACTTGGGTACCATATCAGTATTCACATAATGGGATGTGGAAAACCGCCTAAAGACCACATACAGTGTATTTGGCACTCCGACCCTCGTCATTAATCCGCGGGATGGGTTCTGTCTGAGGCCAGCGCACCTCCCCATTGCGGAAAAGGCGCTTTAACACGCACGACTATTCGGGCGGGTAAGCAAGTGGTTATTTGTTCAAGAGAATTAATACGTCTTCATTTTATTATTGCTTTTGAAAAACTTTTTCTGTCCTGTGGTCAGTAAACGAATTCGTCCACTTTGTTCGCTGAAAGTTACATTAGGAAGTTAACTTAACGCGATGGCGGCATTGGAACTGTAAACACTTGAACAACTGTTTACACAAATTACGGAACCTTGACCGCCCGGTTAGCCGTGCGGTCTAACGCACTGCTTTCCGGGCGGGAAGGCATGCCGGTCCCCGGCACGAATCCGCCCAGCGGATTAGTGTCGAGGTCCGGTGTGCTGGCCAGTCTGTGGATGGCTTTTAAAGCGGTTTTCCATCTGCCTCGGCGAATGCGGCCTCGTTCCCCTTATTCCGCCTCAGTTGCACTATGCCGGGGATTGCTGCGCGAACACTCTCTCCACGTACGCGTACACCATAATTACTCTACCACGCAAATATTGGGGTTACTCTCGTCTGGTGTGAGACATTCCCGGGGGGATCCACTGGTGGCAGAACCGCACAATACCCCTGGGTTCGGTGTGTGGCGACCGTGGGGTGAGTGGACTGCTGTAGCCTGTCGTGGGGTTGTGTACCACTGCGGGGTGCGGCGGGGACGAAGCCTCACCGTCGTTTCTAGGCCCTCGGTTCAATACAATACAATACAATACACTATGCAACCTTTACAGCGGACAGCGTTGCTTCAGTTTCTTCTACAGAGTGGTCAGAAACAATCTGAAAAGCTTGTAAGGGAGCTTCATGGAAATAATTGTTAAAAAAATTAGAAACCTTGCGCCGTTTCCGATTTAATTAGTGCTGAAATTAGCCAGTGAGGTCGTTGCGGTGAAAATGCAAGCACCTTCGGGAGAAAGGAAGGAAGATTACGGGTTAATGTTCTGTCGACATTGAGGTCATTAGGGACGGCACTTGCGCTAAATTACGCCAAAGCACAGCCATCTCTGGATCCGTGAGTTACCACTTGTTCAGATGATAATTGCCAGTTGAAATAAGCCTTTTTCGAATGTGATAAATTTAATCTAGGACATCAAAAGCTACGTTTGTTCGGTTTGAGGAAACCAAACGGAGAACGCGACTGGCGACACGGTTT
This sequence comes from Schistocerca americana, assembly GCF_021461395.2. Lineage (NCBI taxonomy): Eukaryota > Metazoa > Arthropoda > Insecta > Orthoptera > Acrididae > Schistocerca > Schistocerca americana. The sequence goes on from NC_060120.1 coordinate 349,361,917, forward strand.
CTGGCGGACTGCTTCAATCTGCGAGCACAGTGACTTGAATGGCTAACTTCAGTACTACTTAACTCGGAAACGGCGCAACGTATTGTGTATTTTTATTAAATTATTTTTCAGTACAATCTATCCTGCAACATCTTTATACACTTTTCAGTCTGTTTTTGACCATTCTGTGTTAGGAGGAAAGAGACAGAGAGATACCGTAATTATTCACTAGGAACAGAGCGTAAAAACTTTTAAGTGAATAATTGTAACTCAAACAACTACAGAAGATGAAAGTGCAGTATTGCTTTTGTGGAGTGAATCCAAACTTCAGTTCTCACGTCTTTAAATTGTAGTTTAGTACTGCAATATCGAGAATGTGTTGTAAATGTTCTGTCATCTCGATGGCCAGCAGAAGCGCTCATTAAAGCGCCGACAGAGCGTCATTAAGAGCTGAATGGCGAATGGCGAGTAAATCACACTTTATTACCATCGTTATCCCTTGAATATTCGAGGACATGAAGAAAACGCTGATAGGATAGACTCTATTGCAGCTAGAAGCTACGATTACGCGTATAGTTTATCTACAACATGAGCACCAGTTTGTGTCACGTTTAGTGCTTTGCGTACAGTGAATGAAACATAATCCTTTCATCATTTCGCATTTCGATTCGAGAAAATGACAGGGTATTGGATGACGGTGAAATAAATGTCCCCAAATTTTGGAAAAGAGAATGTTTCCTTCGCACAGCACGATTCTCTCTGAATACAACGAATAGCCTCTAAATTTGACTTTAAGGTAATCAGTAACAGCAGAAATATTTCTTTAGCAGAATATAGTTTTAGATGTGGCACGATATCATTCACAGCCCTGCAAGGAGGGTATTTTTACTGTGATGTGACAAATGTCATTAGACAGTGATATGCACATATACAGATGGCGATAGTATAACGCACACAATGCAGTGCACAGGGGCAGTGCATTGTACTCGGGCGATTCACGTCCAAAGGTTTCCGACGTGATTATGGCCCCACGACGGGAATTATCTCACTTTCAGCGCGGAATGGTAGATGACTCTAGACGCATGGGGCATTTTATTTCGAAAGTAGTCATGGAATTCAATATTCGGTGATGCACGGGGTCAAGAGTGTGCCAAGAATACCAAATTTCAGGTACTGCCTCCCACCACGGAAAATGCACTGGCCATCAGCCTTTACTTAACGAACGGGATCTTACGTCTTGTGTGTGTGAATTCCTAAGGGACCAAACTGCTGAGCTCACCGGTTCCTAGACTTACACACTACTTAAACTAACTTATGCTAAGAACAACTCTCTCTCTCTCTCTCTCTCTCTCTCTCTCTCTCTCTCTCTCTCTCTCTCACACACACACACACACACACACACACACACACACACACACACACGCCCAAGGAAGAACTCGAACCTCCGGCGGAAGGGGCAGGGCAGTCCGTGATATGGCGCCTCAAACCGCGCGGCCAGTCCGCGCGGCTAACGACCGGGAGCAGCGGTGTTGTCTTGTCAGTGCTAACAGACAAGCAACACTGTGTCAAATAATAACAAAAGTAAATGTGGAACTTGTGACGAACTTATCCGTTAGGAAAGTGCGGCGAAATTTAGCGTTAATGGGGTATGGCAACTGACGACCGACGCGAGTGACTTTGCTAACAGCACAACATAGACTGCAGCGCCTTTCATGGGCTCTTGACTATATCAGTTTGGACCGTAGATGACTGGAAAGCCGTGGCTTGATCAGATGAGTCCCGATTTCAGGTGGTGAGAACTGATAGCAGGTTTGGAGTGTGGTGCAGACCTCAACAAGTAGTCAACAACGCCCTGTGGAAGGTGGTGGTGGCTCCGCAATAGTGTGTGAGCTGTGTTTACATGGAATGGACTAGGTCCTGTGGTCCAACTGGACTGATCATCGACTGGAAACGGTTATTTTCGACTACTTGGAGACCATTTGCGTTCATGAAGTTCCCAAACAATGATGGAAATGTGCCATGTCATCGGGCAACAGTTGTTCAGGACTGTTTTGAAGAACATTCTGGACAATTCAGAAGAATGATTTGACTACCCATATCACCCGACATGAGTCCCATAGATCATTTATGGGGCATTATCTAGAGGTCAGTTCGTGCACAAAATCCTTCACCGGCAACACTTTTGCAGTTAGGGACGGATATAGAGGCAACATGGATTAACATTTGTCAAGAGGGCTTAATACGGCTTGTTGAATCCATTCCAATTCGAACTGTTGCACTACGTCGGGCAAAAAGAGGTCGGAACGATGATGGGAAGTATTCCGTGACTTTTGTTACCTAAATGTGTAGTATATCTGTTGTAATCGGAAAATGACAGATTAACTCCTCGTGCCCTCCATGACTCAAAATTTATTCAAATATTTGCTAATTATCCGATTTTGTCCAATCACCTATTTTGTATCCCCATTCGCAACTCTATTCCGCCACCAGGAGTCGCATGTCATGGGGACTGTCACTAATCTTCCAAGGACTATGAAGGCCTTCGAAAATTACACCTCCCCTCACCTCCACCCCTCTCCTGCATAGCTGTAAGTCGTGTCACTTCTCCAGGAAGTTTGGGAGATAAGATAATCTAAAATTTAGCTACTTCACAACCTCTTTTCGATAGGTATTTAACGTTCCTCCAGCTCCCTCCTGCCCTTCCACAATATTTTGTCCAGACAGTAAAGGAACGGAGTGTCATTCACGATGTACATGGAACAAAAAAGTATTGCCCGCACTTGCCGTCTTAGTAGTTTCCCTTGCGGCTACGTTGCCAGTTGACCACATGAGAGTATCTGACAGTCGAGCCCTCGTGGACGCTCACGGACGTCGCTGATGACTGGAAACTGCGCACACTGCGCCTGATAAATGTGGCTGTCGACCTGCCAAAGGAAACACTCATTGGCGAACTCCCTCTGGGACGGCGTCGATTCGAAGAATTGGGACTTAGGACGTCCCGTTGTAAATGGATATTCCTATTCCTACTGTGGTTTCATATTGTATTCAGTTCTGCATACTTGTACTGAAGCCGTCATGGTGTTGGTAATTTTCTGCACTCCGCCCATTCAACATGAGACCCACTCAGCTGTATTTCTCGCAAACGTTGTGATTATTCCTGGCCACTGATGATCCTTACTTCCGTCGAAAGTATCAGCGATTCTCTCTTTGTACCGCGGCAAGATCAGATTCATTTTGTGTTCCGACTCTCATCCATTTCTCGACGTTAGCTACCTTCTGACAAGAAAACATGTGCTGTGGCCTGCTCTCTCTCAGGCAAGAAAACACTGCAAGACTGCAGGCGATGCAAAAGGGTGGGATATAAGTGTTCAGCAGGCGGTTCTCAACACCCCGCAGTCTGTTATCTGCTTACATTAAAAGCCTTTGTGGTGAACGAGGAATGCTGTCAGTGATCAGACTCTCACTGACACGAACAAATAATGGGAATGGGCAGGTATCCTTGGAAATTTTATTCTGCAGGTGGATTTCAAGTAACATGATTGTGTACCTCGCAGATTGTATGACCGTCCCGTAGGTCAGGTTGCTACTCATTTATGCGAAGTAGGTAGATCGAGGTGAACAGTAAGGTGCAAGGTCTACGGAACTGGAGATAAAATAAGTGAATCAAAACAGAGGTCCGACTAGTTATATCCTGCCTGCAGCCTGAGAAGCAGTGGTTCAAACGTCACGCGATCGTTCAAAGATTCGCAATGACGTGCATTGTTGACTCGACAAATCCAGACCGTAGAGAACGGCTGTAGACTTTTATTCCCGTGGGCAGCAAAGTTGCGTCGGCCCATAACATCTGCCTCCCGCAGCCGAGCCAGCTGTGCAGTCTCCACAACTCTGGTGGAAGCCACGTTGCGGTGGCGCCACTGTCTGGGGACTCTGGCGCCGGCCGCTGCCACACACGGACCACTGCTGCTGCTCTCTCCGCCCACTGCACTGTCGTTCTCCAGGCGCAGTCGCTGCTGTGCCCAAATGTACAACTTGTCTGCTGCAGCCGTAACTGCCCGTCGCAGCTGTTGCAGCCGATGCCAGCTTGCCTGCTGTCTCCTGCACAGCCCTTTTCGTGGCCGACGGAAACTTGCGAGCGCGTAGCAGTATACGAGTATAATGCCAACACTGCACCTTCAGTAGGTGCTGGATACACATTTTAGTTCTGCTATTTGCGGCGGCAACGCGGTATCTCACATTAAAAGGTAGGAGGCGGTCGACCTGTCCTTCTTCATCTTTTTAAAGTATATTCGGTGTCTAAAAGTACTTGCGAAATGATCTGGCTTTCTTTGCTGCTATTTCACCCAGAGCAAAGCAGCTACCCTGCGAAACAACTGACCTGGTACTACAAACTCAATACACAACGCGTGCTGAAAATCAAAGGAAATATCCTGAGGTGAGGGAGGTGGTGGTCTTAGTTGCATTTCACAAATAAAAAGTGTGTCGCTCTGAATTTGCCGTCAAATCGATTATAGCAGAAACTATACACGTAACGTTTTCCTCATTTTGAAAGGACTAAAAAACAGTTGCAAAGCTTGACATTGTTTTTAAGAGAACTGTACATAATATATGTGTTAAACAGCATAGTTTTCCAATGTACTGACTCGACATGTTTATTAATTAGTCCAATCTTGATTATACAACAGTTTTCAAAACTTTTGCACATGTGTTGTTTCTGCAGGAAATGACCTTTACGAACTCTAACTAATGCTTTTCTTTATTTCCATGGAGTAATCAATAATAAAATGAACTTCACTTCTAGAAAAGCAAGTAATACTTCACTCATATTGGTCTAATAGCAGAAACAATGTTTTAAAACAAAAGCAAACAAGGAAAAAAAAGGAAATATTAAATATTACGTGTCATTAAATGTCACCAGAAATTTCGTAAAATCACAAGTGTTGCTTTTAATTACTGTAGTCCTCATGCTCTACATCTGAATGAAGAATATCAGCTATTTCCGTGCCGATTGACCAATCAAAAATTTCCTTGTAGAAGGAATCATAGCCTCCCGTGTGCACTTCCACTTTCTTCAAATCCTCTGCCTTATTCTCGTTCATGGGGTTTCTTCCTTGTGAATAAGCATTGTTATGAGGAGTAGAAAGGGAGTCCCATATTAGTGAACAGATCATCAGTCACAATCTCCTGAGTGTTTAAGCTACGTTGCACTTTTTCTCGTTTAATGTTCTGGAGTATAGATCCTGTCCATCCGTCTTAGACTCTTCTGATGTTGCCAAAGTCACCGTTACAGGGTGGAAATAAGGTGTGTAATGGTTCGAAATACATAATTGTCACACGAACATACCACAGTGCTGCTTTTGTTTTGGCCTACGGCATCATCACTCAAAAGCAGAACCTTCATTACTGTAGGACGTTCTTTATTCTCAAAGTAGTTTACGTAAAAGTTGCAAAAGTCATTGGGAGCTTTATCACTCTTACCCTCATGGTATACAAGAAGTTAGCTGTGTTAGTCTGCTGATTATGGGCACAGAAGATGTTGAGCCATAGTTGGCTAAGATAAAACACCTCTTGTATTGGGATCATTGTCAGAGGTTGATTTTGCATGTCGTCGAAGGCTAATGTCACAGTATCATCCTCTTCATTTTTAGATGTGTCTTTCAAAGTAGTGTAAAACTTCCTTGCACTCCTTCGGTGTACGATAATGTCTGCAGTAACATCTCTTTTGGTATTGTCACATAGAGCAGGATCTAACAACTTCACTTTAAAACTTTTTGCATTTGCTGCACAAATCAACTTGCTGCATGCCAAAGCTATAGCCAAAGTTTTCCAAGAATAGTTTTCGATAAAACTGTTTTTAATCTTATTTATAGATTTTGGGAAATCTTTCAAGACCATCTCATGCATAATCTTAATATTAAGCCGTACATCTAAATATTGCTTCTGTTTACCACGTACTGATTTTTTAATATTAAATCTTGAGGCTCGGCCATTAATGTTTGCACAACTATTGCCTTAAATAGCATTACGATTTCGGTTTTCCCTTTGTAGATCTTCTGGACTTTCGCCAACCACAAGAAGATTACAAAGCCTGCGTACTCTTATTTCGTATGGCAAGGTGTTTTTACATATCTTTTGAATTTTCTCATTTACTTTTACGTTGTAACTAAAAAGGTTGTTTCTCTTCTGATCGGAGGGCCTGGTTGTGATTCTTCTTCATGTTCATTTGACTTTGGCATCTTACGTCTTCATATGCATTCCCTTGTCTCAGTCAGAATATGTAAATATATATCTTGCATATTTTCAATGTCCACCGAATAAAAATTATTTCGCATCTCATTTCTGCTTTCATCACCAATGTTTGCATAGCATTTATCACCACACTAGGATAAGTAAGGATCTCTCACCCTTCCAGTAACTTCTTTGCTTTCATATGATTTGTAAGCTATTCGTTTACCCTGACATTTCTAATTACATTCCTCTGTCACTTCTCATGTTTCACCACATCCTTCTTCTTTTTGAATGTAAGTTATGCAGCAGATTCGCTGCTAGACATCTTTTAAACTCTTGCTTCTCTTTCTCAACAATACAAGGCAGTAACCGCCAGCCCCTACATTTCGTAGGGATTTGTTTGAGAAAGGTCAGGAGAGCCAACAACAAAACGTTATTTCCTAATACGACAGAAAGAGCACATGTGCTTCACATCTTTATTCCTGCACTACCCAGAAATTCTTAGTGCTTTTTCTCGGGTTTAGAAGTGCTGCACGTCATTGATTTTTGTGCTAAACGACGTGCCTTGATGTGCTTTCTACGAAGCCACGCCTAATTCAAAACATAAAAAAATGTCACATGTGTGGTTTCTGAGATAAACAACTCAATTGTAATTCATAAGGGTCCTTTCAGCCACTGATACGTTGTCGTCATCATCATCATCTTTCTTTAAAGGATTAGCCTGCCCCCTGTTCCGAATATTCAAAATAATCATTCCCATCTTTCTCGAAATCTTACAAAATGTCTTTTCCCATTCAACATGTAGTTCAGGAACTTTCGAGGAATTCTGTGATCTGACTGTCTCATGGGTTGTTGCCTTCAATTTTCAGATGTTTTTCATATTTATCATTCATGTTGAAAATATTTAATTCTGTTCTAGTATCTCCTTTTCTAATCAAGTCTCTTCCTGTGCAGCTCTCCGTCTTCCAAAAGGAGCCCCATCTCTGATGTTTCACTTTTATTTCCTTGTTTCTTTTTTCAAGGGGTCGGTTGGTAGGACATGTTTTGAGGCATCAAGGGATCACCAATTTAGTATTGGAGGGCAGTGTGGAGAGTAAAAATCGTACAGGGGGACCAAGAGATGAAGACGCTAAACAGATTCAGCAGGATGTAGGTTGCAGTAGGTACTGGGAGATGAAGAAGCTTGCACAGGATAGAGTAGCATGGAGAGCTGCATCAAACCAGTCTCAGGACTGAAGACCACAACAACAACAACAGGACAAAACAGAAACCACCATCTCTTTATACAATTTCATGGTGGTCTCTTTGTCCACTTTGTGGCCCAATGTTCTGCTAAAGCTCGGAATTTGTGTGTTTTATTTTAAGTATCAGAGTCAAAATCAATACTTATACTTGTAGCGCAGCCTAAATAAAAGATCTGAGAGACTTGTTCTGAAACTGAAGTATTCAAATCAGTTTTTCATCTGACTTGATATTTTCCTCGGAATGCCGTTGCTTTCATTTTATTACTAGAAAGTTTAAAGTTGTATTTGTTATATATTTCGTTCGTCTGACATATAGATCTTTCGAAGTCATCATCGTTCCTTTGAATAATAATCATCTAGGTATCATCATATTAATTATCTGGAAACAGATGTAAAATTCAGGTATTCTTCACTCGTTATGCTATTTCCTTCGTTTATTTTACATTTACGAAGAATGAAGTTACTGTAAATACTAAAAATGGTGGGTGATAACCCAAGCCCTTGTCTTTCACTTCGGTTAATAATTATTTCTTGTAGTCGATCCTACCTGTGTGTATAACAATGAGTGTACTTTTGTAGAGACTTTTCACTACGTGTATTAGGTGATAAGGATATCCATATTGAGACATAATCTTCCATAGGCTTTCATGATGGCTCACCCTGTCAAAAGCCTCCTCGAGGTCGATGAAGGCCATATGGGTTTATGTAATAAATTCTCTGTGTTTTTCTATAATATTTGTAATCGCGAACACGATGTCTGTGCATAAATTACCTGATCTAAATCTACATCTATATTTACATAGATACCCCGAAAGCTACCATACGGTGCGTGGAGGAGGGTTCCCTGTACCACTAGGAGTCATTTCCTTTCTTGTTCACTAGGAAATAGAGAGAGCGAAAAACGACTGTCCATATGCCTCCGTATGAGCCATAATTTCTCGTATCTTATCATCGTCACCCTTACTCGTAATGTACGTTGGCGGCAGTAGAATCATTAAATCCCTGTTCCCTAAATTTTCTCAATAGCGTTCTTCGAAGAGAACGTCGCTTTCGCTCCATTTGAGTTCCTGAAGCATCTCCGTAACACTCACGTGTTGTTCTAACCTACCCTACTAGTAACAAATCTAGCAGCCCGCTTCTGAAGTGCTTCGATGTCCTCCTTAAACTCTCGCTTCCCGCGCACGGGTTCCTGGGTTCGATTCCAGGCGGGGTCAGTGATTTTCTCTGCATCGTGAAGACTGGGTGTTGTGTGCTGTCCTTAGGTTAGTTAGGTTTAAGTAGTTCTAAGTTCTAGGGGACTGATGACCATAGATGTTAAGTCCCATAGTGCTCAGAGCCATTTTTTTTCCTCCTTAAAGTCCACCTGGTGCGGATCCCGAACACTAGAGCAATATTCAAGAATAGGTCGCACCAGCGTCCCATATGCGGTCTCCTTTCTAAACGAACCACACTTTCCTAAAATTCTTCCTATAAACCGAAGTCGACCATTCCCCTTCCCTACCACACTCGTCACGTACCAGTTTAATTTCATACCGCTTTCCAATGTTACGTCCTGATATTTAAATTTAAACTGTGCACTACTGATGCTGTATAAGAACATTACGGGTTTGTATCTCCTACTCGTCAGCATTAACTTACATTTTCTCACATCTAGAGCTATCTGCCATTCATCATACCAACTAGAAATTTTGTCTGTCATCTTGTATTTTCCTATAGTCACTCAACTTCGACACCTCACCGTACACCACATCATCAGCAAACAACCGTTGCCTAATCATTTATGCACGGAGAGAACAACAGCAGTCCTATCACTCTTCCCTGTGGCACTCCTGACGGTACCCTTGTCTCCCATGAACACTCGCAGTCGAGGACAACATACTGGGTTCTATTACTTAGGAAGTCTTCGAGCCACTTCCACATCTGTTAACTTATTCCACATGCTCGCATATCAAGAAATATAGACCTGTTGCTCTTCATCCATGATTCTCAGTATACCATGTGAGAAAAGGGCAAGCTGAGTTTCACACGTGCGATATTTCTAAAACCATGCTGATTCGAGGACACAAGCTTCTCATTCCCAAGAAAATTTATTATATTGGAACCGAGAATATGTTGGGGATATCTGGTCTGTAATTTTGCGGATCCGTTATTTTACTCTTCTTATATACAGGAGTCGCCTGCGCATTTTTCCAGCCGCTTGGGACTTTGTGTTGGGCGAGAGATTCGCGATAAATGCAAGATATGTAAGGCGTAAATGCCGTAGACCCATTCGGATCTGATGATTTATTTGCTTTCGAATCTTTGAATTGTTTGTTTACGCCAGGGATGCTTATTACTTTTACGTCCATCCGATGGTCAAATTGAGATATGTTTATCGATTCATCTGCGTCGACAATTTCTTGAATGCGAAATTTAAAACTTCGGCTTTTGTTTTGCTATGTTCAACTGCCACGCCGCATTGGTCAACAAGGAACTGAGTGGAAGCCTTAGAGCCGCTTAGCGATTTTACATAGGGCCAGAATTCTCTCGGGTTCTCTGTCAGATCCTTTGCTATGGTAGGATGGTGGTACTGTATGCTTCGCGCATAGATCTTTTCGCAGATGCACGAATCTCTACTAACCTTAGCTTATAGTCATTTGTGCGTTCTCTTTTGAACAGAGAGTACTACAGCGTCTGCTTCCTTAGCACCTTCCAAATTCCGTTTTTAAACCATGGAGGGTCTTTCCATCCTTTATCCACTTACTGGGCACTCAACTCTCCGCGTCATGATTTACAATCTTTCCCATAATCCCTCTACGTCCACCTTACTGGAAATAAGTGACTTCAGTTCACTCTCTGAGTGAGATGTTAACAAATGCTTATCTGCTTTATCTAGCAGAAACACTCTCCTAGCATTCTTGACTGATTTATTAACTTTCTTAACCATAATTGCTATAATGACATCATGACTACTAATCCCCGTTCCTAAGCTGACATTGTCGATAAGATCCAGCCTATTTGTAGCTTCATGGTCTAAGATCTTTCCAATGCGTTTGAGATGCCGAGCTGGCTGCTCAAGACAGTTTACAGAAAACGTGTTGATAAGTATTTCGCACGACTGTCTGTCCGTACCCCCTGCAATGAATAGTAGACATAGCAGTCTGTACTCGGTAGGTTACAGTCGCCTCCTACTAGTACTGCATGACTTGGGTATTTACATACTACTGACCGTACACTTTCTTTCAATGACTCTAGAACTGTCACAGCGGATCAGGTAGCAGGTAAAAACATCTAAAAATTAACCTTTTTTCCCCTACATCTGTTAGACGGGACCAGATAACTTCAATGTCGCACTTTACTTTGAGCTCATTAGAGACAATATTATTGTCAATTGCAATGAATAATCCCCCTCCTATGGCCTCTAACCTGTCTTTCCGATATACGTTCCACGACTCGTTGAGTGTCTCAGAGCTTTCCATTTCGGGTTTCAGCCATTTTGTTCGTCAGAAATAATAGCTTCTGCGATATTCTTCATGCGGTTATTGATTATCTTTGAGTATTGTTTGTAGCCAGGGTTTAGCAGACCGATGTCACTATAGTTTGTGCAGTCATTATGTTTCCCTTTCTTGAAAATGGAGATTACTTCTACAGTATACCAAGAGTATCGGAACTTGCACTTCGTCCATCATTCATTAGAGTACATAACCTATTTCACAATTACGAACTGGAGTCAAAGTTCTTGACAGTCACAGTAAAGAACTGACGGCTCACTGCAATTAATGATATGGTAATTACGAAGTAGAGGAAACACTATTAAATTATCATCTGGTGAAGGATCGAACACCCCAATCACACATAATACTGCCTCCATATAACATCCCAGAACGCAAATAAGGAACAGGAAAGATAAACAAACAAAAAATGGCATGGAAAATTGTAGGAAATATTAAGACACGTTGGTCCCATGTTCAGCTCGAGGTGAACTAGGAAAAACAAATGAAATTATACAATTACTAATAAATATGAATTCGTAGTAAACCCCGTCGAACTTTGGTCATAAATCAAGGACAGGATTCCTGTCCAAACGAATGCAAGCGTGTACATTGAGCACGTGACTGGGATATGACATACTAGCAAAATACAGCGAAAAATTCACTACAGGAGAATATCACTTACCGCTCCGAACAAATTACAACTCATATCTAATGAATTCCATCAAAAGACTCATATCTAATTACTTCCAATGCTAACAGGAATTTGATTTTCAGTCTTTCGTATATTTATTGACTGAATTAAAATTTAAAAGTTGCTATAATCTTCTGATTAAGATATATAACCTAAAGGCTTAATACGTTAAGTCAAGTATTAACATCTAAATCTATGTGTTTAGCTTGCAACGCACAATTAAATATCTGGTGGAAGCTTCATAGAACCACTTTCAAGTTATTTCTATACCGTTCCACTCTCCAACGGTGTGCGGCAGAAACGAACACTTAAGTCTTTCAGTGCGAGCTCTGACTTCTCTTATTTTATTATGATGAACATTCCTCCCTCTGTAGGTGGGCGCCAACGAAACATTTTCACACTCTGAAGAGATAGTTCGTGATTAAAATTTCAGATACTCTCGCAATGAAAAACTTCGGCGTCAGGCGTGATGTTTTAATCTAATACATCTTTACAGCTATCTCTGTTCGCAACACATTTTTCAGACAGTATCCACAAATATCATTGAAAGTACCAGGAAAATTATATCATTGCACGACACTTAATTCAGAAGGTATGGCGACATAAAAATGGGATGCTTGCAAAACTAGCTTAACACAGTAACTCATTTGCAATCTAGTGAGACGCTTGAAGCTGTTTCATACGTGGAGGTTCGACTCTGTAACGGAACGTCGTCCTCTAGCATTACTTTTCCGCAACTGCAGTTGTCGATACCAGTATTAATTTTTGAATTTTGATCAGGTCAATATTATCTTAGTTGCTTTTCCGAAAAATTTCATATAATTTTATACACAGTGTATTTCAAGCTAAAATTTATGAAAATGAATTACTTTATAAAAAGTTTTAGTCTCTATGTTACAATCGATAAGTACTAGTTCTGAATGTACAGTTAAAATTATTTTTTAGAAACATTTGAAATTACGAACTGTTGGCAGACTTAAAATTTATATGATTAATTACGCAATATTGTACTGGCTGCTACGTATATTTCTGGATTTATTTATGAAATAATAATCGAAAGTAATAATGTAACAGAAACTAGCAGAAATTATTTTGTTAAGAAAAATTGTAAACTCTTTGGAACAAGGTTAGTTCCGCAGAGTGTGAGAGTCGTAAGCATGCCTGTGATGTGAACGGACGTATTATTGTTTTTTTGTGCGAACAATGTAGTTTCGGCTTTGTTAACGTGAAAAATCAAAAGGCTGTATGATATACTAAAGTGTGAGAAAATAATTTACGTAAAAACAAAAATTCTGCAACAACCATCTTCAAATTTATTTAGACCAATCCAATCGTGAGGACCTAAAGTGTGACATTTTCAGCCTGAAGAATCAGACTCTTAGACAGAGAAGGACTGCAGCGAACTCTACATGACAAGCCAAGTAAGCTAGAAAGTTTATTATAATCTTCGCTCCTGTCAAATCTTCATAAGAGACTAATGTGGACAATAGATCGAATTAGGAAAGAGATGGGAGATTACAACTCTTTAAGTAATCTGGGATGGTGTTAGTGGTACATGTTAAATTGATACACGACAGACAAGTTATACAATCGAGTTGGCAATCTAATGAGCCACATCGCATCTTGCGTTGATTGAACGTAACGCAGACAGCAAACTTTTGTGTGAGAAATGCCTCCCGACAATAAAATACTAATACAAAAACCTGTTTCCTTACATATTTATTGAAATACTTAAAGGAACGTAGATTAATCATGTAACTTTACCAAGGTGTTTATTTCTTTAATAACTAATCATATAATACATTTAGTTAACATTTAATGTTATTACAACATAATCTTGCAACGAAATCATTGGGAAGGAGCGGCTCGCTTCTTCATCATCTTTTCTTCAAATCTCTGCACAAGATTGCTATTCACATCCCTCACTAGCGATTTATAGTTCGTGTCGATGACCAACAGTCCTGAAAGTTTTACCTCACATAGGTAGAATGTTGTATGAGGTACGAGATCACATAGTTCCTTGATACCTACTTGCAGATGCTCCTGCTTCACAAAGCTCCAAACCTCAAGCTGTGGTGAGCAAATATACTTTGATTTCAGTGTGAAGTGTGAAGAAATATCAATAAATTTGCAGAATACCGAAGTCAGCAGTAAGCTGACCTGCGCCTGCTGAACAGTAGATCGCTCCTAGAAACATAAATGCTTCAAAAAGTTACGCAACGGATCTAATTAACGCAAATAACGAAGAGGGTGGCCTAGCGCGGATTTCCAGGTACCGGTATTCCCGTAATTGATTGTTAACTAACCTTTGAAAGGACTTACTAATTGCGAAAGCAAAATCGTGGCCCAGGTAATTGGCAATGGTATTGTTGGCAAAGATAATGAGAAGCCAGCTTCAGTTCACTGAAATATTAACTAACGTTTAACTCCGGCCCGCCCTAAGCAGCCGATGCCGCTAGATTTTCCCGGCAATATCTGGGTATGGACGTGCAAACGAAGTTTTACAGTCTGCCAAATCAGCCTCCTCACCAACAGTGAGGAGTCAGAGTACAGTCTGCCTCTCTCCACCTAAGTCTCACCCCAGCCCGCTCAGCAAGTGAACTCCGTCAATCTATTTTATTGCCAGACATCCCAGTGCTATCTGCTACCACTAAGACGTCCACTACTACTGTGTTTTCTGTTACGGGACTGGGTATGGAATAACCTGTAACAGTTCTGATACTAAATGTAACTGGATTTTCTCTTTTGATGCTAGTCAATTGTCAGGATGTGCATTCTAAAGCATTATGTCAGGGTGAAAATACTAAATTAATTAATTTTGCTCTCTTAACAACATGTGGACAGGGTGGGTTCTTCCTTGTCTCGGGTATGAGGTCGAATGAAACATCATTTTTACATAAGATAACTTTTATGGAGATTTTTTTTTTTTAAAAAAAAGAAAATTCTTTATTTCATAACATAATAATTATACAAAATGACCCACCACCTTAATGATTAGTGGGTCCTATGTTTCTAGTTTTATATTTGCAGCTTTATTATTAGCCAGACTACTTCTAATTTAATTAGTGTTAGTATTATTTCTAGCTTCTATGAAGGGTTAGTATTGGCTGCCTGCAGCGCTACTGTTGTGCCAGTGTTAATAATATAAACCTACTTGGGTGCCTTGCTCATAGAGCTAATTCCTATGAGCATGCCCCTGGCACAGGGCAGGCAAAAAGTTATTTATCGCTGCAGGTTCCTAACTTACTATCCTATTCTAATTGACTAAATCTACTTCCTATTCTACGTCATAACCGGTGCGTTGTCTCATTCAGGATCACCCCAGTCCCCCTGGTCCTGCACGTGCCGGATTCCAACTGTAAAGTCGACCTATCCACGAACAGGCGGTACGGGATTGGGGCAGTGGTCGCAATCGGTGATTTTTATTTATCTAGTCATGAAGGTCTCTCAAAACGGTGTATTGAAGATTTGTACAACTGTTTCTTACTCGATGTTCTGGCTCGGAGAGCGGCAGCTGTGTCGTTTGCGAAGTCTTCTGCTGCGGCAGCGGCGGCGGCGGCGTCTGATTACGCGTGGCAGTGTGTATCTCGTGTCTCCGTCTCGCCCAGCTGACTGGAGACGCGCAGCGCGAGGTAGCCCGTTTAATTATTGCGAGCGAAGTCATGCATCGGATGGTGATACCTTCGATGTGGCGTCCCAGTGTTTTTCTTCTTTAAGCGGCCGCGTGTGTTGTGCGTCGGCCAGCGGAGCGGCGCGGCGGGGGAAGGCCAGTGTCCTGGACTCGAACAACGGACTCCCGCTTGCCAGTCTTCGGCTGTCAGATCTTCATCCCAGCTCACAGGTGACTGCTGATGTGAGGCCGTCTCCTTCCCGTCCTCACGAGTCACCCGGGTATGTAAAAATCAGACTTCAAATACCTTGTAACTTCTGTCTTCTGGCGCGGCGGCTGCTGCTTGCTATTCCATTAGAGCGGCGGACTTAGTGCGTCTGTGCATGATGTAGTCTCTTCTTGCATGACGGTCTACAGCACCGAAACTGACTGAAAACTACTGCTACGCTTCTTCACTTCTTCGTCTTCTTCGTCTCTCGGGCCCACTGCGTCTCACGTATTTATTCACTTCAGTTTACTGGAGGTGAACGACTTCCCGGTCATTGCCTCTTCTGTCACGTTGAGAAGCTTCTCGAAGAATCTTCTTGGCTCTTGGAATGTAGGCGAGGGCCTTTGATCACATGTGACGACTGAGAAACACGTGAGCCGGTCATTGCCTCTTCTGTCACGTTGAAAAGCTTCTTAACGTCGGTCACTGGCTCTTGGAATGTAGGCGGGGGCCTCTGCTCACATGCGACAACTGAGAAACACATGAGCCGGTCGGGCGATGCCCTGACGGCTGCGGGGTCAGGGATTTTCTCTGCCTCGTGATGACTGGGTGTTGTGTGATGTCCTTAGGTTAGTTAGGTTTAAGTAGTTCTAAGTTCTAGGGGACTGATGACCATAGATGTTAAGTCCCATAGTGCTCAGAGCCATTTGAAGCATTTGAACCCTGACGGCTGAATCGACAGCGCCCGCTTATGTGGAACTTGCTGACTTCACGGTCATTGTCTCTTCTGCTCTGCTGTTCTGTCCGCTGTTTGCCAGTACGCAACTCTCTAAACTAAACCAAGTTTTTCATTTATATTCTAATTTCTACTTCACTTTGATTTCACTAATTTATTTACTTAAGTACCACTCAACAAACCGTCTCCTGTGACTGTTCTGCTTATTCTCCTTCGACAAACGCTGCCTACCTATGAGAGTAGTCATAATCTTTATGTTGCTCATTTTTCCCAGTAGAGGCTGTTTTTTTTCAGCTTGCACTGTTCGGAGAGTTACAACGAAGTGAACCTGCGTCAGAGCCTCGTTTCTTTAACTACCACTCCACGGTCTCTTCTTGAAAAAGTTTTGAAAGCGGTCAGTGACCTGCGCTTCCTAGCAGTCTTTTTCAGAACACTTAAGTCGTAGTTTTCGTGATAGAAAAGCTTTCCGTCATCCACCTGCCAACCATAAACAAGCTGGCGTGTGCACAATGACCTCTGCAGACAGCACATTGCTGGAAGGGACACGCTGAGAAACGTCTATTTACTGTGTAAGCTGTGTACGCGTGCTGTTCTCTGCTTTCCAAATTTCGGAGCTTGCTGCGTCTACCAAGGTGGCTCTAGAAGGACAGTGCATTTCCAGAGCACCTGCTCTCTTTCCTCAGTCGATGTCCCACTTTTTAAATTGCCACAAGGGCCGCTTGGGAGCTGGTGTTCTGGTCTCTGGTCCTCGCTTTCTGTTAATACGGACTGTTCAAGGTCTCAGCTTGTAAATGAAAATACGATGAGAGAAAGACACGACGCACCGCTAAGAAATTATCCGAATGGGACGGAAAACGAAAGATCTGATGTGCATGTACAGACACACTAATGATAAAAAAATTCAGAAAAATTCCATGATTTATTCAAGAGAAAGGACTTCACAAATTGAGCAAGTTAATAACGAGTTGGCCCACCTCTGGCCTTTATGATCGATTAAGTCGTTTGATTTCCTCCTGAGGGATGTACCAAATTCTGTCCATTGGCGCGTCAGAACGTCAATATCCCGAGAGGATTGCAAGGTCGTGCCCATACTACTCCAATAGTTCTCTATTGGGGAGAGATCCGGCCACTTTGCTGGTCAGTGGAGGGTTTGGCAAGCACGAAGGCAACCAGTAGAAACTGTTGCCGTGAGCACGTGGGCCTTATCTCAGTGAAATGTAAGCACCGAATGGTTTGCCATAGAAGGCAACAAAACGGGGCACAGATTATCGGCGACGTACTGGCGTGCAGTAAGGATGCTTTATGGAGGGGGCCCTCTCACCAGCTCGGGATTTGGTCGATGCAGCGCGCCAGTTGCATAGAATTTGTCACGATATCCCTGAGAAGGACCACTCTGTCAGTCAATGCCAAGCCGAATAACTGCTTGCATAAGGGCCAGAGGCGGAACAACACCTTAGTGACTTTACTCAATTTGTGGAACTTTTTCTCTTGAATGAATCTACCGATTTCCGTATTTTTCAATGTATTTCCTTCGTGTTGCGTCGTTTCTTTCTTCTGCTGTTCTTTTTTTTTTTTTTTTTTTTTTTTTTAGTCTACAATAAGGGTTGATAACAAAATGCGTTGGTGCAGTGTACATGCAAACCAGCGCAACTCCGATGAGGATATACAAGAGCCGACATGTAGACAAGGAGTTAGTGTGGCCTTCGAACGAAAACTTTTTGTTTGGCCGTTATACATGCATGCGCTTTTATCTCAGTTACAAGACGTAAGAGAGATTAATGAAGATGGCTTAACCTATACAATCACTGTCGTAATCTTCGTCATTTGAATAAAATATAATGAGATGATCGGCCCGCACATTATTGTAATTGGTGTCATATGTGATTTTCGTATCAGAAAAAATAAAAAAAATGTAAATCTGGGAATGGCCTATGCTTTTCAAATTGCTCTTGTTATTCAGTGACAAGTGTTTATGGAAGTTCCGTGCTGAAAGGATCTTTCATCCAGTTGTGTTGATCATCTTCTTATGACGAGTACTTCAGAAAGTAATCAATGAGTTAAGTTAAATGATCCACAAACACAGACTTCAGTTCTTCGCTCAACGGAAAGTGTAACACCGTATGAAGACCAGGGAAAACCTTCGACCATAGATACTAATAGACTGGGCAAGCAGTGCAGCGGCTATACATCTGGCGTGGCTGCAACATAGAATCACGTGACTGTTGGCAGAATGTCGGGGGGAGTTCAAGGCAGCATTCTGATTCCTGATTTCACTTCCAGTATTTCTCAGTGGATTTCCTGCTAACTTCACCACATTAATTGTAGCTTATGTAAACACAGCTAGAAGTGATAAATTATTGTGTAACCACTGTACAAATTTAGTTTTATAGCCATTACTTCACAATGAACTTTGTGAACTGCTGAAACACTTTCGATGTTCGGCAATATACTCGCCGCGAATATTTCAGTGTTACCAATTATGAGATGCATTCTCTACTGACAATACGCGTTATGCACTGCATAAAATGTAAATATTGCGTGTGTGTGTTCTAGTGCCTTGGTTGTAGAAAGTGTTATAGACTTCATAAATCGGCACAAACAACGAAACCTGTAACGTAAACACACGTGTTCACATCGAATGTAACGAACTCAATTGTGTCGTTCACACACAAAACGTAAAGCAGTTTCATTTGAAAGCTCTTTTTTGGTTTAAACAGTTTGTTTCGTAGATGTATCAAATAAGGTACCTACTTACATGAATACTTGTCCACAGATCATGAATACGATACTTCGCAATGATGTGTCAGTTTAATGAAAGGTAGACCTATCATTACATGACAATTCTTCCAATCACTTATTTATACCTAAAAAATCGTCTACTGAGTAGGAGCTGTCATTCATAGATTCTTTTAGTTTGGTTTTAAATGCTGGTTGGCTATCTGTCAGGCTTTTAATGCTTTTTGGTAAACGACCAAAGATTTTTGTAGCAGTATATTATTTATCCCATACATTACAGCTTATTATCTGGAAACTAACATAGGCCATACAACTACCTTTTTGCAAATGGTATTCGGTATTTGTTTCTGATATTCGTATGTTTTGTAACTGGGAAGTACAAAATAAAACTAAACCCTGATGAGAAATCAAACCCCTAACTTATTTTTGCACACGCGCGCACACACACACACACACACACACACTCACACACACACACATATCCTTCCGCACATACACAGACACACACACACACACACATATATATATATATATATATATATATATATATATATATATGTGTGTGTGTGTGTGTGTGTGTGTGTGTGTGTGTGTGTCTGTGTATGTGCGGAAGGATATGTGTGTGTGAGAGTGTGTGTGTGTGTGTGCGCGCGTGTGTATACCTGTCCTTTTTCCCCCTCTAAGGTAAGTCTTTCCGCTCCCGGGATTGGAATGACTCCTTACCCTCTCCCTTAAAACCCACATCCTTTTGTCTTTTCCTCTCTTTCCCTCTTTCGTGACGAAGCAACCGTTGGTTGCGAAAGCTTGAATTTTGTGTGTATGTTTGTGTGTCTATCGACATGCCAGCACTTTCGTTTGGTAAGTCACATAATCTTTGTTCAAAGTGCTTCGAACAGTTGCGTGTGTGCGCAGTAGGCTTGAAATCTTTTCGTTTCACTGCCTGTATCCACATCTGCCTGCGCTCTTCATCCTTTGGAAACCTATACGAAAGAGAAAAAGCAGCTTTGTAGCTTACCATTTCAAGCACTTCAAACCGCCAATTTACGTAACTGTGGCGTTCTGGGTAAGGATATGATACACAGTTTATCAGTATTCAAGAAATGCCGCTAAATTATACTAATAATACTTACACGTGAAATTTAACGTTACTTCCCTTCACAAAACGCTCGGTACAACCATAAGCACAACAGGATACCACCATCGTTTTGCCAATAGTCACGTGGTATAGCAGTAGAGATGTTGGTGCCACGAAATATACCTCATGACCAGTCTAACAATATCTATGGTCGAAGGGGAAAACGTAATATATGTTTTCATGATCTTCGTTTTTTTCCATAGTAGTAGTTTCTTTCTGAATGCTGAAATTTTGTCTAACAGTTGCAGAATTTTGGTCTCATTACCTTGAAGGGGTACACTCCCGAAGAGAGTTTTCCGAAAACATCACACAGACACGCCAGCTTCAAAACAAAGTCATTGTGTACAATATGTGATCAAAAGTATCCGGACACCCTCAAAACCATACGTTTTTTATATTAGGTGCATTGTGCTGCCACCTACTGCCAGGTACTCCATATCAGCGATCTCAGTAGTCATTAGACATCGTGGGAGAGCAGAATTGGGCGCTCCGCGGAACGCGGAACTCACGGACTCCAATCGCGGACAAGTGATTGGGTGTCATACGTCTGTAAGCAAGGTTTCCACACTCCTAAGCATCCTTAGGTCACTGCTTCCGATGTGATTGTGAAGTGGAAACGTGGAGACACGTACAGCACAAAAGCGTACAGACCGACCTCGTCTGTTGACTGACAAAGTCCGCCGACGGTTGAAGAGGGTCTTAATGTGTAATAGGCAGACATCTATCCAGCCACAGGAATTTAAACTGCACCAGCATCCACTACAAATACTATGACAGTTAGGTGGGAGGTGAGATAACTTGGATTTCATAGTCGAGCGGCTGCTCATAAGCCAATCACGCTATTGTGTGGAGTAACGAATCACAGTACACAATGTGGCGATCAGATGGCAAGGTATGGATATGGTGAATACCCGGTGAAAGTTATCTGCCAGCATGTTAGTGCCAACAGTAAAATTGGTCGTGTTTTTCATGGAGAGGGCTTGCACCCCTTGTTGGTTTGCGTGGCACTATCATAACACAGGCCTACATTGACATTTTAAGTACATTCTCGCTTCCCACCGTTGAAGAGAAATTCGGCTATTGCATCTCTCAACACGATCGAGCATCTGTTCATAATACACGGCCTGTGGCAGAGTGGTTACAAGACAATAACATCCCCGTAATGGACTGGCTTGCACAGAGTTCTGACCTGAATCCTACAGAACACCTTTGGGATGTTTATGTTTCGGACCGCCGACTTCGTGCCAGGCCTCACCGACCGACATCTGTACCTCTCCTCAGTACAGCACTCCGTGAAGAATGGGCTGCCATTCCACAGCACCTGATTGAACGTATGCCTGCGAGAGTGGAAGCTGTCATCAAGGCTAAGGGTGAGCCAACACCATATTGAGTTCCAGCATTACCGATGGAGGGCGCCACGAACTTGTAAGGAATTTTCAGCCAGGTGTCCGGATACATTTGATCACATAGTATACAAAATTCTCGGAACACAAGTGTTTCTTTAGAGTATGGTAAGAATAAAATTCATTCCTTAGCTCATATACTCTTTTCAAGACATTCGCAATTGAAATCCATCAAGAGTTGGTGTAATGATTACGGAAATGTGGTCAGTCGTGTGTTGAAAACACTTCGACTTAAATACTCAAATTTTAATGAAGTTTAACTCTTCAAGCACTGATTGAATTATCTCATAAAGGACATTTTTTTGATGCTGTAGATACACACTGTGTCAAACTAGCATGAGGAGTCTGTTGACGAATAAGAACATGCATGTCCGGTGTAACTGTTAGTCAAACTACGACCTCCATCTGAATACATAGGCCAACAAAATTTTTCAATTTAGTGTTGTTTTCTTGTATAGAAGATTGTAATATGTCGGAGAGGCCTGTCACTTTTGTTCCTAGAATCATTCTACTGCTGAAAAGAAGATATTAATGAAATTTTTGTCATGTATAAACAGTATGTACAAGTTAGATGCGCATCATTGTGGTTGTCTGTTACTTCGTACAACTGAATGGCGACATCACCATTACCTTTGAGTTGTTGAACCAAACGGTAATTAAGGTCGTGAGCCATATAGATTGCTCAGTTGCTGCTAGTGTTATCTGACAGACTCACACTTGCCACTTGCTTGGCACCTCATTCACCTAATCGATGTCATGTCCAGGGCAGGTGGTAAAATGACGTCTTACAGTACGGTGTGAGGTTTCTTTCTCTTTGCTGCATGGTAGGCAACTTCACAAGATGAAAGAGGAATCTTTTTAGGAACTGTAAGTTAATTAGTCAAAGTGAGTTTCTTTTTATTCTATCATTTGTTTCAACACGTGGGGATAAGTGTTATCGTGGTTTTAATAAAAACTGTTGTGATATGCCTCCAAACGCCGTCTCATTTTATCAGGAAGCATACTTGCAGTAGCTATAACTTCGAAACAAATGGAACACTGTGTTCGTTCTTAATTTCCAATAGTAGTACATGTGAAACGGAAAATCAGGTACCATAGTAGATAAATAAAAATTACAAATTATCTGCATTCGACAAAACTAGCTTTGAGACCTCCTGCTACTAAATAAAAACAAATAAGTCACGTGGTACGATTTGACTGCCATCTACCACGCAGGCATAGTGAAAACTCTTACTTACCGGCCCGGTACATGTCACTACTAGCGCACACGTTGTTACTTCACTCAGAAAGCGAATACAACAAAATAGTGTTTTTATAAAACCGACGCCCCTACTGTATGACAGCGACGCAGTTTGAAAACTCTTGTCTTATAGCATGAGCGCGTATCATCACGAAAATATGGTAATTCAAGGAAAATCGACTGAAACAATGCTTCGAAGAGAAGAAAAGGAAAATGCGTCTGTTCACGTTGTCCAACTATTGAGCGACCAGCCAGAAATACTGCTTGGATGTAGACATCACCACTCTAATATAGCGCAGTGTACACCAAGTCAGTTGCTCTATATTATACATATACGACTGCCGGCTGTCGCGTTCCGGTGGTTCAAATGGTTCAAATGGCTCTGAGCACTATGGGACTTAACTGCTGTGGTCATCAGTCCCCTATAACTTAGAACTACTTAAACCTAACTAACCTAAGGACATCACACACATCCATGCCCGAGGCAGGATTCGAAGGTCCCGACAGTCACAGAGGGCGGGCCTATTAGTTATAGGGAGCTCCAACGTTAGGCGGGTTATGGAGCCCCTTAGGAAAATAGCGGGTAGGTCGGGGAAGAATGCCAGTGTGCACTCGGTGTGCTTGCCGGGGGGTCTCGTCCGTAATGTGGAGGAGGCCCTTCCGGCAGCTATTGAACGCACTGGGTGTGACCGGCTGCAGATAGTAGCACATGTCGGAACGAATGACGCCTGCCGCTTGGGTTCTGAGGCCATCCTTGGTTCCTTCCGGCTGCTGGCTGATTTGGTGAAGACAACCAGCATCGCACGCGGAGTGCAAGCTGAGCTTAATATCTGCAGCATAGTGCCCAGAGTCGATCGCGGTCCTCTGGTTTGGAGCCGGAGTACGTGTGGCGTGCACACGGGGGTTTTTTAGGTTAGAGGGACCCCCCCTTGGGCGAAACGATAAAATACCTGACGGCTTACCAGAGAGGACATTATCATCGTTGATAAAGAACGTCCGTCCTCAGAGACCAAAAACAAGAAAAGTTAACGTAATATTGGTAAACTGCAGGAGTATCCAGGGCAAGGTTCCTGAATTAGTATCTCTTATTGAAGGAAATAGTGCGCATATAGTATTAGGAACGGAAAGTTGGTTAAAACCGGAAGTGAACAGTAACGAAATCCTAGACACAGAATGGAATATATACCGCAAGGATAGGATAAACGCCAATGGTGGGGGAGTATTTATAGCAGTAAAGAATTCAATAATATCCAGTGAAGTTATTAGCGAATGCGAATGTGAAATAATCTGGGTTAAGTATCAAAGGTGGGTCAGATATGATAGT
Source organism: Schistocerca americana (assembly GCF_021461395.2). Classification (NCBI taxonomy): domain Eukaryota; kingdom Metazoa; phylum Arthropoda; class Insecta; order Orthoptera; family Acrididae; genus Schistocerca; species Schistocerca americana. The sequence goes on from NC_060120.1 coordinate 349,385,921, forward strand.
CGGATGCTTCTATAGACCACCTGCATCAGCAACCGTAGTAGTTGAGCGCCTCAGAGAGAACCTGCAGAACGTCGTGAAGAAGTTTCGTGATCATACTATTGTAATAGGGGGAGACTTCAATCTACCAGGTATAGAATGGGATAGTCACACAATCAGAACTGGAGCCAGGGACAGAGACTCTTGTGACATTATCCTGACTGCCTTGTCCGAGAATTACTTCGAGCAGATAGTTAGAGAACCAACTCGTGAAGCTAACGTTTTAGACCTCATAGCAACAAATAGACCGGAACTTTTCGACTCCGTGAATGTAGAAGAGGGTATCAGTGATCATAAGTCAGTGGTTGCATCAATGACTACAAGTGTAATAAGAAATGCCAAGAAAGGAAGGAAAATATATTTGCTTAACAAGAGTGATAGGGCACAAATCGTAGAATATCTGAGTGACCACCATCAAACGTTCATTTCTGAGGAAGAAGATGTGGAACAAAAATGGAAAAAATTCAGAAACATCGTCCAGTACTCCTTAGATAAGTTCGTACCGACTAAGGTCCAAAGCGAGGGGAAAGATCCACCGTGGTATAACAATCATGTACGAAAGGTACTACGGAAACAAAGAAAGCTTCATCATAGGTTTAAGAGTAGTCGAATCATAGCTGATAAAGAAAAGCTGAACGAAGCGAAAAAGAGCGTAAAGAGAGCAATGAGAGAAGCATTCAACGAATTCGAACATAAAACATTGGCAAACAATCTAAACAAGAACCCTAAAAAGTTTTGGTCATATGTAAAATCGGTAAGCGGATCTAAATCCCCTATTCAGTCACTCGTTGACCACGATGGCACCGAAACAGAGGACGACCGAAGAAAGGCAGAAATACTGAATTCAGTGTTCCGAAACTGTTTCACTGCGGAAAATCGTAACACGGTCCCTGACTTCAGCCGTCGCACGGACGCCAAAATGGAAAATATTGAAATAAACGATATCGGAATTGAAAAACAACTGCTATCACTTAGTAGCGGAAAAGCATCCGGACCAGACGAGATACCCTTAAGATTCTACAGTGATTATGCTAAAGAACTTGCCCCCTTTCTATCAGCAATTTATCGTAGATCGCTGGAAGAACGTAAAGTACCTAGCGACTGGAAGAAAGCGCAGGTCGTTCCCATTTTCAAGAAGGGTCATAAATCAGATGCGAATAATTATAGGCCTATTTCGCTTACGTCAATCTGTTGTAGAATAATGGAACATGTTTTGTGTTCTCGTATTATGACGTTCTTAGATAATACAAATCTCCTTCATCATAACCAACATGGATTCCGCAAACAGAGATCATGTGAAACTCAGCTCGCCCTATTTGCCCAAGAAATTCACAGTGCCGTAGACACTGGCGAGCAGATTGATGCCGTATTCCTGGACTTCAGGAAGGCATTTGATACGGTTCCGCACTTACGTTTAGTGAAAAAAATACGAGCTTACGGAATATCGGACCAGGTTTGTGATTGGATTCAGGATTTCCTAGAAGAAAGAACACAACATGTCATTCTTAACGGTTCAAAATCTGCAGATGTAGAGGTAATTTCGGGAGTACCGAAGGGAAGCGTGATAGGACCTTTATTGTTTACAATATACATAAATGACTTAGTTGACAACACCGGTAGCTCCGTGAGGCTATTTGCAGATGACACGGTTGTCTACAAGAAAGTAGCAACATCAGAAGACTCGTACGTACTCCAGGAGGACCTGCAGAGGATTAATGCATGGTGCGACAGCTGGCAGCTTTCCCTAAACGTAGATAAATGTAATATAATGCGCATACATAGGGGCAGAAATCCATTCCAGTACGATTATGCCATAGGTGGTAAATCATTGGAAGCTGTAACGACCGTAAAATACTTAGGAGTTACTATCCGGAGCGATCTGAAGTGGAATGATCACATAAAACAAATAGTGGGAAAAGCAGGCGCCAGGTTGAGATTCATAGGAAGAATTCTAAGAAAATGTGACTCATCGACGAAAGAAGTAGCTTACAAAACGCTTGTTCGTCCGATTCTTGAGTATTGCTCATCAGTATGGGACACTTACCAGGTTGGATTAATAGAAGAGATAGACATGATCCAGCGAAAAGCAGCGCGATTCGTCATGGGGACATTTAGTCAGCGCGAGAGCGTTACGGAGATGCTGAACAAGCTCCAGTGGCGGACACTTCAAGAAAGGCGTTACGCAATACGGAGAGGTTTATTATCGAAATTACGAGAGAGCACATTCCGGGAAGAGATGGGCAACATATTACTACCGCCCACATATATCTCGCGTAATGTACACAGCGAAAAGATCCGAGAAATTAGAGCAAATACGGAGACTTACAAGCAGTCGTTCTTCCCACGCACAATTCGTGAATGGAACAGGGAAGGGCGGATCAGATAGTGGTACAATAAGTACCCTCCGCCACACACCGTAAGGTGGCTCGCGGAGTATAGATGTAGAACCTGCGACCGTAGCGGTCACGCGGTTCCAGACTGAAGCGCCTTTAACCGCACGGCCACACCGGCCGGCTCGTCCCGGTGGTGGCGGTGGTTAGTGTTTAACGTCCCGTCGACAACGAGGTCATTAGAGACGGAGCGCAAGCTCGGGTTAGGGAAGGATTGGGAAGGAAATCGGCCGTGCCCTTTCAAAGGAACCATCCCGGCATTTGCCTGAAACGATTTAGGGAAATCACGGAAAACTTAAATCAGGGTGGCCGGAGACGGGGTTGAACCGTCGTCCTCCCGAATGCGAGTCCAGTGTGCTAACCACTGCGCCACCTCGCTCGGTCGCCGCGTCCCGGTACCAACCAGACTTTCAGTAAAAACGCTCATACTCTCCTTCTTTATCAGCAATCGTGGCGCCACATCAGATGAGGACCCGGGGATAGAAGAGTCTTTCATCACACGCCGGACATACCTGTCAAACATGTCACTAGACAAACTGAGCGATCTTGAGCTTATGACATCACTTGAGACAGCGTCGGAGTATGGACCGAAGACAGCAACGTTACTCAGTGTTGACGCAAAGAGACCTACTTCTACCATGTCGATGAATGCTATAACATTTAATGTGTATGTATATAGACATATACGGTCAGTATTTAATTCAGCACTGTTTCTCTCGTCTGCTGTTCTTTAGACGCTCGGTAAGACAAATCGCCGGCCGGATTAGCCGTGCGGTTCTAGGCGCTACAGTCTGGAACCGAGCGACCGCTACGCTGCCTCGGGCATGGATGTGTGTGATGTCCTTAGGTTAGTTAGGTTTAATTAGTTCTAAGTTCTAGGGGACTGATGACCTCAGAAGTTAAGTCGCATAGTGCTCAGAGCCATTTTAACCATTTTTAAGATAAATCACGTCAGCACACCCGACATTTCTCTCTCTCGTTTCCTGTTTTGGCTACAAAGGTAAGAAAGAAGAAACAAGAGATGTTGTCCGCAATAGTGTTCTTTAAGGGGCTCCGGAAAGGCTCAAAATCATGAAAAGTTCGATTTTTACTTTTTTGCGTTTTCTGAGTCTGCGTACTATTACCTTTTAATAATTTATTCAATTCCGAAGACTACAACTATTTTTAAATTTTTTTTGAAATGTGTTCTACATGGGCGTGACCCACTGTGGCGCTGTTAAACTGCTGTCAAATGGTGTTATTATTAACGTCCGTGTTCATCAGGTACATTTTAGTGATGTTAGATAAAGTATGTGTTGTGGCTGACCTGTGATGGTTCAATATATATCGCTGGTGTGATTGTCGATTGTTTCATGTTTATTTACTCTGTCGTTATCTCGAAAATATTCGTAATTAATTCTGATTCTTGAGTCTCAGTTTTGTTGAAGTATAGTAATGAGTAAAAGTAAAGTTATTAGAAATCCTCTGAAGGCTTTTAAGAAAAGGAGAAATGTTGGAAAGCCAAAGGTATGTGTTATTACTGTAAACAATAAAGACGATAACCAAGTGAATGAACCTAACCTCTCAAGTACACCTGCCCATAGCAGTCAAAGTGGGAAAGAAAATACTTCACAGAAGAAGCTTGGTTCAATGAGTGAAAACTATGAATGTCTTATGGGCGAATCGGATGTGAATGAAATATTTGATATGTCGGTTCTCAAAGGAATTTTTTCAAACTGTGTAAGATGTATTCATTGTAGTGAAGTTGGTCTGGAACTCTCCATAATAAAGCACGTAGGACTTGCTAGTGAAATACAACTGAAATGTGATAAGTGTTCATACCTGACCACCTTTTGGAACAGTGTTGCAGTAACTGCAACTGAAGAAAATGGTAGCAAAATCTACGAACGCAACAACGAGCGATGCTTGCTTTAGACAAGGAACGCCTTCGGGCTGCAGACAGGGCTGTAAAGAGTCTAGAAATACAAGCAAGAGTAAACAGGAGGAGGAACAAGAGGAAGCTGGAGGAGGAGTTTGCAGAGGATGAAGGTAATCCATCCTATGGACCTCGAATGCACTAAAAAGTTAATCCAATCTTTGTCGCTCGATTCCCAAAACTTTTATTTTCTCATACTAATTACATGTTTTCTAAGGATCTTCCAAACATATTTGTTTCAAACTTTCAGTAAATGTTACACAGTACCTTCTGCATAATTTAACACAGCCTTTTTCCAAAAAACTGTATATTTTTGAATATATAAATAAAAAATTGCAAAAATATGTTGTGAATTTTCATTACAATTGAAAAAAAATCATCTTTAATAACTGAGCTAAAATTTTGTAAAATCCCTGTGTTAAGTTGTAGCCCATATTCCAATAAATAGTCTGTAAAAAGTTCAACTTCCTACCTCAAATACTTTGTGAGGAAAGATGTAATTTATAAGCGTTATTTTAACATTGCAAGTATAGGGCGTTCCGGAGCCCCTTAACTCCTTTTGCGACGTCTGTCGCCGTGTAGTGATGGCTGACGTCACTGACTCGTAATGCCCCTGTGTCACCGAAAGCTACACCGATTCATACAGATACATAGTGAGGAAAATTCCATCCGAAAGTCGATGTTACACAGGTGCTTGGAGAAAGACCATGGATACAAGGAAGGTGCAACGATGTTCTCCAAAGATAGACACCGTCCTTAGTAGTTAAGGATAACGGAAGACTTCGATTTATTGGATGGATTCTGGCACAGTATACTGTATCTGTAAGAGAAACCCTATACTAATATCTAGCATATATTACTTTAGAGTACCTTCACGTAATAAAGTGGGCCCTATAGAAAAAGGTCGAAATAGTGCAGCGGAGCGCTGCGCTATACGAAAGAGAAACGAACAAATTCAGAGAAAGAGATAGACAGCAAGCGATTTTATTCCTGTTTAACGCTGTTTTATAGTTCACAGAACCTGTACAAAGGAACACAGTGAATATTTATACTTGTTTAACCGTACATGTTGTATAAATATCCCGGAAATAAGCGAGATTATGGCACATTCGTTGGTATACAGACAATAACATTTTCCCCGCACCTTCCGCAAATGAAGCAGGGCAGTAGAGGACTGATACTGGCGCAGAATACCCTCAGCCATGAACCGTACTGTAAATTGTGTGGTCCTCACAGTATCCCATGGTCTCCAGACCAGCACGTCAGACTTGTAGGGATATCAACCATTCGCCCAGAAATGCTCGGGTATATCGCAACTACGTAAAGCCACAAATGGGAGGTGTCACCAGCACACTGTAGGGATGCAGCGCTCATAATGGTATGAGTCACACGTCCATAACCAGGGCTATGTAATATAGTGTAATAGAAACTAGCAAGTGATCAAATGGTTGGTGGTCAGGTGCTAGGTCAAGATGTATACCCGCACATTGCAACCAACATCCTGTGCTGTCCTGATAGTGTCGTTTTCCTGGATAACACAGTTGCATGTCACTTGGATTAGAACATTTACAGTACATTTGAGGAACCATGTGAAGCAGTAAACATCAAAAGACATGAAAGTAAGGTAACATTTTTCTGGGACTCCTAGGAAGATCTGCAGCTACGTAGAAGGCGTGACTCAATGCTTTTCTAGGGGCGTTACACGCTAACTTTGCTTGAGATAGCAGATAAGAAGCAAGTCGTTAGAACGTCCTAATTTTGCTGTATAACAGAGATATGAATTTTAAATAAATGATGATTAAAGATATGAACAACGAAATGTATTGTCCCTTGTGACACCTGGATAAAGCCGATCCACTGTCCTTCTAACAGATGTAAGACATTTGTAACTAATGAAATTATGAATGCCGAAAAGTTTGATCAGAAAGAAACTGCCGCATCATGAAAAAAAAGCACGCCATTAGGATACGGAAATTTTTACCGATATTTCGAGAATAAATCATTTCTAATACTAGTCTGAAAGGAAAATTGCAGTAACACAAAAGTCAGTAGAAGTACTATGTATTGGGAATAACTGCTCGGAGAGGAGAGAAATAGAAACTGCCTTGTTTCGATTATCACAAACTATTCTTCAGAACTGATTGTGTCGTAACTGTGACCGTGTAGTTTGAATCGTTATTCCTTACTTTATACTCTTAGTTTAATCTTGTTACGTTTCCTAATTACGGACAAACACAGTCACTGTTAGCACAGGGGTATCGGCTCCGCGATCTGCTTCCTCCGACAGAGTTAGCACAAACTTCGTTAACATCAAGGGATAAGAACGTACATCGATAAGGGCGTACTTGTCACAGCTCACTATCCGCAATTTGACCACACTAAGCCAATCCACAGAAAGAGGTCAAAGGAACCGCGTGCTTAGGGTTCTCCGTCACCGAAACATTGGATAAACTGTGTTTTACACAGGGGAAAATTTCGGAAATGTAACGTTTGTACGTGTAGCGGGATCAGATAGCTAATTTTTATTTATTTCTCATGTGAAGACCTGCTGCCTGGTATTACAGAACAGGTGGCCATTAAAATTGCTACACCACGAAGATGAAGCGAAATTTAACCAACAGGAAGAAGATGCTGTGATATGCAAATGATTAGCTTTTCAGAGCATTCACACAAGGTTGACGCCGGTGACGACGCCTACAACGTGCTGACATGAGGTAAGTTTCCAACCCATTTCTCATACACGAACAGCAGTTGACCGGCGTTGCCTGGTGAAACGTTGTTGTGATGCCTCGTGTAAGCAGGAGAAATGCGTACCATCACGTTTCCGACTTTGATAAAGGTCGGATTGTAGCCTTTCGCGATTGCGGTTTATCGTATCGCGACATTGTTGCCCGCGTTGGTCTAGATCCAATGACTGTTAGCAGAATATGGAATCGGTGGGTTCAGGAGGGTAATACGGAACGCCGTGCTGGATCCCAACGGCCTCGTATCACTAGCAGTCGAGATGACAGGCAACTTATCTGCATGGCTGTAACGGATAGTGCAGCCGCGTCTCGATCCCTGAGTCAACAGATGGGGACGTTTGCAAGACAACAACCATCTGCACGAACAGTTCGACGACGTTTGCTGCAGCATGGACTATCAGCTCGGAGACCATGACTGCGGTTACCCTTGACGCTGCGTCACAGACAGGAGCGCCTGCGATGGTGTACTCAACAACGAACCTGGGTGCACGAATGGCAAAACGTCATTTTTTCGGATGAATCCAGGTTCTGTTTCCAGCATCATGATGGTCGCATCCGTGTTTGTCGACACCGCGGTGAACGCACATTGGAAGCGTGTATTCGTCATCGCCATACTGGCGTATCACCTGGCGTGATGATATGGGGTGCCATTGGTTACACGTCTCGGTCACCTCTTGTCCGCATTGACGGCACTTTGAACTGTGAACGTTACCTTTCAGATGTGTTACGACCCGTGGCTCTACCCTTCATTCGATCCCTACGAAACCCCACATTTCAGTAGGATAATGCACGACCGCATGTTGCAGGTCCTGTACGGGCCTTTCTGGATACAGAAAATGTTCGACTGCTGCCCTGGCCAGCACATTCTCCAGATCTCTCAGCAATTTTAATGGTCAGTATATGTATATATATAAACAAGAGATGGAAATTTGACTTAAATATAATGTCACAGTTCTTCCCTTTATACCTTATGCATGTACGGTATAAAGGGAAGAACTGACACATCATATTTAAGTCAAATTTCCATTTCTTGTTTGTTTAAATTAAAATAGCTAATGCAAGATACGCCGTAATGAGTGTCTGATAAAGGCAACCAGTGGATAGATGTGTGACAGCGCAGTTAAGCGTAGTTCACATGAGTGCTGGGCAACAAGACGGTTCAGTTCAGAATCCTCCCCTCAATACTGCGTACGATGACACCGCTGGTCAAGAATGCTTCTGACAGCACACGTCACTATTGACAAAACGAGGAATAGAATTGAAATTAAGGCTCTCCCCCCGACTACCCACCTACCACCATTCCCCCCATCCCCCGTTCTCCACTCCATAAAAGAAGAAATTCGCGTAGACTGATAGCTATCGGTAGGATTGGTGGCATGGTACAAAATACGGAAGTATTTCATCAGTTTTATGCTAGGTTAGCAGCTCCATCGCTTCCCTCTTAAAGCTGCAGTATGTAGTGCCGTTCAGGACTCCATTCATGATCTGTAATCTCTTCTGCCTCGCTTGCTCTTCTCTGCCACATACCCCTTCTCGTTTCTGAATATATTTTCCACCCAGCTTATTTTCTTTCTTTTTATGATATCCAGTAATTGTACCTGCTGTGTCACTCTTTCTTAGCACTTCGTCATTTTTCGTTCTATCCATCTAACTTAGTTTTTCTGACCTCCGCCACATCCACACCTCAACAGCCCCCAACCATGCGCTGTATTTCCTCCTCGTGATCCATGTTTCAGCATCACACAGCAGTACATTTTGTCAAATCTTTGTTCATATTTCAGTAGGAAATTACCTTTTCTCATAAAATGCCACTTTTGGCATTGCTATATTAGTTTTCATTTCTTTGCTGCACTTTCAGTCGCTTTTTCTTCTCCTTCCTACGTATTTAAAGCTTTTCACATGTTCAAGCCAGTCTCCTTTCAGGATTACCCTTTTATTTCCTCCTATTTATGAAAAACTAAACGTCCTTTAGACGATCTCTCCATCTCGAGTTGATGGAAACCCATTTGGTCTGGACTGCAGTTGCTCTTGCTCCAAATGGAGACAAATCCTAGTTATAACGTAGTGTAGAGTGTTGTCCGTTGGAACATTTGTCACACGTTCGTCCGTATCCAGCCCTGTAATAGAAGTTTAATATATTTTATTATTCCACTTTGAAATTATAGCATTCACTTTGTGCGTGCTGCAGTTTTTTTAGGAAATTACAAAAAAAAAAAACGCTCGGGAATAGTAAGAGTTTTTCCAAATGTGCGTAACATTTCAATGATACAACGTGGTAATGTACGTAGGAATATTCTATTCAAATTTAAAGTTGTTACAAGCGAAAAAATCTTGTCAGTACTGTGTTTACTAATGCATGCATTGCATTATTACTCTATTATACACCAATAATCAGTAAGTAAAATCAAATTAAGAAGAGGTACTCTCAGAAACTAGTTACAAGTTGAAAATAGTTACAAACAAACACTATTGGAAACCAAAACAAATGTACAGTTTCAATAGAGGTAAAATTGTACTCACATTAAAGAAACTCAGATCTTTTTCAGATATCATTGTACGACACATGTTCAGGGGATATGACGTCATAAACAATGAAGTGCGGGAAAGCTGCCGCAAAGACCATGAAGTTTAAATTTATTAGTTCTTTGCTATTAACTTCATTAGTAACTAATTTTGCAGACAGTTTCCACATATGCCTCTGAATGTACCAACAAAATTTTATAATTGTACGACGTGTATTTCAGGAAATATCATAAACATTAAGAACAAGGCCCTAGGCTGTGTACGCACAACTGCAAATAAATACCTGGGCAAAGCCAGGTTTTTCCGCTACTACATTATACAGCACTTAAACAACAAGAACTCGTAATACACTAATGGCCATTAAAATTGCTACTCCAAGAATAAATGCAGATGATAAACGGGTATTCATTGGACAAATATATTATACTACAACTGACATGTGACTACATTTTCACGCTATTTGGGTGCATAGACCCTGAGAAATCAGTACCCAGAAAAACCACCTCTGGCCGAAATAACGGCCTTGATACGCCTCGCATTGAGTCAAACAGATCTTGGATGGCGTGTACAGGTACAGCCGCCCATGAAGCTTAACACGATACCACAGTTCATCAAGAGTAGTGACTGGCGTATTGTGACGATTCACTTGCTCGTCTACCTTTGACCAGACGTTTTCAATTGATAAGAGATCTGGAGAATGTGATGGCCAGGGCAGCAGTCGAACATTTTCTGTATCCAGAAAGGCCCGTACAGTGCCTGCAACATGCGGACGTGCATTATCCTGCTGAAATGTAGGGTTTCGCAGGGATCGAATGAAGGGTAGAACCACGGGTCGTAACTCATCTGAAATGTAACGCCCACTGTTCAAAGTGCCGTCAATGCGATTAAGAGGTGACCGAGACGTGTAACCAATGGCACCCCATACCATCACGCCAGGTGATACGCCAACGTGCGTTCACCGCGATGTCGCCAAACACGGATGCGACCATCATGATGCTGGAAACCGAACCTGGATTCATCCGAAAAAATGACGTTTTGCCATTCGTGCACCCAGGTTCGTCGTTGAGTACACCATCACTGGCGCTCCTGTCTGTGATGCAGCGTCAAGGGTAACCGCAGCCATGGTCTCCGAGCTGGTAGTCCATGCTGCTGCAAACGTCGTGGAACTGTTCGTGCAGATCATGTTGTCTTGCAAACGTCCCCATCTGTTGACTCAGGGATCGAGACGTGGTTGCACGATCGGTTACAGCCATGCGGATAAGATGCCTGTCATCTCGACTGCTAGTGATACGAGGCCGTTGGGATCCAGCACGGCGTTCCGTATTACCCTCCTAAACCCACCGATTCCATATTCTGCTAACAGTCATTGGAGCTAGACCAACGCGGGCAACAATGTCGCGATACGATAAACAGCAGTCGCGATAGGCTACAATACGACCTTTATCAAAGTCGGAAACGTGATGGAACGAATTTCTCCTTATTGCACGAGGCATCACAACAACGTTTCACCAGGCAATGATGGGCAACTGCTGTTTGTGTATGAGAAATGGGTTGGAAACTTTCCTCATGTCAGCACGTTATAAGTGTCGCCACCGGCACCAACCTTCTGTGAATGCTCTGAAAAGCTAATCATTTGCATATCACAGCATCTTCTTCCTGTCGGTTAAATTTCGCGTCTGTAGCACGTCATCTTCGTGGTTAGCAATTTTAATGGCCAGTAGTGTACTTACACACTCTGTAGGAAGCTCAATCTCATGTCTCACAACAATAAAAGCAGTGCAAATTACCAGAATTAACTTATAGCTGTTTCTATAGTTCCCATTCCTTCATGTGATTCTAAAATTACTTGCTAGGTAGGAACACTGGCCTGGGACCATCATGCGTTCCCAGGTACATTAGCCTCCTCGTGCAACACTGTATTCTATATACTGCCACCGCCTCTAGAATAAGTTCACATCTGCCGAATATCGGATCTTATATCATAGACTAGGAAGAGTTTTACTGAAATTGCAACCTGAATTTTAACTCGGCAATGCTTTCTGAAAGTTTAACTTCGGGCAGTATGCGACCAGTCCCACAGGAAGGGTGAATTAGTGCGAAAATTTCTTATGAGCGCGAGAAAGTTTGGAGGGTATCGTGACATTTGAGGATGAGTAATGGCAGGTCGGCGAGAGCTCACGCAGACGCGGCATCGTTTGTCACATTCTCACTGAGGCAAAAGGCAGCGGGAAGACAAAGCGCCCTGGGACGGTCTCTTCCGGGAAGACTAACTGGGCCCGCCGGGCCGCATTGGATGGCGAATCTATGAATACCTGAGTAGCTGACTCTTACTTTCAGGATATAAAGACCACATATCTCTACAAAACTGTGCCTCAGGTAGACTCTCACTCCCTTAATCAATATTACACCTGGCATTGGAAATATTCGTTGATGAAATTCGTGCTCCGACCAACTAGAGGTAATTCTGTCTTATGAGGAACATTACGTAAAAAAAATCTGCCCTGCATCACTGTATTCACGCCGAGTGCGTATCAATGATACCGTCCAGTTCAAATAATTATGTGCTCCACGACGTGTACGAGCACAGCTACACGTAGTTGTTCACCAATGGCTATCCTTGTACTAATTATGGCTACAGTTCATTTTCGGCAATAGTTTTCTCCTAAAGTTTTCGGTTTACGTCAGTTTAATAGTTCGAATCGGTACAATAACTGTCTAATGCTGCAAAGACTATTTATGCATGCTGCGCTCTGTTATTAATCTATATCGTCGCACAAATAAATATTTCATGAACACATATAATTAAATGGGTTTAAAGAAATGTCACACAGTAAATCCACTTTATGCTGGTTTATTCTATGCTATTCACGTCCTATTATTGTATTAACGAAGTAACTTTTGCCTAAGCTGGGTGGAATTAGTTACGCAAATTTCCGTCAAACAGTTTGTAACAAGATCCAGTTTCATTTGCTATTTTAACGAAACTTCAGTACTTTTTCACAATGCAATACCAATGTTCACTTCCTATGTCGGTAAATTGCTAAGTCTATTACTTTGGGGTAAAGTTCAGTCTTCCCTGTATGATAATCAATTTAAGACAAGTTCGTATATTTTCCCCTCTTGGCTTTACGTAATGATATACTCAAGGTTGCTGATCTACCTATTTCAAGTTTAATGATTCCTAGCAGATCGCAAAATTTTCAGAAATGCATAAAAACAACACGAACACACGTTGAAATACGACCTGATCCAGCAAGCGCTAGCAATACATTAACAATGTATGACTTTTCTGTATTACGCGGTGTCCTCAAAGACTACTCACAAGGAGTATTCTTTGAGTACACTCGTTCTATTCTGTGATCTATAAGTACACTACTTTGCGATATACTATTATTTTAATTTGAGACTAATGGATTCTATTTATTTTGTTTCCCTTTTCAAAACATTAAGTCACTTTATACTGGATTTCTTTTCTATGTACTTGCCACTATTCAGATGATGCTGTTCCAGCTATTCCAGCGGGACTTTTATTTAGTTTCGGGTGCTATTTTATATTTTCGATTTTGCGTCCAAAGGAAGGGGCGTTACATACTGAAACTGAAGATAGCAGACGGAGAGCAGAAATATTGAATTCCACATTTAATAATGTATTCGCTCACGAAGCTACTGTTATAACCGCATTAGACCGCAAGACAGACTCGCAAATATATGCCATGAAAAGAGATTATTATTCCTATTATTATTCCTAGTAGTAGAATTACGAAATGTTTGTGGTTCATCATTGTTCTAATCACTGCAGAGGTCACATGCAAGCGGCCTCAGAGCATACCCGTTCAATGCTTCAAGAGTAATCTGCTATCATAGGTAGCATGTAGCTTTGTCACAACACGAGCATTGGTTATCTGAACGGGCAGGCAATGGAGGATAGCTAATGCTACTAGTTAAAGTGGGGGGAGGGGGGGCAGCAGTTGGGAACTTCTGAAACGTCTTCACACTATTAAAACATTGAGTTAATTCATTTGTTCAGTGTTTACAAGTCATTGTTCATCTGCACAAGCCTCGTCTGATGCTTCATTCAGCTGCGTGTTGGATTCTAGCTGACGTCCGTCAAGTCAGGCCAGCAAATGAATTCTCAGGCGAAGTGATAGTGACCGCGGCGCTGTGAGGGTTGCCGGCGAGCAGGCGCAGCTGCTGTGCAGTGCGAAGTGGACTTGTACTGACTGCTGAACTCTACTTGAAATTCTGTGCAGGCCCTTGATGACGTGTCAGCGGTGTATCTGGTGTCCCACTCCAAATTCTGTGCTGACCCTCTATGACGTATCAGCGGTGTATCTGGCTTCGGCAGCCAACCTGACTGGTAGGTTTCAGCACCTGGAGGTTCACTTCTGCATTGAAGTTCAGTGCCATCAGCAACCTACAATGTGATATAGCCAGAAGACATTCAGTTTCTCCATCAATAAATGGTAGGCAGCGAGTACCGGGAAGGTCATCTTCGGCTAGACTGTGCTGGAGCATTTAGGAGATAGATTCGTTATGGTTTGTGATCATGCAATCAAGTGTTGTTTCTGTGATGGCATTGATGACATCATCACTATCACCTCGCCTGGGCATGTATTTGCTGGCCTGACTTGACGGACGTCAGCTAGAATCCAACACGCAGCTGAATGAACCCAGTGGCTGCGGCTCGTGGTCTGGCGGTAGCGCTCTCGCTTCGCGTGCACGGGGTCCTGGGTTCGATTTTCGGCGGGTCAGGGATTTTCTCTACCTCGAGATGACTGAGTGTTGTGTGTTATTCATCCTCATTCACTCGCAAGTCGCCGTAGTGGCGTTAAAGAACGTGTGGAGCAGCGGCCGAACCGCCCCGCGAGGGGTCTCCCGGCCGCCAGTGCCATACGCTCATTATTATTAATCCCAATGATGGCAGCTGTAACGCTGGAGTATTTACAGGGTACTAGCGTGAAGGTATGATGTGAGGCTTGGTTCGTAATGACTGCATGTGTTCTCCTTATTCTGTTGTATTCACTTAAGAGTCGCCGGCCAGAGTGGCCGAACGGCTCTAGGCGCTACAGTCTGGAATCTTGCTTCGGTCATGGATGTGTGTGGTGTCCTTAGGTTAGTTAGGATTAAGTAGTTCTAAGTGCTAGGGGACTGATGACCTCACAAGTTAAGTCCCATAGTGCTCAGAGCCATTTGAACCAACTTAAAAGGCTGTAACCTCTGTGCCACTTCCTCACTATGTGCTCTTGTGTAAGGGATAGAGTTTGTTGTACCATGTCTTATGAGCTAACGAAAATGCTTATCTCGCATCATTTGGTTTTCTGTCACAGTCTTATATTTGCTGAATGCATATTCTCCCTCTGCAGAGGTTGCCGTAATGTATGGAGAGTCTGATCCTCTTGAAACTTTCCTGTTCGCCTCCTGCTTCTGCCTCTATCTCTGGCATGACTTAATTTCGCCTGTTTTAATAAAAAAATTTAGTTTGTATCCCTTACTGTTCTGTGCTGTAACACTACTGATTTGTGAGAGCGGACGCGGTTGGCAGCTAGTTGTAAATAACGGAAAGTGCTAGGAGGCCTTAATGACGCCTACAACAGCCAGCAGTATACGGTTACAATATGTTAATACTTGAAAATTCTTTGCTGAATGCACAGTCTTTTCCTTTGGAATCAAAGTCTGTTGTATTGTCATACTTATAGTGAACAATAATTAACGGTTGCAGGAGTTGTGCAACTACGCATCAGCTACGCGAGAGATGGAGGAGCCAAGACGGCACTGTGGAGGAGGGAGTGGCGCAGAAGCGGTAAGGGGCCCGTTATGTAAACGCGCCGGCAGCCCCGGCACGCACTAAAGGGCAGGAAATGGTACCGCGGGCGCGGGATGGCCTGAGCAAACTAAATTGAATCCGGCACTCAGCAGAGATTTTCCAAGCGTCGTTTCCGAGCGGCGGTGGCGCCAAGAGCGCCAGAAGCTATCAAAAGAAGTCACCGCGCTGTTAACGGGAGACTGAGTATACACTTGCCCACAATACGTAATATTTATGTTCACAGATGCATGCAACAATTAGCACTGTAACTGAGTCCGTCCATTAATATCTGAGGAACGAGCAGAACGAAATGCGCTAGAAGTGGAGAATCTATTCACGTATTTCAAGTGCTAATGAGACTTAGTTAAATATATATTATTCAGATTGTTGTGAAATTTAGAAGAACTCAGTGTAATGTTCTCAGAGGAATACAACTATAATTGTGAATGTAGGTCCATCTTCTGGTGAAGTATGGGACTACGGTTGTTCAATGTTCAATAAAAAAACACCAATCGTCGTCATATAGGTTTATTTTAGGTAACCAGTTTCGACGTTACAGCACGTCATTTTCAGGTCTAAACTGCTCCAATCCAGTAACCTTCGTGTTACGAATATAGTAGTGCCTTTAACTGGTCTCGAAATAGCTATTACGAGCATATGCGCTCGTTGGACAACAGTCAGCATCTCCTCCTCCCCTGTGTGTCCTGTATCCTTTTCTCCGTTTCCCTGTCTGTCTCTTTTCTCATCCGTCTCTCTTTGTACTCACGTACTCATCCTACCCTCTCTCCGTCCGCCTCCTCTTTCTCTTCCTTCACCCCGTTACCCCCGCCACTCCCACCCCAATGAGAGGTTGGTTGTTTTTACACCCACAGTATTTATTTCCACATAGCAGGTAAAGTGCGTACCAAGTTTGGTTGAAATCTGTCCAGGCGCTTTAGAGCAGATATTGAATATATGCGTGTGAGACTTAAGTACAATGTATGTTTCATTCTCTGCTGTTTTACACCATAGATCTCCAGAGAGGATATTAAATTTGGGTGTGGTACTCAGACGTGTGGCTTGATCTTAGCTCCAGAAACACGTTGACAAATCATTAGCTCTATGCAGTGCTAATTTTTGAGACCTGGTTCGCACACTCAACACCAGAAAAGAGAGAGAGAGAGAGAGAGAGAGAGAGAGAGAGAGATTACACTTCATATATTTAAAATATTCCAAGTCAATTAAATACAAGAAATAAAAATACCAGCACATCGTTTTGTACCTTTCTCATTCACACCTCCACTACTAGTGCTAGTGGGGAATCTTAATCTCAAAACATTTTCATAGAAATAATAAGTCAGGTGACTAACAAATCTGGTTGGAATTGCTCCAAGTGTTCCTGAGTTATGCTTCCTTTTCCCTCCCAACTCTACGGGATGCAGGTGGTTCTTAACCATACAGTGTTTCTTTCCAAATAGTATGCAACCAGTCAACCGACCATTATTTAAAGAATTGATGTTCCCATTATAAAACAGCTTCAAACTTACGATTACTTTCCAGATGTGTTGGTGCCTCAAATATTTGGCGTTAAGCAAGTTGGTGTGAAATAGTTTAAAAAAGGATTGAAATTGTATGTAAAGTTTGTTGGAAGTCACTAGGAAACAATGGATGAGTACAATCTGGGCAATTTGTGCTCTTTTTTAGAGGAACATAGTTCTTCAAGCTTTTCGGTGTTTATGACGTCATATCTCTTGAACTATGTGCCGTGCGTTGATATAATGTAGAAGGTACAGTCAGTGGTATATGTGGACACTATCTGCAAAACGTGTTGTGAATATTATTGTAGCACAGAAATGTTCAATTGAAACGTCATGTGCGATGCGGCAGTTTTCCTGTAAGAACTGCGGAAATGTAGTAAGCGATGTACTTATTTTGTTTTTAGTTTTGTGGGAGGTGTCAGAGAGAAAGAGCTACATAAAGATTTGAAATTATGGATAAAGTTTGTTGCAAGACGCTAATGCTCTATTTCTCAAATACTCGATGAATGTAGTCTGGTTATTTGAAATAGATGCGGTAGGTGGTGGTGGCAAGTACCTATGGGACGAAACTGCTGAGGTTATCGGTCCTAGGCTTACACACTACGTAATCTAACTTAAACTAACTTATGGTAACGACGACACTCCCGCTCATGCCCGAAGGAGGGCCGCGCACCGTGGTAAGGCGCCTTAGATCGCGCGGCTACCCGCGCGCCGAAACAGGTGCCTTACGCTTCTTTTTCATCCTCACTTACTCTTGAAACTTCCTGGCAGATCAAAACTGTGTGCCGAACCGAGATTCGAACTCGGTACCTTTGCATTTCGCGGGCATGTGCTCTACCAACTGAGCTGCCCAAGCACGACTCACGCCCCGTCCTCACAGCTTTACTTCTGCCAGTACCTCGTCTCCTACTTTCCAAACTTTACAGAAGCTCTCCTGCTCTGCCGGGAAGTTTCATATCAGCGCACACTCCGCTGCAGAGTGAAAATCTCATTCTGGCTCACTTATTCTTGTTTTTCAGCCTCACCTTTGAGAGGTAGGTGTTTCTTACCCCCTCAGTGTGTCTCTCCAGACAACGAGTGATATGTTTACTAAAACTGTTTGAAATCAGTGAAGTAGTTTAGGAGATGAACATGTAAGGGGATTAAAAATTTTCCATTTTAAGGTCACACTAACCCCTGGTCTACATTTCTGTGCTTACATACCCCTGCATGGTAGTCGCGCTGGGCTGCAGAAACGCTGTAGCAACGCCTTTAAACCGAAACTTTTTGACTGCTCCCTATGTATACGAGGACGTGTGAAAAGTAATGTCTCCGAATTATTTGTGTGAAAATTTTTAAGCCATCTCGACAAACAGTAATCTAATGGATGAATATCGGGTGACATTGGTGGCTAAGAAATGACTTCACAGTGACCGATTCAACGCTCAGTTCACGTTTCGGTGAGATACTGTGTCACTGTCCGTACGGAATGTGCAGGAGCTCCGTCCTGCCGAAAGTGCACACGACGTCGTGTTGCCGAAGGAATATCCTCCAAGTATTCTGGTAACACATTTTGAAGGAAATAAAATAGCATACTCTATTTAGACTCTTGTCTAAAACAATTGGACGCAGAAGGTGGTTATTTGATTGTGATATTTTTAACATTCACGCAGTTCCACCAAGTTATCTTCTCAGCTTTGGTTGTATTCGTATGAGAGTCCTGGTGAAGTAGAACATGCGACTGACATTAGTCATTTTCAAACAACTGTATGCTAGATAGGGTTAAGAAAAGGGCATATATTCATTTGAAGTTTTTTTGTTCAGAATCATCAGTACTATCACGCCTGAAAGCATGTACCTTTCCTCCTGACTCATCCTGTATGTACAATGTAATTTCTCCTTCTTCTAAAATTAATGTCTCTCTTTAATAATGAAAATTATGCTCCTTTACAAATGTATGAAATCTGGTGTTTCTGCCGAAATCCAGTTACTTCAATATTTATAGGAATTGTAGTTCTTTTTTCTAGTTAAGGAAAAAATTAATAAAACAAAATTTTCCACTCTCCTTATAGCGTTTTTCCTTTTTAATACCTTTATCCTACTTTGAGTGCGTAACTTGCATTTAAAATAAAAGTAACATAATGGGTAAAAATATTAATCTTAAATACAGTATGAAAAGTAGAAGATTTAGCAATCTATACAGCGATTGTTATAACTAGGATGCAGCGATACTATGCTCTTGCACATTTTGCAACTTGTTTTAATTATTAAGTTTTTATGCTGTGCACGGTGTAATGTTTTTAGTCTACGCCTAAATTTCGTTAAACTCAACATCTCTGGTTTATCACATGGTGTACGAATTGGCCCGATAGCCAGAATACTACGTTATTTTTCTTACCGGAGTATTGTTTTTGGACTGGTGCCACAACTTCTTGTACCTTGACATATTGCTTTGCCATTCACAGTAGAGGTTCAAGTTTCGGTTACGTCCTGTCTCAGAGTCCGGCCGCTTGGTGTCGTGTGAATCGGTGTATAAGTGTATCCTCCGTATTACACTCGTCACAAATGGGTGAATCCTCCATATGGTTAAAGCACAACTTTCTGTGCACTGGAATCGTTTGCCTGACGACTGTACATCGTGTTGTCCTAACACGTGATGTAATGTACAGTGGGGATGGTCTTCCAGAAATCGGGCCAACCTGCGCAAGAGTTCGACAACGAGCTGTTGAACTGCCGCATTATAAAGACTACTGTATGCAACTAAAGAGAAACATGTACTAAATACTTAAAAAAAAGTTAATAGACTCCTCAGATGTAACAAACAAATGCATGAATGTATCACCACATCAATTGAGATGATGCTGAAGAAAAAGTTTTCAGTAAACAATGAATTTTTCTACTATAATGTTGGAAGGTGAAGATATGAATTAAAATTTGTCCAGCGGACGGCACTCGAACCCGTGTATCCTTGCTTTCGTGGCTGAAATGCTGACCATTACACCGCCGTAGCACTATGATCAACAATGCTGCACGAACTACTCGATTCGAATGTCCTCCCCAACACAAACTTCAATTCGTATCTCCAGCTGATTTTGCCCTTACATTGTCACTATTATCAGGGATCTTCGGCACTGGAATAACACCCCAGCGTTGGACGTAATGGGGAAGTCCTGTACTACATGTGATCGTATACTTGCAGTTTTTTATAGCTTCTCAGTGCCTTACTTCTTGAAGTTAGAGCGATCACATAACCAAAAAATAAGATTAAAAATTCAAATGGCGAAAAAATTAAAATATATTACTTTAAAAAAAGATCATATTTTAATGGTTTCGTATCAATGGCTAAAACTTTAACTTAGTTTAACTAAGATGTAGTCCTACAAGGAGAAAGTAGTACGGTACTAAACTATCTAACGAAGATATTTATTTGGGACAGTAAAAAGTGAGAATAACGTGGAAAAGTGAATATTTTGTTATTATCAAAATAAGCAAAGGTTTTATTTTTTAAACATGATAGTCATACGATTTTGATTAGAAGATATAGGAAACATGTTCATAATAGCGAAATAAAAGAATTTAAATCAGCTTTACACATCTTTATCCTACACACTCGTCGCAGACAATGATTTTCGTCCACTTCAAGCAACTTATCGCATATACCTAGAGTTCACAGATTATACACCACCTAATTATTTGAATTAAATATTCTATATCGTATAAAACAGTTAGACACGATACCTACTTTATTTTTCACTCTGATGCCAAAACGTGTTGAAACGAAACGTATTTATTTGATACAATGGGTTGTAGATAACCCTTGTTGACTGCAGCCGGCGCCTTAAAAAAGTGACGCTTCCAGTGAGATGCCTCTGGCTTTAGAGGTAGTGGTACTATCGATGGCGCCACAGACCCGATATCCTCAGGTGTACTTACTTAAAACTAACCAAAAGTTGGTGGGGGTGTACTAAACCCCAGTATGTCAAACAAAGGTTAATACTCTCTATTTAGTAGGTATCTGCTGGATAGCCTCTAAGCACCCGCATCTGTCAGTTCTGGTTTTTCAGCACCTCTACCAAGGTTCAGACAAACCAGCGACCGTTCGTGCTGCACCTCTTTGTGTACTGTCAATAACCCAGTTAGTCCTATTTGGCGTGGATAGTACAAACCTGAATATTATTATTGGATGTGTTTGCAATCAGTTGCCTTTGGATAAGGCTGACCGCACTTTTCCTGTGCCCTGTCAGTGAAGAGGACTGAGCTATCCTTTACTTACGACTGCGCCTACGTGACAACCGATTTTCATAACCATAGAGATTGTTTCACTTACATATTCTGATTCTGATTGGTATCCATTGTGAGGTCATAGGATATTGTGGTTCATTCGTTCAAAAAAAAGTGCATAATTTTATATTTTTTGACATTTAAAGCGAGTTGTCAACTTTACACCACTCTGAAATCTTATTAAGATCTAAATATCTGTCCAGTTTCTTCGTTACAGTACTTTATTATAGATAGTCATTACATGCGGAAAGTCTGCTGTGTTATTAACATACATCATGAATGGCAAGGGACCCAAACACTCCGCTGGAGCACGCTTGAAGTTCCTTCTACTTCTGTAGACGCCTCTCCATTCTTGACAACCCTCGCTTCCCCGTACCAAGATATTCTCAATTCAGTCATAAGTTTCATTCGGTTCTCCACATGGTCACACTTTCGTTAATAGCCGTTGGCGTTGCAATGGGTGAAATGCTCCTCGGACTTCTAAAAATGTTGCAATGTTGCCTCTACCTTAGCCTTAAGTTATGACTTTGAGGACCTCGTATGAGAAAAACTTGAGTTCCACTTGATAGAAGATCTCGGAAATCGCTCTATGAATTGTATCTAACGTAATTTTAATAGCAGGGAAGAATGAATATTTTTCTAGTAGAATCGTTCCAGAAACAACGGATTAGTTACATGATCTACTCATCCAATCTTGAACACTCTTCTGTAGCACCACATTTCAAAAGCTTCTATTATCTTCTTGTCTAAACTGTTTATCGTCCAAGTTACACTTTCACATGTGGTTACACTCCATGCATATACTTTCAGAAAAGTCTTCCTGACACTTTATACTCGATATTAATAAATCTACCTCCTCCAGTAACGCTTTCCGTGCCATCAGCAGTCTGCATTTGATATCCACTTCGACCAGCATCAGTTATTTTGCTGCCCAAATAGCAGAACTCATCTAATACCTTAAATGTCTTATTTCCTAATTTAATTCCCTCAGTATCACCTGATTTAATTCGACTACATTCCATTATCCACGTTTTGCTTTTCTTGATGTTCATCTTACAACCTCCTTTCAGGACACTGTACATTCTGTTCAACTGCTCTTCAAAGTCCTCTGCTGTCTCTAACAGAATTACAATGTCATCGACAAAACTCAAAGTTTTTATTTCTGCTCACTGGATTTTAATTCCTGCTCCAAATTTTCTTTTGTTTCCTGTGTTTCATCGGGGATAGTCTACAACTCTGTCCCACTCTGTTCTCAACCACTGCTTCCCTGTCGACCCCCTCGACTCTAATAACAGCCATCTGGTTTCTGTACAAATTGTAAATAGCCTTTCGCTCCCTGTATTTTATCCCTGCCACCTTCAGAATTTGAAAGACAGTATTCCAGTTAACACCGTCAAAAGCTTTCTCTAAGTCTACAAATGCTACAAACATAGTTTTGCCTTTCCTTAACCTATCTTCTAACGTAAGTCGTAATCAAACTGCCTATTGGCTTCTGCCTCGGGTTCTTCGGCCGACGTTCATCTAATGATTTTACTGACGTTTCGTCAGCACGAGTGGCTGGCATTGTCAAAGCTTCACCCTCCATTGCCGGTGGTGAACTGGAGCCGAGCTCGCGGCCGCAGACTATATGTACAGTCTTAGACAGTAAAACTGACCGCCGGCCGGCCGCCACAGAGACTAAGTCTGGCCATATACACAATCTGGCAACACTGTAAGATGCGGGAGTGTTAGCAGGAAGTGTTGCCTACTTCCGAGACGTTGTTTGAGTATGTGAGCCCGTGGTCTAGTGGTTCCAGTCTGCCGCCGGCAGTGCTGCGAGGCGGTCACGCGCCAGAGCGCTGCGGGCGAGGCGCGCACGGTGTGTTTGTGTTTACTTCGGCCGCTGTAAGTGCCGTTTTCCTTCTAGACCACCATGGCGCACAACTATCGGAAGAAGACATTGCGTTTCAACTTTTGTTCCGACTTCGCCCGACCCAAGGCCCTGGAGGTAGAACGATTTATACGCGATGAAGTTAAAATACCACCAACGGATCTAATTGGTATCCACTTGTCCATAGTTAGCAGTACCGTCTACGTCAAAATGATCAACGATGCGGCGTGCGACAAGGTGCTTCAAGAGGCAAAACGTGGACTGCGCTTCTGTCATTCCGACGGCAACGTCGGACCCGTTACCGTCGATCACGCAGGTCTCGGCACATGGACGATAAGGATCTTCGAACTGCCGTTCGAACTACCTGCAGACGTCGTCATCGAGGCGCTCCGTCCCTATGGCAACGTTCTGAAACATGTTGCCGAACGATGGGTACAATTTCAGACCTATCCCGTTTTAAACGGTGTTCGACAGGTCCGCATCGAGTTACAGAAACACGTGCCTTCCTATCTACGTATCGGAGGCTGCCGTGCCATTATAATGTACGACGGCCAACCTCGGACCTGTTCCGGTTGCGGGAAAGAAGGTCACCTACGGTCTGAATGCATTCAACGACGTGTCGCGCAGCTCCCGTTGTCGGAAGCGTCCGTCACACCCATGATGACCGCCCTACCGGTCACTTACGCAGCGGCTCTCGCCACGTATACAGTTTCGTCCAGTCCGTTGCCCGGTCCTTCCGATTGGCACGTCCCACCGTCCCAGTCACCTATGGACGGTGCGGACGTCCCACCTGACAACCTTGCCGCCGAACAGGCTCCCGCACCGGACGCTGAGGAGACCAGTACGTCTTCACAACACCTGTTTGACAATTTCATTGTACCCATCGACGCCTTCGAACCAGGTCGACGCTCCTCCTTGCCGTCGTCCGACACTGAGGAACACGTGCGCAAACAACGCTCGCCACGTAGGCGCAAACGCCGTCGCCGTTCACCCACGGGCTCTCAGAGAGTTGACACCCGCGACGACGAAGACGACACCCAAGCAGCCGACATTTCCACGCAGAGGTCGGCGGACAACTTTCACGATGAACAAGACGTTTCGCAGGACGGGACCACTATGGAGGTCGCCACGCACAATGTAACGATCAGTGCGCCGGTTGAGACGC